>NC_074689.1:7853638-8169574 GCF_029448725.1 Salvelinus fontinalis
CTACATTGCATTTTTACATGGGGTCTGACTGCAAGTTGCCTGTATCTGTTAACTTAGCTAGGCTTCGAGTAGTGTAGTCTTAGCAAGCCTAGGAATAATGGTTGGCTACTGTTAAGCCAGGTTTGAAGTTGTGTGTTTGTAGTGTAGGCTACGCGAGTCATGAATAATCACTCCACCTGACTCTTTGAGTCTAACCTTTAAACCTTTGGAGTAGCTCTCGTTCTTTGCAGTCAGAGAGAGGCCTAGTTCTCTAGCTCCAGTGTGAAGGGCCATACCCACACACCAGCACACACAGTCTCTGTCTGCATCCCAAATGGCACCCCATTTAGTGAACTACTTTTGACCAGAGCCCATGGAAAGTAGTGCACTACAAAGGGAAAATAGTGCTATTTGGGACGTATCCTCGGTCTCCAGCTCTCTTAAAGCCACTTAGAGAGGCTGAGCTGGGAACATCGGCCATTTGATTGAATTAAGAGGATGATTAATAGAATCTGCTGGTGAACAGCTTGAATGACTGATAAAAATCGTCCAGCGAGGACGTCCCACGAGAACAGAGGTCTAGACATAATAATTCACAATATACTGACTGCTGGATTCACTTAGGCTGAGTCCCAAATGGCACCCTATTCATAAAGTGATTAGGGCCTCCATAGGGCTCTGGTCAAAGGTAGTGCATTACTTATTTTTATTTATTTCACCTTTATTTAACCAGGTAGGCTAGTTGAGAACACGTTCTCATTTACAACTGCGACCTGGCCAAGATGAAGCACAGCAGTTCGACACATACAACAGCACAGAGTTCACATGGAATAAACAAACATACAGTCAATAATACAGTAGAAAAAAGAAAAATCTATATACAGTGAGTGCAAATGAGGTAAGATAAGGGAGGTAAGGCAATAAATAAGCCATGGTGGTGAAGTAATTACAGTATAGCAATTAGACACTGGAATGCTAGATGTGCAGAAGATTAATGTGCAAGTAGAGATACTGGGGTGCAAAGGAGCAAGATAAATAAATAAATACAGTATGGGGATGATGTAGTTACAGATGGGCTATGTACAGGTGCAGTGATCTGTGAGCTGCTCTGACAGCTGGTGCTTAAAGCTAGTGAGGGAGATATAAGACTCCAGCTTCATTGATTTTTGCAGTTCGTTCCAGTCATTGGCAGCAGAGAACTGGAAGGAAAGGCGGCCAAGGAGGAATTAGCTTTGGGGGTGACCAGTGAGATATACCTGCTGGAGCGCGTGCTACATGTGGGTGCTGCTATGGTGACCAGTGAGCTGAGATAAGGCGGGGCATTACCTTCCAGAGACTTGTAGATGACCTGGAGCCAGTGGGTTTGGCGACGAGTATGAAGCGATCGCCAGCCAACAAGAGCATACAGGTCGCAGTGGTGGGTAATATATGGGGCTTTGGTGACAAAACGGATGGCACTGTGATAAACTGCATCCAATTTGTTGAGTAGAGTGTTAGAGGCTATTTTATAGATGACGTTGCCGAAGTCGAGGATCGGTAGGATGGTCAGTTTTACGGGGGTATGTTTGGCAGCATGAGTGAAGGATGCTTTGTTGCGAAATAGGAAGCCAATTCTAGATTTCATTTTGGATTTGGATTATGTAGGGATGAGGGTGTCATTTGGGACACAGGCTTAATTCAATGACACCATTGGCTACTTACAATGAGCCTATGGTTCTTCTGATGCCTCTACAGTTATCAATTACCACTGCTATGTGTCCCAAATGGCACCCTATTCCCTATATAGTACACTACTAGTACACTATATACAGTATTTTTCAATGTAACCTTTATTTTGACAGGCATTCAACGCTGAAACCAAGGTCTCTTTTCCAAATGAGCCCTGTATAGCACAACAATAAACATCCAAATACAATTAACAGATCAAATCAAATGTATTGGTCGCATACACATATTTAGCAGATTGTGGGTGTGGTGAAATGCTCTTGTTCCTAGCTCCAACACTGCAGTAATATCTAACAATACACACAAATCTAAAAGTAAAAGAATGGAATTAAGGATGAATATTAAGACGAGCAATGGCTGAGTCCGGAGTGTATGTGTGTATGTATGTATGTACAGTTGAAGTCGGAAGTTTACATACACTTACTTTGGAGTCATTAAAACTCGTTTTTCAACCACTCCACAAATGTCTTGTTAACAAACTATAGTTTTGGCAAGTCTGTTAGGGGAAATTATGTGGATATATTGTGAGCAAGGAGGCCTACAAACCTGACTCAGTTACATCAGCTCTGTCAGAAGGAATGGGCCAAAATTCACCCATTATTATTGTGGGAAACTTGTGGAAGGCTACCTGAAATGTTTGACCCAAGTTAAACAATTTAAAGGCAATGCTACCAAATACTAATTGAGTATATGTAAACTTCTGACCCACTGGGAATGTGATTAGCTTAAAGCTTAAATAAATAATTCTCTCTACCATTATTCTGACATTTTACATTGTTAAAACAAAGTGGTGATCCTAACTGATTCAACAATTTTTACTCGGATTAAATGGAATTGTGAAAAACTGAGTTTAAATGTAGAGGAGAGAGAGAAGACAGGTAGGGTAATGGATGGGCTACGCACGCACACGCACACGCACGCGCACGCGCACGCACACACACACACACACACACACACACACACACACACACACACACACACACACACACACACACACACACACACACACACACACACACACACACACACACACAGTACCAGTCATTAGTTTGGACACACCAACTCATTAAAGGGTTTTGTTTTTACTATTTTCTACATTATAGAATAATAGTGAATACGTAAACTGTGAATTAACACATATGGAATCATGCAGTAACCAAAAAAGTGTTAAACAAATCAAAATATTTTTTATATTTAAAATTCTTCAAAGTAGCAGCCCTTTGCCTTGATTACAGCTTTGCACATTCTAAGCATTCTCTCAACCAGCTTCACCTGGAAAGCGTTCCAACAATCTTGAAAGAGTCCCCAGATATGCTGAGCACTTGTGATTGCTTTTCCTTCAATCTGTGGTCCAACTCATCCCAAACCATCTCAATTGGGTTGAGGTCAGGTGATTATGTAGGCCAGGTCATCTGATGCAGCAGTCCATCACTGTCCTTCTTGGTCAAATAGCCCTTACATAGCCTGGTGGTGTGTTGGGTCATTGTACTGTTGAAAAACAAATTATAGTTCTACTAAGAGCAAACCAGATGGGATGGCGTATCGCTACAGAATGCTGTGGTAGCTATGCAGGTTAAGTGTGCCTTGAATTCTAAATATCACAGACAGTGTCACCAGCAAAGCACCCCCACACCATTACACCTCCTCCTCCATGTTTCACGGTGGGAACCACACATGCGGAGATCATCCGTTCACCTACTCAGCGTCTCACAAAGATACGACGGTTGGAACCAAAAATCTCAAATTTGGATTAATCAGACCAAAGGACAGATTTCCACCGGTCTAATGTCCATTGCTCATGTTTCTGGGCCGAAGCAAGTCTCTTCTTCTTATTGGTGTCCTTAAGTAGTGGTTTCTTTGCAGCAATTCAACCATGAAGGCCTGATTTATGCAGTCTCCTCTGAACAGTTGATGTTGAGATGTGTTTATTACTTGAACTCTGTGAAGCATTTATTTGGGCTGCAATCTTAGGTGCTAACTCTATTGAACGTATCCTCTGCAACAGAGGTAACTCTGGGTCTTCCTTTCCTGTGGCGGTCCTCAGCCAGTTTCATCATAGCGCTTGATGGTTTTTGCAACTGCACTTTAAGAAACTTTCAAAGTTCTTGAAATGTTCTGGATTGACTGACCTTCATGTCTGAAAGTAATGTTGGACTGTCGTTTCTCTTTGCTTATTTGAGCTGTTCTTGCCATAAGATGGACTTGGTCTTTCACCAAATAGGGCTATGTTCTTCATACCCTCGGCTACCTTGTCATAACACAACTGATTGGTTCAAACACATTAAGAAGGAAATAAATTCAACAAATGAACTTTTAACAAGGCACACCTGTTAATTGAAATGCATTCCAAGTGACTACCTCATGAAGCTGGTTGAGAGAATGCTAAGACTGTGCAAAGCTGTCATCAACGCAAAGGGTCGCTACTTTGAAGAATTGTTTAACAGTTTTTTGGTTACTACATTATTCAACATGTGTTTTTTCATAGTTTTGATGTCTTCACTATTATTATACAATGTAGAAAATAGTACAGATAAAAAATAAAAAAACTTGAATGAGTAGGTGTTCTAAAACTTTTGACCAGTATAATAATATAATATATATAATATATACACACAAACACCCAGTGCCTTCTGAAATGATTCACACCCCTTGACTTTTTCCACATTTTGTTAGGTTACAGCCTTCTTCTAAAATGTAATACATTGTTTTTTCCCCCTCATCTATCTACACAAAATACCCCACAATGACAAAGCAGAAACAAAAAAATGGAATATCACATTTACATAAGTATTCAAACCCTTTACTCAGTACTTTGTTGAAGCACCTTTGGCAGCGATTATAGTCTCGTCTTCTTGGGTATAACGCTACAAGCTTGGCACACCTGTATTTGGGGAGTTTCCCCTATTCTTCTCTGCAGATCCTCTCAAGCTCTGTCAGGTTGGATGGGGAACGTCGCTGCACAGCTATTTTCTGGTCTCTCCAGATATGTTCTATCGGGTTAAAGTCCGGGTTTCATCAAGGATCTCTCTGTGCTTTGCTCCGTTCATCTTTGCCTCGATCCTGACTAGTCTCCCAATTTCTGCCGCTGGAAAAATCATACTGTCACCACCATAAGTCATTATGCTGCCACCACCATAAGTCACCATAGGAATGGTGCCAGGTTTCCTCCAGAGGTGACACTTGGCATTCAGGCCAAAGAGTTCAATCTTGGTTTTGAACAGTTTTTTATTTTGAATACATTTGCAAAAATACAAAAAAACTGTTTTTGCTTTGTCATTACTGGGTATTGTGTGTAGACGGATGAGGAAAAAAATATATTTCATACATTTTAGATTAAGGCTGTAAAGTATCAAAATGTGAAAAAAGTCAAGACCTGAAGGCACTGTAAATAGACCAACCTAGCTTTCTATTGCTTGAGGTGAGAAAACATATTTTTTCTCTTGACAGGATGGTTCAGCCATTCGCAGTCCCAGCTAGTGCGGTAGAGACTGTTCTTTATTTTGTTGGGTTGCCATTATATCATTAACATGAGGTGAGATAGAATGTAATGTAATATAAATAGTCTAGGGGAAGCCTTTTGGGTTTCAGCATGAGTAAGAAAAACAAAAGGGGCAAAAACAAAAAAGGGAAAGTGTATGGTCAGAGTGTTAGTATCAGCTGACTGCCAGGTGTTGATGAGGCATTCTTTTGGTTGCATATAATTTTTTATGTAGATATTTTTTTGGAAGTCCATATTGACCAGGAAGTGACAATAGTTGCAAATCAAAAATGCATATTTGGTGAGTAAATAACATATTTTGACATTATAAAGCATGAAAAGTTGGTGTATGGGAAGTTGAATAGCTGCTTACTGGGCTTAAAGGAGATGTGCCATATTAACGTCTCTTGTCAGGCCAGATTCTGGATCACCACCACGCCTACATGATAGTAAATGCCCAATATACCATCATAAAAATAAATAACAGCATATAACCGAGCAACATGTCTCACAAATGAAAACATTTAAAGTTACTAACGTTACAGAGGAAAAGCAACACCGGATCGCTACTGTACGAATGACATAGCTACATTGCCAACAGCCTTAATTTGGTTCGAGTTACTAAACAAGATAGCACGTACCACCCTAATGTGACGTTAGTTGTAGATTTAGCAATCTCAGTCAAGAACATATGCAGGATGAAAACTATTTCCCCTAACTGTTGACTATCCAAAATAAATGGTAATATTGCTGAATATGACCCGCTGTTTTCTGAAGTCTAAATGGCATTATGACAACGAAAAATGAACAAGTTTTATTAGCCATATGGCTACAGTGACTGGGCGTAAAAATAGGCTGCAAGCACATCGTCTGTCAGGCCGATACAGGGGGAAAACAAGAACAAACAAACGTTATCCTTGATGTGGGTTATCCAAAATAGAAGGTGCTTAATATGGGAATGATTTCGACTCGGTGCTTGACATTGTCACAACGCACAATTAGAACGTTTACGGCTAACGACAAAAAAAACTGATAGCCAGCATTAAATAGCTAGCTTGCAACTTGCAAAGTGCATTCAGAAGGAATTCAGACATTTTGCTACATTACAGCCTTATTCTAAAATGGATTAAATACCCCATAAATGACAAAGTGAAAACATTTTTTTTTTTTTTTTTTTTTTTTTTTTTTTTACAAATACATTTGCAAACATAAGGGCAGAGTGCAGCCTCGCCACATCTTTGTTGTGTGTGATTCTCAGCAGGGCAGTGTAGCAGAGGGAGGGTCAGAGGCCGCGTTCGTAGAGCTTGGACTTTGCCGCCTTTGAACTTTCTGATACAGAATTCAGTAATGTGTACTGAACCTATGACCGGATAGGGGATTTTGGACCTTATGCTGCTGCTCTTTCTACTGCTACTAAGAGTAGCACACCACAGCTAATAATAACAAGCACAATATAATTAATAGAAATGGAATGTTTAATGCAATTTTTCCATTTCAAAGAAATTCCCAGAGCATCTTACATCAAATTCAACTTTGGTATTGTCCTCAGGGCTAACAGTAACCCTCATTTCGCATTGCCTTCATTAGATCAAACTCAATTAACGAGGAGTACCCTGCAGCTCCTCCACCATGATAGGGGTTGGTGGACTTTTAGGCTGCGGTGTGTGTGTCTTCGGCAATATGACACACACTCACACACCTCCCTCCCTCCCTGTCAGGTTGTAGGTCTCTTCCTCTTTGATGGACAGTGGTGTCAGAAAGTAATTGGAGGCCTTTGCAGCCCATACAAATCCGCCTGTCAGTTAAGTGTGTCACGGTGCCATGTTCAGCTGTTTTGGGTCTCAAAGGGTGACCTTTTCACAAAGGGACTGAGGACATGTTCCACCTAATGTACTGAAGGGACTCCAGCCCCTGGCCCCCCGATAGGCCTATACACTGTGGTATTGTTGCATAGTTATTAGTCCATGGTCATTTTGTGACCGTCCCTCTCTAGACAGCTTGTATTGTACCGTTCCAACAAGCTTGTATGGTTCCAGTATGCCACATCTGGGATTAGATATAGGCCTAGAGTTGAAATAGTCTCTCTTTTTCACAAACCCTTTTATTTTGCGTCCACATTATGACGTTCATTCGTCATCCAACGCTTGTAGAAGCACTTGACATTGATGAAACGCCAAGCTGTTCTGAAGTGAACAAGAGAGCAAGGTCCACCTGGTTTGTGGATGTTCAGATCATTCATAGTATTTGCACTAACTGTAACTGAGATCATGAATGCGTTCAGACATTGGAGAATATTAACAACAAGTGAGATTAAGAGACACTCTGAAGACCTACTGTGCTGAAGCCTATGAAAGCCTCTTGTGAACAAGTTGACGCTTTTCTTCCCCAGTCTAATGTATAGCATGAGAGGACAATGGGGGGAAAAAAAATACCATGCAAAATGTGATATGGCACCCAGATATCAGTGTTACAACAGGCATGGAAGCCATCAACTGCAGGTCGAGAGGTCTAGGTCTGTCTGAATTAGGTCTCTCTATCTCACACACACACACACACACACACACACACACACACACACACACACACACACACACACACACACACACACACACACACACACACACACACACACACACACACACACCGCTTTGCTCTGGGTTATGGCAGGCAGCAGGACAGAAGCACATCCCCTAAAGGCTAATGTACAAGGACAGCCTGTCCCACTGTGAACGCCCACTGGGCCGAGGTGTTACAAGTCATATGCAATAACCTGCATCATTACTTCTGAAGACTGTTAGGGTGTGGAAATAACATCCCTCCCCCTCTGCTGCAAACACACAGTATATACACATAAAGACATAGATACACATACCCTTTAAGACAATTCTAATAAATGCAACAGTTGGACAATGGATGAAGATACTCCATTAATCCATCAGATATTGACTGCATTATTGCACATAAACATTTTACTGGCACGGACAAATAATGACCGGTGTTCAGGGATTTGGGTGGGAATTCAGGTATTAATTCAGGGCTGCAACCACCAAAAACGTGCTCTGTCTTAATCTAGCTGCACTCACCTGCATTGTCTAGACTGCCTCGTTAATTACTGTTGCTCTGCTGCATAATTCAACAAGTGGGACAACAACAGGATACCTTTGGCTTAAAAATGTACAAGATTGGCTCTAGATTACACCTATCTATACATACTTTACATTGTTCGCGAGATCAGAATTACTGTAATATCACTATAATCTGAGTGTTCATTTTCAGACGTTGATTTCATTACAGTGCATCTTATTAGAAAATATTTCAGCTGTACTAAAGTATTACTTCTTTCAATTCCACCCAAAAAATATACACCTATCAAAATAAAGTTATCTTTCTTCTCTTTCGTGTGATGTAAGTGTCGAGACAACGTGCTAAATCCCTGACGAAGCTTTAGCTTTCTTATAGATGCAACGGAATGACAATGCATTCCATTGAGCCCATTTCAGCCATTACCGGGCTGTATTTGACAGGTCATTACAAACATTTCCGCGGTCATTACATTAACGGGAAAAGATGACAGGCACAAGCAATTGGATGAAAGAGTCGCAGGAGGAAAATGAAAGCAAACAATTCAGCAAGATGTGGATTTTGCACCCCTCAAACACAAGACATAGATGGCTGAAAAAGACAGATCCTCAGGTGTTGCTACGTACACACATCACATTCGTAGGCACACACACACACACACGCACACACTGACAGACAATCAACAATCTGTCACACACACACCTTCCTTGGTGTTAGAGAATCACAGTAGTGTTCCCTGGAGTTGACAGTTATCTGTTGTGCTGATAGAACCATGGCAGGCCCTGCAGGAGTAAGCATGCGTCATTATCACCCTATTCAGCTAGATCTCCCTCTCCTTTCCCACAGTACATGCTCTAGCCAGTCACACACACACACACACACACACACACACACACACACACACACACACACACACACACACACACACACACACACACACACACCCTGTCACCCATTCATCTTCTATGTATCACAACTAACCACTAATATTCCTCGTCTTCTGCTTGGAATTGTGATCTCTTCTTTTTGTCCCCTTCTTATCCAACAGTCAATAGGATCCCTTCATTTTCTCTCTAACACCAGTCAGATCATCCTGTACAGTACAGTATGTTGAGTCAGACAGACATTGTTGTCTGTGGTCTGGCCTCCACTTGGTCTTCTTCTCAACACGTATTAACTGACTGTCATGTTCTGTTCTGTTCTTCCCTCCAGACACTCTTTAACGTCCTCAGTCCACTTACTGCAGTCCGTGGCTTTGTCCCAAATGGCACCCTATTCCTATGGGCTCTGGTCTGGTCAAAAGAAGTGAACTATATATGGAATAGGGTTCCATTTGGGATGCAGGCTGTACATAGCAGTGGAATTATGCATCTGGGCTGTTCACTGTCTGGAATCCAGACAGAGTGAAGCTGCTGCTGAATCTGTGTTATGATGTGTGTGTGTCAGGGTTTCCGTTGGCCGGTAATAGATGGCTTTTGGCCGATAAAAAAATGAAAAACCAATAAATAAAACTGGTACCGGCCAATTGTCCAGGAGAAGACAAAAAAATCCCATTGCAAAAGGCCTTTTAGTCTATTCGTTGATGGAAATACCAGTCGATGGAAATATATTTGACATGCTTATCGGTCTATAGGTTAATTTGCATAATTTAGTGAATTCAATTGCCGCGTGTGTATTTTCGTTAGTCGTTATGTTTGTTACACACGCACAGCATACCGATACAGAGCCTATGAGTGGAAAATCTGTCAGACAGCATGAAAGCTGCTGCTACTGCTTCTCAAACAACTCATTAGTTGCTGCTGGAGTGAAACATGTTTTTATAAGCCCAATCATTGCATAACAATTCTAAATGCAATTGCTTGTTAAAAACAGTTTTGATGACCCTAATTAAAAATGACTACTATTTTTATTTCTCAGCTAGTACTGTAATTGAAGAGCGCTTCCCATACACCATTCAAGTGCAGATAGGCATTGATTGGCAGGCTTCAGCGAGTAACACATCACTTTGCAATGAGCTGGAGGCAGTATGCATTTTGAAAACATATACTCAATTGTTTGAAGCCTGAACATTTTACTTCATATTATGAGACGTGTCTTACCTTGCTTCAAAGTAAAATCCAACCATAGAAACATTGAGGCCATTATTTTATAGATGTCCATATGCCATTGAAACCAGTAGCCTATTTCTTTCATGTTCTATTGGTTTTCCATTAGCGAAAGGCACAACCCTAGTCATATTAGCAACCCATGCTAATTTTGACATCTTTATATCTCCCCTCTTTCTAAATGTCTTTTGACAACTGTGTGTTCCCGCTAATTGCATTATGGAATTAACATTCGAGAGGTAGCCTATTGCCTTGTGCACATTGCTGCGCTCATAATGTGAAGAAATGATCGTTTATCAACATTTTTATCTAAATGTACTGATCTGTTGCATCATCTTCATTGCTTTTTAAAGTAGATTTTTTTTAATGTAGCCTAGGACTACTGGTTGTATGAATTTGGGATATATCGTCCCAGAACTGTTCCAGACAGTTTGGCAAAGGCTATTTCTTTCTCGCACAGAACGACAAACTGACCAATAGAATAGACAAACTTTTCTACTATGGGGGTACATTAGATTGACATAGACTAGTGATTTTGCTGTTCATTACTCGTCTTGCTAGCTGAGGAAAAGGAAATGTGACAGTTATTCTAACATCTTTGGTGCGAATCGGAATTCGGTAAGGAGGACACGTTGCATCCTTGAGTTGCATGTTCTGTTAAGACGAAAAACCATCATCTAAATGTGACATCTGTCATTCTGAGCACCTTGGGTGGACACCCTAATCAGGTTACGCACCCAATGCATATGGGTCCAGGACATTACTCTAATGTCTGTTCAATGAAAATGCTGCCGGTCAAATGTCCGGCTCCACATTTTCTTATAGGAAACCGTGGTGTGTGTGCGTGTGTGTGTCCTGCTGTTCACTCACACTCTTCATCTATCACTCCACACCTTATAGCTCAGAGTGCTGCTAAGACACACAGACCATACTACTGAGAGAACACACACATATCATATACAAAAGTCTAAAAACACTCCTTTAGCTAAAACCTGCATTGTAAGCTGTATAGTAACTGTATCTAACGGGGTATGGTTTTAGCCATCCTAAATCCCTCTTACCCCAATTCCTACTCTTTCCAAGCCTTTTTCCTCAAGTAAAAAGAGAAAGCGATAGCTAGTTACTGTATTTGTGGGCTTTCATGGCCATGCCTCAATCATATGACTTCCCAGACTCTGAAATGGTGCCATGGTATACAGGGCTTTGTGGTAAACCACTATCTCTCTCCCCTAGTCAGTGCCCAGTCAGAGCCCAGTCTGCTGAGCACTATGGTCGGCTGGCTCTCTGCTGCCTCCTGGGTGACTAATAAATCTTGTTAAATTGTGCTGAGAAGCGTGTTGAGAACGTTATACCTTCTTGCGATCTCTGGTGTGTCTGTGTTTCAGAGGGTACGGTGTTTGTGTGTGTACTAGGGTGGTGTCAACCTTTGTCCTATTGTGATTATATACTCACAAAACGTTGTGATATATCATAATATCGCCTGCTATTGACCGACCAAATTGGTTGGTTACAAATAGCGCAAAATCGCATGCTACAACGGGACGACTCATTATGAAAGATAATGTTGTTGAAACCTTGGACAGAGGCTAAGTATTTTATAATATTCCTTTCTGGTGGAGTTTCAGCAGGTTTGTGTGTGTCTTTCTAGGTCTGTTTGGCGCCCAGACGATGGAGCAAAGTGACAGTCAACTGATGAGGAACGGCCTGTCTTGCCATAGCGAGTTATAAATCATTGGCTGGATAGAAGCAAAGCATCTTCAGAACTGGATAATGATTGCTTTATTTGCCTCATTGTCCTCTCTTAATATAGTCATTTTCATAGCCTATCGAAGAGAGAGAGAGAATTATATTTTCTACGCAGAGCCAGGCGAGTTCAAATAGGCTGTCAATCATTGTCGATAGATAATTCTATCGTAATATTGCCCTACCCTAGTGTGTACCTGCCTGTGTGTCCGTATCCGTGACGTGTGTGTGTGTGCATTTCAGGGAGCCTATGCATTCACCGCGAGGGAGTGGGTAGTGATGTCAGTTATGCAAATATGTCCGCTAAACTCTTCAACTCTTGCAGGAGTTGATGGTAAGGCAGTTCCCTTAAATTGCCATTAGCCCTTACTTCCTCAGACAGAGGATGAGAGAGGCTTCATCCCAAATGTCACCCCATTCCTTAAATAGTGCACTCTTTTGAACAGAGCCCTATGTACCATGGTCAAAAGTAGTGCACTAAATAGAGTGGGTGACATTGGGACACATAGGATCCCCGCTGTTACTGAGTCAGTCCTAAAGCTCTGAAGCTAGCTGTCCTTCAGCTTCTCGGTAATTGGTGAAGCCAGGCAGCGGATTCATATGGAGAGGAAGGGGGAAACGTGTTGGCAGATTGCATTGGCAGCAATTACAGAATCTCCCAACCCAGAGACATGAATCTACTGATTTAATATCGACTGCCTTTGTACGCCATGTCTGTCTAATGGCTGAGCCTGAACTGTTTCTTCTTTACTACCTAGCTGTCACCATACCCACGTCAGACAGCTACTGTACAACATTAGAGTTACAGTTTGTCTCAAAGGGCATCAAATTCCCTATGCAGTATACTACCTTTGACCAGGGCCCAAAGTAGTCCACTATACAGGGAATAGGGTGCCATTTGAGATGCAGACAAGTCTCCTCATCCTTAGCTCAACACCTCAGCACTTCCAGGAACCACGATAGATGCCTTTTACACACTGTAGTGTAAAGTTACGCTTTAAACAAAATGTCCTCCCTTTCATTAGGAGCAAGCACATGGGTGGCCAGTTGAACACTGCATATTCATTTCAGAACACTCAAGAGAAAGGAAATGTTCTCAGAACAAAAGCAGTCAAATTCAAAGAGCAAAACTTTAATCTCAGCATGAAAGTTCTCTCTCACTGTACATTTATGTAAGTACCAATATGATATCCAGTTGCAACATATTACAGTTCCAAGTTGTTTCTGTGTGTTATTGTCGCTCTTCAAACGCAGTAGAAAAACGTGTAGAGCATTTGTATTACCCATAATATCATGTCTATTGTCTTGATGTGTGTGTGGGGGGGAGGGGGGGAGGGGGCATAATTAGGATATTCAGATCGAATGTTGAACATACATCACCATTCATTATTGTTTCAATACCTTGTTTCGTACATTCGTGGCCAAAAGTTTTGAGAATTACACAAATATTAAATTTCACAAAGTCTGCTGCCTCAGTTTGTATGATGGCAATTTGCATATACTCCAGAATGTTATGAAGAGTGATCAGATGAATTGCAATTAATTGCAAAGTCCCTCTTTGCCATGCAAAGGAACTGAATCCCCCAAAACATTTCCACTGCATTTCAGCCCTGCCACAAAGGACTAGCTGACATCTAGTCGGTGATTCTCTCGTTAACACAGGTGTGAGTGTTGACGAGGACAAGGCTGGAGATCACTCTTTCATGCTGATTGAGTTCGAAAAACAGACTGAGCTTCAGAAGGAGGGTGGTGCTTGGAATCTTTGTTCTTCCTCTGTCATCCATGGTTACCTGCAAGGAAACACGTGCCGTCATCATTGCTTTGCACAAAAAGGGCTTCACAGGCAAGGATATTGCTGTCAGTAAGATTGCACCTAAATCAACCTTTTATCGGATCATCAAGAACTTCAAGGAGAGCGGTTCAATAGTTGTGAAGAAGGCTTCAGGGCGCCCAAGAAAGTCCAGCAAGCACCAGGACCGTCTCCTAAAGTTGATTCAGCTGCGGGATCGGGGCACCACCAGTACAGAGCTTGCTCATGAATGGCAGCAGGCAGGTTTGAGTGCATCTGCACGCACAGTGAGGTGAAGACTTTTGGAGGATGGCCTGGTGTCAAGAAGGGCAGCAAAGAAGTTACTTCTCTTCAGGAAAAACATCAGGGACAGACTGATATTCTGCAAAAGGTACAGGGATTGGACTGCTGAGGACTGGGGTAAAGTCATTTTCTCTGATTAATCCGCTTTCCGCTTGTTTGGGGCATCCGGAAAAAAGCTTGTCCTGTGTCATGCCAACAGTAAAGCATCCTGAGACCATTCATGTGTGTGGTTGCTTCTCAGCCAAGGGAGTGGGCTCACTCACAATTTTGCCTAAGAATACAGCCATGAATAAAGAATGGTACCAACACATCCTCCGAGAGCAACTTCTCCCAACCATCCAGGAACAGTTTGGTGACGAACAATGCATTTTCCAGCATGATGGAGCACCTTGCCATAAGGCAAAAGTGATAACTAAGTGGCTTGGGGAACAAAACATTGATATTTTGGGTCCATGGCCAGAAAACTCCCCAGACCTTAGTCCCATTGAAAATTTGTGGTCAATTCACAAGAGGCAGGTGGACAAACAAAAACCCACAAATTCTGACAAACTTCAAACATTGATTACGCAAGAATGGGCT
Source organism: Salvelinus fontinalis (assembly GCF_029448725.1). Taxonomy (NCBI): domain Eukaryota; kingdom Metazoa; phylum Chordata; class Actinopteri; order Salmoniformes; family Salmonidae; genus Salvelinus; species Salvelinus fontinalis. The sequence goes on from NC_074689.1 coordinate 7,868,421, forward strand.
GCCATCAGTCAGGATGTGGCCCACAAGTGAATTGACAGCATGCCAGGGCGGATTGCAGAGGTCTTGAAAAAGAAGGGTCAACACTGCAAATATTGACTCTTTGCGTCAACTTCATGTAATTGTAAAAGCCTTTGACACTTATGAAATGCTTATAATTTTACTTCAGTATTCCATAGTAACATCTGACAAAGATAACAAAAGACACAGGCAGCAGACTTTGTGAAAATGTATATTTGTGTCATTCTCAAAACTTTTGGCCACAACTGTACATGTTCATGGCCACCATACACAACAGCTATGAAACTACTCTACATTTATTGCATTTTTCACGAACAGTACAATAGACATGTACAGTCTATTTCTGTCTGGTTGCTTTTCTTTTGTACACACAACAGAGACAATTACCAATTAACAACTGAGAAGTCCGGTGTCGTTGATCTACTCTCACAGTGTACTTAATCTCACACAGAAAACGCCCTATTTTTTTTACGGATTTGAGCAGATTCTACTGTGGCCGCAACAGAACCTCCAAAGCAAATGTAAGTGGAGACATTTGTCATAACAACAGGCATCAGAGATTATGGAGTTGTATGCTCTTTTCCTCATGGAGTGTGGTGCTGTCTGTAGATTCCATTAATGCTATTCTTTTGGCTAATTTCCTAAAAACCCTTGTCAGAAAAATGGCCTTTCTGTGGCTTTACCGGTACCCATCTTTACCTCTCCATCTCCTGTAATTAGGGTAAATGAGACATGGAACCAGAGTTACTGACCTTCATTGGGTAAAGAACACTGTCCTCCACAAACACTGGGAATAACCAAAAACAGACTTCTCAAATGTATGGGTGGTCAGCACTACGTCTTGATTGTTTTGTAACTGAACACAAGCAGAATAACATTCTGACCGTAGCTTTCTGAATGAAGATACACCATTAGCACAGAGTTACCAGGTTGTCATTGTTCTCACATACACTTCAAACTACTTTGTTTTGGTGATGACAGCAGCCATAACCACCTAGTTTCCATGTCTTTTCTGTCCACAAGAGGGCATGTTTTTCATGTGGGCAAAAGACTAAAGGCCATTCTTCTAACACTCTAGCGAGACCATACTCCATTTTAGTTAACAATCCCAGGAATGTTCTAAATAACCTTTTTCAATCTCTATACCTTTGCTTTCAATACAACCAGAGATAATCACAACAGAGATAATCACAACCTTGACTAATGCAGAGAAACAATCAAGGTCCCCCACACACCCTTGCGCACGCGGACACACACACACACACACACACACGCACACACAGAGGAAGAATATGAGATTCGTTTTGTGTGTCTCTGTGCTGTGAGGAGATTCCCATAGGGATAGTGCGGTGGTAGAGACAGTCAGTGGGCATGGGGATGTGATGTCATTAGGTCCAGATGCTGCTGCTTGAAGGACTGAGCACTTGAAAGGTTCAATTTTATTATTCTGGAGCAGGACACATCAAAATGACGCTGTCCATCTGGAGCGGAGATAATGTAATCAGCAGTGGGTCATTGGTCATCACAGACAGCCCAGCCATCAGGTTTACCAACATCCTGTGATGTCATCATCATCACACTAACACTCAAGAGACCAGAGAGAGAGAGAAGATGAGCCGATTGATGAGACAGACAATCAGCTTCACCTCATAACAACATCCAGCCTTTAAGATCACCCTAATTATGCAAATGACCCGTGGAATATAGATTTAATTGATGAAATATTGAATGTCTGTCTGTCTCTGTGATCCAATGTATTCATTTAAAACCCGTGAGGTTAATGGTTTTAATTTGTCTATTCCATTACCTGTACATTTTTCTAAGCTACCCCCACCCACCCAAACAGTACACACACACATACACACACACACACCCATGCACTGACGCATGCGCGCACATACACCACACACGGACACACAGCAAGGAAAACCTATTTGCAGAAGCGTTAAATATTCAGCACCTGCCCTGTTCTCCATATGTCTTTGATCAGACACAGATACTATGCTACTCTCTCATCTTACAACTTCAAACCAGAACGTATGTAAAAACTCAGCTATATAACCTGTTCTGTTGCAAAAGCCTCAGTCTCGCCCACACTAGTAAGTTATTTTACTCTTGCAAATTGCTGTCATCTCCCTTACTCAAACAAAATGGTGATAAGTAATTTTAAAATGCAGATGGGTGAATTATGAAAAACATATCAGCATCAGGCCTATTAGCCAACTCCTTGCAAATGTCAATGTAAAATGTTGTTTATTTCCAAAGCCTCCATTATAACTTAGTGCATGATCTGCTTATTGCACAAATCCCCGTTGGTAATTTGTAGAGTGTATTCTTGCAGCATATTCCCCTGGTAGTTAGTCAACTCCCCCTAAGAACTTCTTGGCCTCCTCCAGGCATATCGCTGCAGGCCTTAGGGAGCTAGAGCAATATAACCAACATGAAGCAATCTGGAGGCTAGAGGAAGGTACAGTAGCCAAGATGTATTTTTATAATACATTTTTTTTTTAGTTTTGAGGAATAGACAGATTCCCAGAATGCAGTGCACTCGACCAGTCACTTGAAGCTCCTTAGACCTGAGAATCTATTTTCTATTTTCTAACATGGAAGATATGTATATGCTGCATTAGCGAAGGCAAAGGCATCGGCTATGGAGCAAAGTTTGTGATATAGGTCAACGTGGCACCAAAACAAACCCAGGAGGAAAGCAACCATACTATCCAAACAAACTGCACCAGGAAACTAACCTACAAAGTGCTGCTCAATCAAAATCACGCAAGCAATTAAAGTGTGCATGCGAAAATGTTAAGGAATTCAATAGCATAGCCTATACCCGAATTCACCTTTTCAAAATGAATACTCTAAAAGCCACACATATAATTCATACATTATGAATGAGGGCTCGCTTGAGGAGACATGGGCTACTTTGAAAACTTCAGGCAACACCAGGAGCATATAATCGTGACCTGGCACGTGCGCTACGCTACACCGTGTCACTCAAAGTGCAACTGTACAGTCAGAGAATTTCATATTTTCATCAGCGCGTGTAACCTATTCTACAGTAGCCTTTACCTGCATCGATATCCGTAGCTTAACCATTTCGCGAACATTTCATATAGCACCAATAAACAACGAATAATACATACAAAAGAAAATGTAAACAATTACATTGTCACACGTTTATCACTCCACATGATGTGTTGACTTGTGGTGCCATCGCAATGCTACTGTACTCTACTGTACATCTGATCTGACGCAGTCAAATTAATAAACACACATGTATCCCACGTTGTAGCTGAGACAGAATATTATCCAAATTGTGGTCTATAGTAAATGAAACCCAAAAGTTGACGCAGTGGACAATAGTGGTCAGTGATGTGTAATACATTGCACATCGAGTGATATTTCAAGCAACTTCCAGGCTAAAGTTAAGTCGCCTATACTGACCCTCATTTATGAATCACCTAGGCTATAGGTCTGTAGTCGGAAGTATTGAACATACAACCGTACCTGGAAATCAATTCATGCGCAACGTTCAATAAATACACCAATAACCTCTAGGTCTTAATGGACACTGGACTCGGTAGTTTTCAAACCATAGCCTTATTTATCGGGAACACCTTTCATTCTGCCAGAAAACACAAAGCGAGATAGCACTGTATATACAACAAAAAGTTGATTTGATCGCTTCACTCACCTTCCACGGAAGTTCTTATTCTGTTGGAGAAATCCTACGATAGCGAAGTGGCGAGTGTTGAGATGAGGGCGAAGTGTATCCGTTCGTTCACTGCAGCAGTTCCAAAAGCGCTTCAAGGCTGTTCCTCAACTGCGCTTCACTGTTTCGCGCAGGCAGCATCACTTCTCTGTGTGGATGTCCGTAGCTGAAATAAAGGGACTGGGCCTCCGATTGGCTGCCATTCTCAAGTCCCCGATGCAGGGCAGGGGAGAAATCGGCCGACAGAAAATAATGAACAGATTGACGCGCGGAGGAAGCAGGTTTGAAATAACTAGGGATGTAGGCTAGTTCAACGGAGTGATGGAGAAATTGATATATTATTCCCAGAGCAATTTGAAAACCGCAGCATGACGGAAGACGACTAGAACCTTTGTGGTTGCAAATAATAGGCCTAAAGAAATGCCCAAATATATTGACGTATATGCCAATGAATAGCCTGTAAGAATAGGGTAGGATACTGTTTGTATGCCTTTTTGTAAGTATTCAGCATGTAAACCTTAAAGTGTGGATAGTACAGAAAAATTAAAACACAACAAAATAAAAAAATCTACAGTGTGTAAAATACAATCAAACATTTAGTTTGTGGTTGATTTACTAAACTATAGGGAGTACTATATACAACATCACAAACAGTAGACCTATGAGAGTCGTTCCATCCCAAGGGTTAATGTCGTTATGGCTGCTGTTAGTTGCATGAGTTCAGTTTCTAGAACTCCCCCAAGCATCCACTTTGGAGCTATCCTCCCAACCAAGCATCAAACCCCTTGCCTAGCGCTTTCCCATTCACTGAGCCAGAAGGATTTATACATTTGATTGCGGCCCTTGACCAAATCATTGCAACTGAATGGGCTTGGATAGCCTCAGTGTTTATTTTGACTCATTTTCTGTCTTTCACACACACACACACACACACACACACACACACACACACACACACACACACACACACACACACACACACACACACACACACACACACACACACACACACACACACACACAGTGGAATGATCCAGAAACAAAACTGAAATCTATAAGTTAACCTGAAATACATCATATAACACCACAAAGATCAATGGCACAACATTGTGAGAAAACACAAAGGAGTCAGGCACCAAAAAGAGCCATATCTGGGATATCATAGTCATTTTAGAGAATATCAGATACACTGTTGCTCTGTGAACTCTCTGGGGAAATAAAACAGCAAATGTTTTGCATCTGGCTGGTGGGAAAACTCTGTGGTATAAATCTTCTCACTGTCGTAATGGTGCATTTTCTGCATTAATTGTGCCAAACGTTTATGCTTTTTCTGTCACAACGAAATTGTGAATTATGCCTATATCTGGTTTCAGTGAATGTCGAAAAGTAGTTATTTATTGGAGCTAAGAATTAGTTACACATGAGAGCCCTTTCCTGCAGTCAAATGACCTTGTAGCCCCATGGGTGGAATGTTAATAATATTATTCATAATTTCATAATTAATAAACATTATTTAAAAAATATATAAAAACATTTGTGTTTCTATGTCAAGTGGTTTTGTTAAATTTCAGTCTTCTGTGATTTATATATATATATATATATATATATATATATATATATATATATATATATATATATATATATATATATATATATATATATATATACATAAAAGGGCAATATTGGTATGCAAACTCAATTTAATACATTTCAACTTTATATCTGACATGGTACAGATTTTTTCTTTTTTTTAAAGCCCATAAACATGTGTGTGAGGTGTATACTTTTATTTCAAAGTAGATTTGTTTAAGACTACCAAGAAACACCCTGCGTGACCCTGATTTTAGCCCACTGCAGTAAAAGGTTAAAGCAATGTGCTTGAACCATCTATGGATTCTAAGGTCAGCAATAAGGCTAATCAAATTATCCATCTTGTGACCTCAGTACATTTAATGCAAACTATTTTTACATTTCAGCCTATATCATGACCCTTGACCCAAATGGGAAGCGTACCAAATGGCATCCTATTCCCTAGGGTTCTGGTCAAAAGTAGTGCACTATAGGGATGCCATTGAGACGCAACCAATTGGCCATTTGATTCACATTTCACTAGAATGCTGACCACGCTGATGGACTCCTCTCTGACACCAATGTTATAATAGCCATGGCCAGCACAATTCCTCCTGACTAGGTGGAAAACCTGAATATTCAGAGAAAGATGGAAATATACTGAACAAACCTCTTAACACAACATACAAAGTGTTGGTCTCATGTTTCCTGAGCTGAAATAGAAGATCCAAGAAATGTGTGGCCAAACATGACTCCAACACCATCATTAAGCTTGCTGACAACACAACAGCCTATAGAGAGGAGGTCAGAGATCTGGCAGTGTGGTGCCAGGACAACAAATTCTCTCTCAGTGTGAGTAAGACCAAGGAGCTGATTGTGGACTATAGGAAGAGGAGGGCCGAACAGGCCCCCATTCTCATCGATGGGGCTGCAGTGGAGCAGGTTGAGAGCTTCAAGTTCCTTGGTGTCCACATCACCAACAAACTAGCATGGTCCAAACACACTAAGACAGTCGTGAAGAGGGCATGACAAAGCCTAATCCCCGTCAGGAGACAGAAAATATTTGGCATGGGTCCTCAGATCCTCAAAAGGTTCTACAGCTGCACTATCGAGAGCATGATTACCGGTTGCATCACCGCCTGGTATGGCAGCAACTGCTGGGTATCTGACTGTAAGGCACTACAGAGGGTAGTGTGTATGGCCCAGTACATCACTGGGGCCAAGCTTCCTGACATCCAGGACCTATATACTAGGCGGTGTCAGAGGAAGGCCCAAAAAGGTGTCAAAGACTCCAGTCACCCAAGTTATAGACTGTTTTCTCTGCTACCACACGGCAAGCGGTACTGGAGCGCCGAAGTCTAGGACATAAAATTCTCCTTAACAGCTTCCACACCCAAGCCATAAGACTGCTGAACAACTAAGCAAATGGCCATGACTAATTACATTGACCGCCCCCTCCTTTGTTTTTACACTGCTGCTACTCGCTGTTTTTCTATCTATGCATAGTCACTTTACAAATTACCTCCACTAACCTGTACACCCGCACAATGACTCGGTACTGGGACCCCCTGTATATAGCCTTGTTTGCTTTATGCTTTTCTTTTCAATACACTTCTTTGCACACTGACCAAGTTCCCCAATTATTTATTTCTACAAGTTTGTGTTTTATGCGAGTTTGTTACAGCATCATGTAACCATTGTATCAATAATACAACCCAGACAGTATACATTGAGACAAAGGTGGACTTCACAGGTAGAGGGTTTCTTTTAGATGGGTGAGAGCATCATATTAGAGTGGGAGATAGAGGTATACACTTTACAACAACACAGTGAACCTTGGTAAAGTACAACAACAAAAAACGTTTTTGGTTTTGAAAGCATCATAAATCATAGTCCTAGTGGCAGGCAGCGACCCAATAGTGTTGTGAGGGCACATGGAGTCTACTATCCTCCTTCCTCCCCTGTCCCCTGGCTACGTCTACTTCCCAAATAGCCCCCTATTCCCTACTTAGTGCACAACTTTGGACCAGGGCCCATATGTCTACTGCTGCTAGGCTACAGAAAGTGGAACGGCCATGTCGGACAAAACATGTTGGCTCTTTCTTTTAACACTGATCTCCTCTTTGGTGTGCACATGGCCATTCAGCGAGCAAAAGACACACGGTACAAACAGGCACATCATCCTTTGTGGCAGAAAAACAATCTATCCACAAATAGCTTATCATCCATCATCATCATATATTTGGGTCCTAGAAAAGCACGACAACAAAAAACCAGTGTATTGTTGTTTCTAAGGTCACTGCTGAAATTAATTGATGTAGTGAAGAGAAGCAGTGACACAAACAACTACAGGTTCTCATTTTTGTTTCAGTGTGTGTGCGCGTGTGTGTGCATGCTTGCGTGCGTATGTGTGTGTTGACTTGAGAAAATAAAGAGAACCAATAGAGATATATTCATGTAATTTTTTAAGTGAAGGTCTGTGTACAATCGTAAAAATAAAGGTGCAAGTTGGAACCAAATAAGGGTCTTAAGAGCGATGCCGTAGGCAAACCATTTAAGGGTCTCTGAAGAACCATACATGGGATGGTTCTTTCAAGAACCATACAAAAATAAACCAACTGCAATGTTTCGGCCCTCCAGGACCAGAATTAATTAGCCCTGCTGTAGGGTTTTAAGCCTTATATGCATATTTCCCAAGGTGCCTTTTGAGTTCTTTTTTTGTCACCAGTACCATCCAGGACTCTGTTTGCTAGGGACAAAGACATGACTCTTCTATTCATTATTTCTATTCCTGTGGCTGTCACCAAGAGATATCATAAGTGAATATGGTGTCATTAAAGTTAAATCATTTAAGACAATGAAATACATATTTCATAAGGCTTTCTTTTAAGGGCCTTGTTTCACACTAATAAAGTGTCCTGAAAAGCATATTTTACAGGGCACATCAGGCCTGCAAGTCACATTATGCTGGTTTGCAAAGTGATGTGTAATTTTTGGGGAATCCAGCAAGTGGAGATATCCAAGATTTTGAATTTTATTCACTTGCAGCCTGCATCAAAAATGACTGCTAGGTTTGAGAAGACTAAGATATGAGACTACCTTCAACATCTTAACTGGAACAACCATTTCAGTCGTGTGTGCAATAAATCAAAGTAACAGATTGGAATAGTTTACAAAAATGTAAATTATTCATATTTGATCAGCATAAGATTAATTAATCAATCAATGTACATGCAAAAATATAGATATCGAAAAATTATAATGACGGGCATGGTTTTGGTTAAAGGCTGGTTATTAACACCAACACTGGGGTTATTTTACACCACTGAGTGTTAATTTAGCTCTTTGCAGTGTTAATTTAACTATTGAATCAACACTAGAAATGTTACATTGAAAAAACAACACTAGTTATCACTGGTGAATTTGCTGTGTGCTATGAAAGGGACACATCTGCAGGCTTCCATACATTTCAAGAACCTACTAGAATTCTGATTAACTGTAGATGCCACGTCAAGAAGCCCACACTTAACTCAATGGTTCTTTACCAGGCAAGAGTTATCCACGGAACCTTAAGAGCTGAGGAAGAACCATTTAAGAACCTTTTATTTTTTTCATTGTAGCCTGATGATCAGAATGAACAACAGTTTGAGGCCAGGGCCAGGCTGGGTTGGGCCTTGTTTTGATTTAGATGCCTCCGGGGGATAAGACCAGAGGGAGTGGGCCTGGGCCTTTCTCCACTCTGGAGAAGAGAGGAGGGGAGAGGGGAAGAGAAGATGGAGAGCATCCAAAGCTAGGCTCAGTCCCTCTCCTCTCCTCTTCAGTCCTCTCATCCCACTGTTGTTGCTGTTGACATGGGCCATCAGAGGGAGGGCGTTTTTAATGTACAGTCTCATTCACTGTGTAAGGGATTAGTCATGTGCTCCTCCACAGATGGACTGAGAGTGGCCCCTATTACTAAATCCTCCAATGATGCTGTTGTATAGTCATCTGGAAGGGTTTTTTCAAGGCTTCAACACTAGTGGATCGACATGAACTACTGGCATGACACACTAATCTGCCTGTTACAAAAGTAAAAAACCAACACGATGAATTGAAAAGTGGTTGAAGGGAGAGAGGAGAAAACATGGTTCCCCCTTTTCCCCGGCTGCATACTTTAGTTCCTATTAGCAACATCATTCAGAGCAGTTTTTCTGATGATAATTTGGAAATCTGGGGTTGGCGCTGCTAATCCAGCAGCATTACACTTTGCCGAGGGATTACTGAGTGACAACTTCAAGTGAAACGAAAGATGTAAGGGCCTCTTAAGCCGTGTTCCTATTAAAAGCCACAGTACGATGTGACACCGTAGCAGGCTTCATTGCCAACTAGTTGTGGATATATACCCACACAGATAAACGCTCCAGTGCTCGCTCACAGGGATTTTTTCATCTTTTACATTTTTTTTTTTTTGGGAGGTTGAGGGTTTTCTTTGAAGCTCCAACCCATCAACCTCTCTGCCATCTGTAGTATGGAGAGGGGAGACTTTTAATGCCAAAGGTATGCTGCTTTATCCCGGCCCAGACTCCCAGCCAACAGAGTTAGTTAAATGAGGTTCTGCTCGCCTTAAACCCGCTCAAATAAGGTGTTTATAGCGTTTTTAATCCCTTGCTTTTAACAAAATCGCAAAAGTTGTATATTCTTTCAAGGATGCTGGTTGCTGCATAGCATAGCGAGATGTTTGTGAATACTTTGTGGTACATCACCTCATGATTGAATCATTTTAGAATTTCCCAATCCTATCCACTCTCTCTCCTCTAAAAAGGAGGAAGTGAGAAGAAAAATAACCTTCCCTTATACCCTCTCAAGTGTTTTGTTGCACTCAGGTTACTATCCAAGTAGATTGATTCTGACATTCGATATAATAAAAAAACACAAAAGGGTGTGAGGAGAGGAGAAAAAAAGGAACGTTGTTTTCTTCTGCCTCGACCTCGAAATGCAGCCAGTTGAAGACACATCACTTTACTTTCCCGTACATCTGTTGAGTGTATGTGTATGGGGTTCCCCCAGGAAAGGGCCAAAGTAACTGCTCAATCCCAGGTAATTAACTTAGGCATCTCTGGGAACACTGTGGCACAATACACACACACACACACACACACACACACACACACACACACACACACACACACACACACACACACACACACACACACACACACACACACACACACACACACACACACACACACACACACACACACACACACACACACACACACACACAGCAATCCTTTAAGCACGACACTCCATTAGTCATATCTCACGAAGCCTTGCAAATGGCAAGCAGGACAAACTGAGGGAGGATCTTAGGTCTGTGGCAGTAGTACCAGGAGGGAGAGAAGACTTGCCCGTATGAAGTTATCACACTTGAATGTTGTTTATAAAAAGTTGCGTAGAGGTCAGTTTTAAAACTATGAAATTGAATCTGATTGAAGTGTGCAGAGACTCCTTTTTCTCTCTGCATGAAGAATGTCAGTAGTAGAATCCCACTAGATTAGTTTTTCTGAGTAACACAGGATGTAAACTTACTGTACCAGGTATTCACGTTTTTTTGTCAAATATACTGTGAAACCATGTGTTTTTGGAACACTTCACATGTGATGAATTTTCACATGAAGTTTCACATGTGGATTTTCATGTGTGATCAATTTTCACGTGAATATGTTGAAACATGTGATGCCCTGCAAACGCATGTTGGTCGTTAGGATACACACAAAAACAGTGTTTTTAACACACAGTGTTTTCAACTTATATATTTGACTATATTTTGTATGATTATACAATAATTATTATTCTACATGTCCTTACCTGGGATTTGTACTCAGAACTTCATGGTTCATACCGTAGCATTCCAACTTTCCTGCCTGTGTCAATGACTGATTTCATTTCTATTTCTACACATTGGACTTAAATAAAGTAAATCTCAGCTTTGTTAAAAATACACTCAGGAAAAACTATTATATTTTCCATAGTGATTCAGGAGTAAAATTTAAACAGAATAATATGCCTCACCAACATTAGACAACTGTACAGAAAACCACTCAAATAACTGAAAAAAATTACATTAAATCAATGATGAAAATGTATTCAGATTAACTGATATTAAAATATAACTGTAGATGGCACTTAGTTTGCTAAGTGTAAATCCCATCATACTGAAAAGTCACTACTAAGTGATAATGTCAAATGTTATCATATTCTCATTGATTAAAGCTTTTTTACAATATTTTAACTGAACAGCGTACAATTTACAGTGGGGTCCTAAATTAGAACGTTACAAAGGGTAAAGATCATAACCTCAAGACATGATAACCTATCACCATTAGCAAATATAGTGGGAGGTTAGCATGTCTTGGGGGTATGATCTTTGAACCGCTGTTAATTTATCACTCATCATTATTCACGATTCGTTCAGGATAATCCGTAATCATGGTAGCTAGCATCCACATTGATGTAGAAGTTTTCTAAAAACATATTATATCATTACTTACAATAAAAGTGACTCCGAAATGACACAATACATGATTTACCATTTATTTCTATTGGGCACAAAATGATCTGAAACACAACCCAAACGAACAGGAAAAGCATCCAACAAGTTTGTAGTCACAAACTTGATGTAGTCGTTGCATTCTGGGAATATGGGACCAAATACTACACTTCTGACTACTTTATTTTTAAGAATCTTTAGGGGTGTCAATAATATTGACTTTTTGAGGAAAAAAAAGATTACTTGTTAAACAAAATCTCTTTCTCTTAGCAATTGTGTTAGTATAAAATAATATAATTTTATAGCTCAGTATTTTAATTATTTATTTTACACAGTCATTATTACACAGTCATTACTTAAGGTTCCGTGGATAACTCTTGCCTGGTAAAGAACCATTGAGTTAAGTGTGGGCTTCTTGACGTGGCATCTATAGTTCTTCAGAATTCTGAAAGGTTCGTGAAATGCCTGTAGTGATGTGAAATATTTGTTCCAGTTTAGATGTTTAAAGTAATTTAATATCTTAGTCTTCCCAACCCTGGCCGTCATTCTGAATGCAGGTTACGGAGGTATAGAAATTCAAAATGTTGGATATCCTCACTTGGGCTAGATTCCAATAGTAATTACACATCACTTTGCAAGCCAGGATAATGTGACTTTCAAGCCTGATGTGGCCTGTAAACTAGGAGTTTCAAGCCATTATATTAGGGTTAAACTAGGCCCTCAAAAGTAGGTCTTATAAAATATGTGTTGTATTGGCTTAAATAATTACATTTTAATGACAACATATTCACATTGGATCTCGATTGGTGAAGGCCACAGGACTGCAAATGAATGAATACAACAACCAGGTCTCTTTCACAGCCTTTTGTTCAGTGTACTGTATGCTTGGCAGTTAATGAGGGACGAAAAGGGGCTGCGTCCCAAATGGCACCCTATTCCCTAATAGTACATACTGTAACTGTTGACCAGGGCTGATAGTGCTCTGGTCAAATGTAGTGTTCAATATAGGGAATATGATGCCATTTTGGACACAGTCAAGGATTGTAGTTCTCTGGCTATGCAGCAGTACAACCCAGAGGTTGTACAATAGAGGCGGCCTATTCTACCATACTTTGCCCGTCGAAATAAAATATTTTAATATTGATAACTTATTTGACAGAGATGCGCGCTAACAGAAAAACGCATCAATCTTAGGTAAAGCATCTGAGCGAGTGAAACAGCTCCCCTCGGTCTCAGTATGTGTAGCCAATGTATCTGATACTGTCTGGACAAAAAGAGTATTTTTTGTCCAGACAACATCAGACACATGGGCTACAGGTAGTAAGACAGAGGTGCGCTGTTTCGCTCACTCAGATGCTTTCTCCAGTGGGATTGTTTCGGCCATTTGCAAAATGAAGGAAAGTTGAAGGGTTCACAGTGCACTGTTCAGATGCTGAAATAATTATGCGAAAGTAACCTACTTTTTGAAGTGATTTGTTTGAAAATCAGATAAAAACATCATGACTGGTTGTGTTAATGCAATAACCCTCATTACTGACTGGGGTCATTTTGTATCATTGCCCAAATGGGGTTAATTCTTCAAAAATTTTCGGACTTTGTCAATCAACTTGTTCTTAATAAAACTAAATGATTGTTTAGTATTTCTGTATACAATTTCTTTTATAAAAACAAATCTAGTCCTTTGGGGTGAATTTGACCCCACCCAAAAACGCCTAATTCCACCTATAGTAATTTGATAGATAGATTCAAATAAAATTCCTATGTTTCTCTGGAGACACAATTAAAAGTGATCTATACCACCAGAGGGTGGAGGTGGACCTGTATCAGTGATTTTGACCAGATAGATGGATCATCTGCAGAGATATATCTTCTCATTGTACTTTTCTATACCACGTATCGTATTACTGTGTACAAAACCAAAATGACATTATCGTTGTGCATATAACAAAATCTCCCAGTGGTATAAATACTTGATAGAACTTTGGCCAGGTCGCAGTTGTAAATGAGAACTTGTTCTCAACTGGCCTACCTGGTTAAATAAAATAAAAACTGCAAACAGAACTCTGTTACACTCCAAATCTACATAGAGAGCTGTATTGGTGTGTATTCTCCGAAAAGTAGTTATTCTAGGGCAAATCTAAAAGTATTTACTTGACTACAGGTTTCTCCAGAGACATAATATTAAGTTCTATATACCACCAGAGGGTGGAGGGGAATCTGTATCAGCGATGGTTATAAGTAGGTATGATCGTGTACAAAATAAAATGACCTTGCATAAATGCCTAGTTGCAGTCAAAACAACTCATAGAAGACAGTCAGTGGTATGAATACTTGGTAATACTGTTATACAGAAACCAGCTACCCTCTATATCATAAGGCACTCCTTAAAATATGTTTAATGAGCCAGACACTCTTTCTCCGCCCACCACATTTTCCCACAATACACCATAATGATTCTGTAAAACACATTTATATTTTACTGTACATTCTACAGTGTTTTTACTGTTGAAACTACAGAAACGTCTTACAGGATGGGTCGTGGACTCTAAAGAGCCCAAAGTGGGCAACCTGCACCCTTCTCTCTCTCACACACACACACACACACACAAACACACACACACACACACACACACACACACACACACACACACACACACACACACACACACACACACACACACACACACACACACACACACACACACACACACACATCACCATCAAAGTGGATACTCCAATCCGGTTCCTGTGGCAGAGCTAGGGGAGGCTGAGAGCAGTGTCGGGTGTGCATTTGTCAGTCAGGCAGCGACCTAGCGGTATAGCAGTGAGTGTGTGTGGCAGGACAGGACAGGAGATGACTGATTCATGGGCTATGTGGTTGAATCCTTTGTGTGTGTGTGTGGAATGTGTATCCTCTCTCTTGCTAGAGCAGAGCAACAGACTGTGTCTGGGCTGACAGATCGGCAGAGGAAGGCAGGGCTGTGTATTGGCCAGAACAACCACAGGCTACTTTCTTACTGTCTCCACCCTCACTTACTATTAATACGGCCACCTGGAACAGCAGTGGAATACTTAGGCATGAGGGGTTTGTGTGTGTGTGTGTGTGTGTGTGTGCGTGTGCGTGCATGCGTGCGTGCGTGCGTGCATGCCTTACAGGGATTTCTACTTCAGTTCTTCTATGGCAATGATCATATACTGTACACTGTAGAGATAGACCTATATGATTTGACAGTGCCAAACTCTATTTGATACCTTAGGCTTGGCCTAAAGAGCCCGCCATGTAAATATCAGTGCCAAATCTTAAACATGTTTCATTTTATTTGACAGTCTTCCTCTCTAAGCCATGTTCTAAAATGTCCAAGGAAATACAAGACTTTTCTGTACATTGCTAGAGTCCAATTAGAAACCACAGTAGGAGCCAGTAGAAACCACATAAGCAGGACTACATTTAGAAGCAGTTAACAATCAAAAGTTGAACGAACAGAGTTCACCTTAGTACAAGTTAAAGGTGAACTGTTTCACCTTCTGATAATTCTACTTGGACAGATGAAGAATGATGAGGAGACCAAGGTAATAAACTTTTCACCTCTCTTCATCCCTGACAGGTAGACAGGTACCTACCCCTCCTCCTCCCTCCATTCTCCACACCTCTACACCTGTCAGCTAACCGTTTCCCAAATGCCACCTCCAATTACTTTAGATATTACTAATGATTACACATTGTGTGAAAATGCTAATCTAAGTGAGAGGGAATGATGACAAAGAGCTGCGAGTCAGTCGTACCATGACTAATGATGTCTGGAATTAAGCGGTGCACTTTCCATGGGTGTCTTGGAGTGGCAACGATTGATCGCGTCCAAAATAGAACCCTATTCCCTAGATAATGCATTACTTTTGACCAGAGCCCTATGGACTCTGGTCAAAAGTAGTGCACTATATAGGGAATACGATGCCATTTGAGATTCAGACATTTTAATTACACTTCCTTTCTGTCTAACTGCTGGGTGACCTTTTGTCAAGACCTGGACAGAAGTCAATTATTATGATGGTATGCTATCTCCATTTCTCATAGGGTAGTAGAACACCTGCAGATAGGTCAGTTATATAGAAATGGCAAATTGTCAAAGGTCATTAGAAGACTAATTAGCAGGCTGGAAAAGTTAGAGATCAACAATGTCCAAATGCATTATTGATAATATTGCATGAGTTATTTATTTGATACCTTTTCATTAAATTGTGTCTTTATACATGCAATTACTGTTAGCGAAAATATTCTAAGTACTAACATACTTAACTAAAGCACATAGGGTTGGTTTCCTTGACACAGTTTGTCTAGTCCTGGACTAAAATGCTAAATCACCTGAGAAGCTGTGTCTTGGAAACCGCCCCACAGTGATTCATAATGGAGTGATCAAGCACTATTTTTTTTAAATGTTATTTCATGACATCTAAGGAGAATTATGATGAATACATGCACCCTGTGTCTGCCGTGGCCTAAACCACCACCCACCCCACAGATGATTTCAACTGCTGTTTCTACCAGGAAGTACTCATTGGAGTCTATTTGTCTTTAGTAATTACGATTAAAAATATATACTCTCTGTAATTATCAATTGGCCATCCACCTAGCGCCCGACATTAGAGTCAAGCCAATCATGTTAAGTTAACATGAACACAAATCCACTTTAAAGGGGAATCAACCCTCTTTATTTAGGTCTGGCCAGATCAAACAGACAGGAGAATGAGAGACCCCATCTGTGGCCATGACATCATCGGAACCCCGCAGGAGAGGGGGATGAAGGGGGGAAGATGGAGATTGAGGAGAGGAGAGGGGGGAAATATGGTCATGGCCCATTCCCAAGGTTCAGCAAGGTTGTCATGCCTGGCAAGTGTCCCAAATAGCACTGTACTCCCTATGTAGTGCACTATACAGGAAATACAGTCATGGCCCCTTCCCGAGGTCCAACAGGGGAACCATGCCAGGTCTGCCACAGGGCCCACGAAGCCAGCGGCACACATGCACACGCACACAACTGTCACACCCTGATCTGTTTCACCTGTCGTTGTGCTTGTCTCCACCCCCCTCCAGGTGTTGCCCGTATTCCCCATTATCCCCAGTGTATTTATATCTGTGTTCTTTGTTTGTCTGTTGCCAGTTCGTCTTGTCTCGTCAAGCCTACCAGCGGTTTTCCCATTTTTTCCTCTAGTCCCTGTTTTCCCGTTTTTGACCATTCCGCCTGCCCTGACCCTGAGCCTGTACCTTTTGGTCTCTGCTCTAGATTACTGACCTCTGCCTGCCCAAGACCTGACGTTTGCCTTCCCCATTTTTGTAATAAACCTTTGTTACTTCGAACTGTCTGCATCTGGGTCTTCTGAGCCGTGATACGCATCTACACAGACACATGCGCAAAGTAGTGTCACATGGGTTTAATTTGATAAATGGAAGAGGGGAAGAAAATGAGAGGGAAGGGAGAGTTGGTAGGACAGAAGTCAACTATTTACACATCAAGAGAGCAATCAGGATATTTTGCTAGTTGTTGTTGTGTATGGCCTAAATACACCACATGTGGAGACCTGCTCGGCCAACATTTCATTCCAAAATAATGGGCATTAATAAGGAGTTGGTCCTTCTTTCCCGCTGTAACAGCCGCCTCTCTTCTGGGAAGGTTTCCACTAGATGTTGAAACATTGTTGCGTGAACTTACTTCCAGTCAGCCACAAGAGCATTAGTTAGGTTGGGCACTGATGTTGGGCGATCAGGCCTGGCTCACAGTCGACATTCCAATTCATCCCAAAGGTGTTCGATGGAGTTGAGGTCAGGGCTCTGTGAAGGCCAGTCAAGTTCTTCCACACCGATCTCAACAAGCCATTTCTGTATGGACCTGGCTTTGTGCACGGGGACATTGTCATGCTGAAACAGGAAAGGGCCTTCCCCAAACAGTTGCCACAAAGTTGGAATCACAGAATCGTTGAGAATGTCATTGTATGGTGTAGTGTTAAGATTTCCCTTCATTGGAACTAAGGGGCCAGGCCCGAACCATGAAAAACAGCCCCAGACCATTATTCCTCCTCCTCCACCAAACTTTACAGTTGGCACTATGCATTGGGGCAGATTCGTCCGTCGCACTGCCAGATGGTGAAGCGTGCTTCATCACTCCAGAGAACGCGTTTCCACTGCTCAAGAGTCCAATGGCAGCGAGCTTTACACCACTAAAGCCGACGCTTGGCATTGCATCTGGTGATCTTAGGCTTTTGTGCGGCTGCTCTACCATGGAAACCCCTTTCATGAAGTTCCTGACGAACAGTTATTGTGCAGAACAGTTATTGTGCTGATGTTGCTTCCAGAGGCAGTTTGGAACTTGGTAACAGGGTTGAAGTCACTAAGCTCTTCAGTAAGGCCATTCTACTGCCGATGTTTGTCTATGGAGATTGCATGGCTGTGAACTCGATTTTTTTCTACACCGGTCAGCAACGGGTGTGGCTGAAATTGACGGATTCACAAATTTGAAGGGGTGTCCACATACTTTTGTATATACAGTATAGTGTATTTATGAGCGTTGTGCCTGTGTTTAAGCTCTGTCACATAGTAATACATAGTAATGGGTCTCTCTCTCTGTGTCCGAAAGCCACAAGGCTGAAGAAACTAATTTGAAATTAAACTTTTCCCCCATAGACATATTCTACATATTCTAAGTTATAAAAAATGCAGTTGAGAAAACATAATTATCTTCATGACTCAGTTCTGAATTGATATCAAAACACAGTGTGAATAAATCTGTTTTAGTTAGTGGACGCACTCTACTCTCTCTCCACTTAGACTAAATATAGCTTGAGTACAGAGGTTTTCCAGCCAAAGAGATACACTTTTACACAAATAAAAGACATTGCAGTCCCTCTCGGAGATGAGACTGTGTACTGTAGTTCTGTAGTCAGGAGTTGCAGTACTATCCATCAATACACTGCACTGACACATGCACACTCCTCTCCTCTCTAACACTTCCTCTGCATTGTTGAAATCCACCTCACTGCAGTCCTATCTGGGCTTTTATCTCGGCGACATGTCTTGGCACTGACGTCTACATGAAAGTCTTCTCTGGGCATATTCTGCAGTGATAGGGAATCTTACTGCTCAGGAGAAAGAAGAGAGGGGGGATCCCACTGAAAAGGAAGGAGGCCTCACCTGTTGAGTCTGCCTAGTGTGGCACACTGCCTAATTCTAAACCACTTCTCACACTGCAGTGAGTGAAAGGTAGGTTGTGTCCGAAATTGCACCCTATTTCCTATATAGTGCACTATTTCTGACCAGAGCACTATGGGCCCTGTTCAAAAGTAGTGCACTGTTCAAAAGCAATGCACTATATAGGGAATAAGGTGGTTTTTGGGACGCGATCGTAGAGTAGAAGGATATGAGCAGCTGAGATATGTCCTCTGATTCATCGTGGCTAGAGTGTCCGTGGGTATTAGCACCAACACATTTCCCCATGAACGCCGTGATACTCGTAAGAGTCCAAGGGGAGGTGAGAACTACTTTATTTACTATTCAAATGCTATATTTGTTTTGTGTGAAATAAAAACAAGCATTAGGCCAAAATAAGCAAAGTTGTGAAAGCATTTATGAATGATGAATGAGAATTTTTTTTACATTAGAGATGGGGCTGAAGTAAAAAGGCTGCTTACAAAGTACTTTAATAACTGAAACCTTCACCTCATTTATCTTAAACAAAAATCCCCTAATAAATGCTAATTGTTGACAATTGGTGCAGAATTAATCTGGCAACATGTCTGCGTGAATAAATTGTATCATTACTACCTCAGACTTGCACTGGGAGAGCAGTACTTACACTGAACTGCATTCAGTTCATTCAATGTGTAAGCCCCAAATGGCACCCTATTCCCTATATAGTGCACTACTTTTGACCGAGACCCATATGGCTATGGTCTAAAGTAGTGCACTGTTTAGGGAGCAGGGTGCCATTTGGGATGTACTCAATGTCTTCTTTTCTGTCCTGCTACTTCAGCAGGCATGTTAAACTGCATGTGCATCACGTTTGGCTATTTTAATTCCAGATGTTATTCATATAAATACAACAGCAACACATGCATGGAACCCTTAAAAAAATGTACGTTGAATGAACACACATCACGCAACGGTGACTTACAAAACCTCAATGTCAATATTGTAACTGTCTTCCTTTGTGTGTCACCGTGGCATGAGAGAAGGAGAAACGGAGGACAGAATCTGCCTGTCATTTTCAGGTAGGGCTGTTGAAGCGGAACATATTCCTTTTGACCTACATAGGAGCTCTGGCAAAGAGGAAGGTTAACGCTCCAACACCTCGCTACCACAGTCATGTGATCATTAGTGTCCGTCCATACGCTGCGGCTGCTGCTGAGTGCTTTCATGCCAGGTCTCTGGTGAAATCGTGCGGAGAGATGTATGGGGCAGCCCATTTTTCAAGGCTTGTGCCAAAGTGCCTATTTTATGCAATGGATGACCCCCTCACTTTGTCCCCTGTGTCTCTTTGTCTCTCTCTCTCTCTTGCTCTCTGTTTCCCTCTCTATCTCATTCTCTCCCTCCATCTCTCTCTCTCTCCAGCTGTATAGATGTGAGATGTGAAGATGGGAAATTGGAGCAGGGTCATGGCTGGAGCATCAACATCTTTCCTTTCATCATCACCACACTGAGAAATAAAGGTTTAGATTTGTTCTTAAAGGTGTACAACCACTTGTGTGGTACCCTTTAAGGTCATCTTCTGTACGCTATACTGTATATACAAAAGTATGTGCACACCCCTTGAAATTAGTGGATTTGTCTATTTCAGCCACACCGTTTGCTAACAGGTGTATAAAATCGAACACACAACCATGCAATCTCCATAGACAAACAATGGAAGGAGAATGGCTTTACTGAAGAGCTCAGTGACTTTTTCACTGACTTTCTCACATGTCAGTTTGTAAAATTTCTGCCCTGCTAGAGCTGCCTCGGTCAACTGTAAATGCTGTTATTGTAAAGTGGAAACGTCTAGGAGCAACAAGCTCACAGTACGGGACCACCATCTGTCCTTGGTTGCAACACTCACTACCGAGTTCCAAACTGCCTCTGGAAGCAACGTCAGCACAATAACTGTTCGTCAGGAGCTTCATGAAATAGGTTTCCATGGCCAAGCAGCCGCACACAAACCTAAGATCCTCATGCACAATGTCAAGCGTTGACTGGAGTGGTGTAAAGCTCACCGCCATTGGACTCAGGAGCTGTGGTAACGCATTCTCTGGAGTGATGAATCACACTTCACCATTTGGCAGTCCGACGGACAAATCTGGGTTAGGCAGATGCCAGGAGAACGCTACCTGCCCCAATGCATATTGCCAACTGTAAAGTTTGGTGGAGGGGGAATAATGGTCTGGGTCTGTTTTTCAAGGTTCGGGCTAGGCCCCTTAGTTCCAGTTAAGGGAAATCTTAATGCTACAGCATACAATGACATTCTAGACAATTCTGTGCTTCCAACTTTGTGTTAACAGTTTGGGGATAGCCCATTCCTGTTTCAGCATGACAATGCCCCTGTGCACAAATCGAGGTCCATACAGAAATCAGTGCCCAACCTCGCTAATGCTCTTGTGGCTGACTGAAAGCAAGTCACTGCTGTAGTGTTCCAACATCTAGTGGAAAGCTTTCCCAGAAGAGTGGCGGATGTTATAGCAGCGAAGGGGGAACAACTCCGTATTAATGCCCGTGATTTTGGAATGAAATGTTCGACAAGCAGGTGTCCACATAGTTTTGGTCATGTAGTGTATCAGTGTTTCACTTTTCATTATTACGGCTAGCTAGGTGTTCAGCCAGCATGGAACAAAAGGGGTGAAGGGGTCGTTCAAAACTCTGACGCAGTTGTCAAGTCAACACATGCTCTGAACCGCATCACAATCGACATGAGAAACAAGAGATGTATACAAATAAAATGATACCATTGATCAAATCAAATCAAATGTGATTAGTCACATGCGACGAATACAACAGTGAAATGCTTACTTGCGAGCTCCTAACCAACAATGCAGTTAAAAAAAAATACAGATAAGAATAAGATATAAAGGTAACAAGTAATTAAAGAGCAGCAGTAAAATAACAATAGTGAGAGTATATACAGGGGGGGTACCGATACAGAGTCAATGTGCGGAGGCACCGGTTAGTTGAGGTAGTATGTACATGTAGGTAGAGTTATTAAATTGACTATGCATAGATGACAACAGAGAGTCGCAGTGGTGTAAAGAGGGGGAAGGGGGGGGCAATGCAAACAGTCTGAGTAGCCATTTGACTAGAAGTTCACGAGTCTTATGGCTTGGGGGTTGAAGCCTCTTGGACCTAGACTTGGCGCTCCGGTACCGCTTGCCGTGCGGTAGAAGAGAGAACAGTCTATGACTAGGGTGGCTGGAGTCTCTGACAATTTTTAGGGCCTTCTTCTGACACCGCCTGGTATAGAGGTCCTGGATGGCAGGAAGCTTGGCCCCAGTGATGTACTGGGCCGTTCACATGACCGTCTCTAGTGCCTTGCGGTCGGAGGCCGAGCAGTTGCCATACCATGCTGTCGATGGTGCAGCTGTAGAACCTTTTGAGGATCTGAGGACCCATGCCAAATCTTTTCAGTCTCCTGATGGGGGAATAGGTTTTGTCGTGCCCTCTTCATGACTGTCTTGGTGTGCTTGGACCATGTTAGTTTGTTGGTGATGTGGACACCAAGGAACTTGAAGCTCTCAACCTGCTCCACTGCAGCCCCGTCGATGAGAATGGGGGCGTGCTCGGTCCTCTTTTTCCTGTAGTCCACAATTATCTGCTTTGTCTTGATCACGTTGAGGGAGAGATTGTTGTCCTGGCACCACACTACCAGGTCTCTGACCTCCTCCCTGTAGGCTGTCTCAACTTGTTGGTGATCAGGACTACCACTGTTTTGTCAGCGGCAAATTTAATGATGGTGTTGGAGTTGTGCCTGGCCGTGCAGTCATGAGTGAACAGGGAGTTTTTTTATTTATTTTTATTTTTATTTTTATTTCACCTTTATTTAACCAGGTAGGCTAGTTGAGAACAAGTTCTCATTTGCAACTGCGACCTGGCCAAGATAAAGCATAGCAGTGTGAACAGACAACAACACAGAGTTACACATGGAGTAAACAATAAACAAGTCAATAACATGGTAGAAAAAAGAGAATCTATATACAATGTGTGCAAAAGGCATGAGGTAGGCAATAAATCGAATAATTACAATTTAGCAGATTAACACTGAAATGATAAATCATCAGATGATCATGTGCAAGAAGAGATACTGGTGTGCAAAAGAGCAGAAAAGTAAATAAATAAAAGCAGTATGGGGGTGAGGTAGGTAAATTGGGTGGGTAGTTTACAGATGGACTATGTACAGCTGCAGCGATCGGTTAGCTGCTCGTATAGCAGATTTTTAAAGTTGTTGAGGGAGATAAAAGTCTCCAACTTCAGAGATTTTTGCAATTCGTTCCAGTCGCAGGCAGCAGAGAACTGGAAGGAAAGGCGTCCAAATGAGGTTTTGGCTTTAGGGATGATCAGTGAGATACACCTGCTGGAGCGCGTGCTACGGGTGGGTGTAGCCATCGTGACCAGAGAACTGAGATAAGGCGGCACTTTACCTAGCATAGCCTTGTAGATGACCTGGAGCCAGTGGGTCTGACGACGAACATGTAGCGAGGGCCAGCCGACTAGGGCATACAGGTCGCAGTGGTGGGTCGTATAAGGTGCTTTAGTAAACAAAACGGATGGCACTGTGATAAACTGCATCCAGTTTGCTGAGTAGAGTATTGGAAGCTATTTTGTAGATGACATCGCCGAAGTCGAGGATCGGTAGGATAGTCAGTTTTACTAGGGTAAGTTTGGCGGCGTGAGTGAAGGAGGCTTTGTTGCGGAATAGAAAGCCGACTCTAGATTTGATTTTGGATTGGAGATGTTTGATATGAGTCTGGAAGGAGAGTTTGCAGTCTAGCCAGACACCTAGGTACTTATAGATGTCCACATATTCTAGGTCGGAACCGTCCAGGGTGGTGATGCTAGTCGGGCGTGCGGGTGCAGGCAGCGAACGGTTGAAAAGCATGCATTTGGTTTTACTAGCGTTTAAGAGCAGTTGGAGGCCACGGAAGGAGTGTTGTATGGCATTGAAGCTAGTTTGGAGGTTAGATAGCACAGTGTCCATGGAAGGGCCGGAAGTATACAGAATGGTGTCGTCTGCGTAGAGGTGGATCAGGGAATCGCCCGCAGCAAGAGCAACATCATTGATGTATACAGAGAAAAGAGTCGGCCCGAGAATTGAACCCTGTGGTACCCCCATAGAGACTGCCAGAGGACCGGACAACATGCCCTCCGATTTGACACACTGAACTCTGTCTGCAAAGTAGTTGGTGAACCAGGCAAGGCAGTCATTAGAAAAACCGAGGCTATTGAGTCTGCCGATAAGAATATGGTGATTGACAGAGTCGAAAGCCTTGGCCAGGTCGATGAAGACGGCTGCACAGTAATGTCTTTTATCGATGGCGGTTATGATATCGTTTAGTACCTTGAGTGTGGCTGAGGTGCACCCGTGACCGGCTCGGAAACCGGATTGCACAGCGGAGAAGGTACGGTGGGATTCGAGATGGTCAGTGATCTGTTTGTTGACTTGGCTTTCGAAGACCTTAGCTAGGCAGGGCAGGATGGATATAGGTCTGTAACAGTTTGGGTCCAGGGTGTCTCCCCCTTTGAAGAGGGGGATGACAGCGGCAGCTTTCCAATCCTTGGGGATCTCAGATGATACGAAGGAGAGGTTGAACAGGCTGGTAATAGGGGGTGCGACAATGGCGGCGGACAGTTTCAGAAATAGGGGGTCCAGATTGTCAAGCCCAGCTGATTTGTATGGGTCAAGGTTTTCCAGCTCTTTCAGAACATCTGCTATCTGGATATGGGTAAAGGAGAAGCTGGGGAGGCTTGGGCGAGTAGCAGCGGGGGGGGCGGGGCTGTTGGCCAAGGTTGGAGTCGCCAGGAGGAAGGCATGGCCAGCCATTGAGAAATGTTTGTTGAAGTTTTCGATTATCACGGACTTATCAGTGGTGACCGTGTTATCTAGCCTCAGTGCAGTGGGCAGCTGGGAGGAGGTGCTCTTGTTTTCCATGGACTTTACAGTATCCCAGAACGTTTTGTAGTTAGAGCTATAGGATGCAAATTTCTGCTTGAAAAAGCTGGCCTTTGCTTTCCTGACTGACTGCGTGTATTTGTTCCTGACTTCCCTGAACAGTTGCATATCGCGGGGGCTCTTCGATGCTATTGCAGTTCGCCACAGGATGTTTTTGTGCTGGTCGAGGGCAGTCAGGTCTGGAGTGAACCAAGGGCTATATCTGTTCTTGGTTCTGCATTTTTTGAACGGAGCATGCTTGTCTAATATGGTGAGGAAGTAACTTTTAAAGAATGACCAGGCATCCTCAACTGACGGGATGAGGTCAATATCCTTCCAGGGTACCCGGGCCAGGTCGATTAGAAAGGCCTGCTCGCAGAAGTGTTTTAGGGAGCGTTTGACAGTGATGAGGGGTGGTCGTTTGACCGTGGACCCGTGGCGGATACAGGCAATGAGGCAGTGATCGCTGAGATCTTGATTGAAGACAGCAGAGGTGTATTTGGAGGGCAAGTTGGTCAGGATAATGTCTATTAGGGTGCCCATGTTTATGGATTTAGGGTTGTACCTGGTGGGTTCCTTGATGATTTGAGTGAGATTGAGGGCATCAAGCTTAGATTGTAGGACTGCCGGGGTGTTAAGCATGTCCCAGTTTAGGTCACCTAACAGAACAAACTCTGAAGCTAGATGGGGAGCGATCAATTCACAGATGGTGTCCAGGGCACAGCTGGGAGCTGAGGGGGGTCGGTAGCAGGCGGCAACAGTGAGAGACTTATTTCTGGAGAAATTTTTAAAATTAGAAGTTCGAACTGTTTGGGCATAGACCTGGAAAGTATGACAGAACTTTGCAGGCTATCTCTGCAGTAGATTGCAACTCCTCCCCCTTTGGCAGTTCTATCTTGACGGAAAGTGTTATAGTTGGGTATGGAAATCTCAGAGTTTTTGGTGGCCTTCCTAAGCCAGGATTCGGACACAGCAAGGACATCAGGGTTGGCAGAGTGTGCTAAAGCGGTGAGTAAGGCAAACTTAGGGAGGAGGCTTCTGATGTTGACATGCATGAGGCCAAGGCTTTTTCGATCACAGAAATCAACAAATGAGGGTGACTAGGGACATGCAGGGCCTGGGTTTACCTCCACATCACCCGAGGAACAGAGGAGTAGTAGGATGAGGGTGCGGCTAAAGGCTATCAAAACTGGTCGCCTAGAGCGTTGGGGACAAGGAATAAAAGGAGCAGATTTATGGGCGTGGTAGAATAGATTCTGGGCATAATGTGCAGACCAGGGTATGGTGGGGCACGGGTACAACGGAGGCAAGCCCAGGCACTGGGTGATGATAAGAGAGGTTGTATCTCTGGACATGCTGATCTCAATGGGTGAGGTCACCGCATGTGTGGGGGGTGGGACAAAGGAGGTATCAGAGGTACGGAGAGTGGAACTACGGGGTCCATTGCAAACCAAAACAATGATAACTAGCCTGAACAACAGTATGCAAGGCATATTGATATTTGAGAGAGACATACAATAAGGCATAAAGTGATTGCAGGTCATGATTGGGAGAGCTAGCTAAAACAACAGGTGAGATAACAGCAGCTAGTCAGCTAACACAGCAACAGAAGGTAAAAATGGCGACGACTAGGCCGAGAGGGTCGGATTAACTACACACAGATCCTGAGTTAAAGCACAGAGCCGACAGATAAAACACAAATAAACAGAATGGAGTACCGTGAATTAATGGACAGTCAAGCATGCATCAGCTATGTAGCCAAGTGATCATAGTGTCCAGGGGGCAGCCGTAGATGGAGCAGTGAGGCCTCCACTAAGCTAGCACGCGTTTAAAGTTAGTAGCCTGGGGGGTGGTCTGCTCAGACGGAGGGGGTCTGCTCAGACGGAGGCCGGTTGAGGGCACGTCTGCAGACCAGACGTGGTCGTGTCGACAGAGAATCCAAGCCGGATGGCGATGGCAAAAGAGAGGTTGTGAATTGTAGAATTGTGTTTGCTAACTGGTGCTAGCTTCCTGGCTGCGCTAGCTGCAAGATAAGCTAGCAGTTAGCAGACCGGGGCAGGCAAGTTAGCCTTTGGGGGACGTCGCGATGGGGGGGAAGTCTGTTTTTGCCTCTTCGTGTGGTGACGTCGATAGACCAGTCGTGGAATTAGTAGGATTCCAGGTAGCTCTAGGTAGCTAGCAGGCCTAGTAGGTTAGCAGAATGGGCCTTCAGCGGGCGTCACGCCTGAGGGGCCTGTTGGAGTCCTCGGGCAGATTATGTCGGTATTCCAGTCGTAGAGGATCGGCGGGGTTCCGTGCTCCGTACCGGCAGTAAAGGGGTCCGGATATTGTAGCCCAGGAGTGGGCTTCAGTGGTAGCACAGGAGCCCTAGCCGGGCTAGCTTCAGGCTAATTGGTGCTTGCTCCGGGATGGAAACGCTAGCCAGGAGTGGTCACCCGGGATTGTGGTTAGCTAGTTGCGAAGATCCAGATGAAAATATTCAGAGTTTGCGGTAGGAATCCGGGGATATGGAGAGAAATAGGTCCGTTATGCTCTGGTTTTAGTCACGTTGTTCGAACTAGCGAGAGCTTTCCGAGCTAAAGGTTAGCTGATGACCGCTAGCAATGGTTTGCTAACTGATAGCTGGTAGGCAGTTAGCTGGCTATCTTCAGTAGATGGATTCCAGATCAGAAGTAAATAGAAATACTTTAGAAAAAAGCAGATCCACGCCACATTGGGTGAGGCGGGTTGCAGGAGAGTATTTAGAAGTTGAGGTTTAAGAAAATATTTTTAAAAGATATACGAAGAAAAAGATGTAAAAAGATATATACAAGGGACACGGGACACGACAGGACAAAGACGTCTACACTGCTACGCCATCTTGGATATGTACCTAAGGGGACTGAGCACGCACCCCTGAGAGGCCCCTGTGTTGAGGATCAGAGTGGCGGATGTGTTGTTACCTACCCTTACCAACTGGGGGCGGCCCGTCAGGAGGTCCAGGATCCATTTGCAGAGGGAGATGTTTAGTCCTAGGGAACTTAGCTTATTGATGAGATTTGAGGACACTATGGTTTTGAACGCTGAGCTGTAGTCAATGAATAGCATTCTCACACACAGTTGAAGTCGGAAGTTTACATGCACTTAGGTTGGAGTCATTAAAAATATTTTTTCAACCACTCCACAAATTTCTTGTTAACAAACTATAGTTTTGGCAAGTCTGTTAGGACATCTACTTCGTGCATGACACGAGTAATTTTTCCAACAATTGTTTACAGACAGATTACTTCACTTATAATTCAATGTATCACAATTCAAGTGGGTCAGAAGTTTACATATACTAAATTGACTGTGCAGTTAAACAGATTGGGAAATTCCAGAAAATGATGTCATGGCTTTAGAAGCTTCTGATAGGCTAATTGACATCATTTGAGTAATTTGGAGGTGTACCTCTGGATGTATTTCAAGGCCTACCTTCAAACTCAGTGCATCTTTGCTTGACATCATGGGAAAATCAAAAGAAATCAGCCAAGACCTCAGAAAAGAAATTGTAGACTTTCACAAGTCTGGTTCATCCTTGGGAGCAATTCCCAAACACCTGAAGGTACCGCTTTCATTTGTACAAACAATAGTACGCAAGTATAAACACCATGAGACCACGCAGCCGTCATACCGCACAGGAAGGAGATGCGTTCTCTCTCCTAGAGATTAACATACTTTGGTGCGAAATGTGCAAATCAATCACAGAACAACAGCAAAGGACCTTGTGAAGATGCTGGAGGAAACATGTACAAAAGTATCTATATCCACAGAAAAACGAGTCCTATATCGACATAACCTGAAAGGCCGCTCAGCAAGGAAGAAGCCACTGCTCCAAAATCACCATAAAAAAGTCAGACTACGGTTTGCAACTGCACATGGGGACAGATATCGTACTCAAAGATGTCCTCTGGTCTGAAAAAAATATAACTGTTTGGCCATAATGACCATTGTTATGTTTGGAGGAAAAAGCTTCATGTTGTGGAGGTGCTTTGCTGCAGGAGGGACTGGTGCACTTCACAAAATAGATGGCATCATGAGGAATGGATAATTATGTGGACATATTGAAGCAACATCTTAAGACATTAGCCAGGAAGTTAAAGCTTGGTCACAAATGGGTCTTTCAAATGAACAATGGCTTAAAACCTGTTAAGGATGGGGGCGCTGTTGTCACTATTTATGCTAATCGTGTAATTTTTGAAACGGCTTCCCACAAAATCCTTGATCGTACAATATGCATATTATTATTATTATTGGATAGAAAACAGTCTATAGTTTCTATAGGAGTTGAAATTTTGTCTCTAAGTGGAACAGAGACCATTCTACAGCAATTTCCCTGACATGGAGTCAGATTTCAGAAATTTTGGCCCCTGATCTGGAGTCAGTTAAAAGGGCACTGTTATTGCTATGAGTATACGGACACTGCTTACGTCTTCCCCTGGATGCCTTTACGTGATGACGATTTGAATGGGGTCGATTGCGCGTTCACAGGCACTACAAATTAAAAAACCCTGAGGCTAGTCACTCTTTTGGAGCTGCGTCATGCGCCTAGAGGACACCGACCCGCACCTGTTCCAAGCATTAGTGGAGGGAGTAATATTACTCGGGTCATGTTTCTACTCGTTATGGGAGTTAAAAACATCATAAGGTAGTTAATTTAAAGCGTTTTATAGCAATTTATATCCGTTTAGTGCGATTTTGGGACATTTATTTCTGAAACGCTGTGAATTGCTGGGCACGCTTCCAGTTCATCCCGAACGCAGTTGGCATTTCCACATGGCAAGAGGACAGCTTTCCACCAAAAGACGATTGGACCCAAGAAAGGATCCTTTGCCCAAGATACTGATGGAAGAACAGCTCAAAGTAGGACATTTTTATTATGATAAATCGTGTTTCTGTCGAAAAATGTTAGTGGCTTAGGACGCCATGTTTTTTGACGTAGCTTCGCTTGGCGCAAACTGTATTGAAAAGTAAGGATAATTTAAAAAATGTAATTCCGCGATTGTATTAAGAATTAAATTGTCTATCAATCCCTGTCCACCCTATATTTTTTAGTCACGTTTATGAGTATTTATGTATAAGAGTAGATCACTGTCTAAGTGGCGCACGGACATTTTCTCACCAGCTGGGCTACATTTCACATTGTCTAACCATGATTTTGGTGGCTAAATATAAACATTTTCGATCAAACTCTATATGGATTGTGTAATATGATGTTACAGGAGTGTCATCTGAAGAATTCTGAGAAGGTTAGTGAAAAAATTTATATATTTTGGCGATGTTGACTTTTATCGCTCACTTTGGCTAGAATCAATGCTGGGCTGCTATGTGCTATGTGCTATGTGCTATGCTAATATAACGATTTATTGTGTTTTCGCTGTAAGACACTTAGAAAATCTGAAATATTGTCTGTATTCACAGGATCTGTGTCTTTCGATTAGTGTATGCTGTGTATTTTTACGAAATGTTTGATGATTAGTAAGTAGGTAAACACGTTGCTCAATGTAGTTTTTCTAGTCCATTTGTGACGGTGGGTGCAATTGTAACCTATGCCATCTACCTGAAATATGCACTTTTTTCTAACAAAACCTATCCCATACCATAAATATGTTATCAGACTGTCATCTGATGAGTTTTTTTCTTGGTTAGGGGCTATAAATATCTTAGTTTAGCCGAATTGGTGATAGCTACTGGTGTTGGTGGACAAATAAAAGATGGTGGATTATGCTAATGTGTTTTTAGGTAATAGATGTACATCTTTACATATTGTGTCTTCCCTGTAAAACATTTAAAAAATCGGACATGTTGGCTGGATTCACAAGATCTGTGTCTTTCATTAGCTGTATTGGACTTTAATGTGTGAAAGTTAAATATTTTAAAAATATATATTTTTTGAATTTCGCGGCACTGGTTTTTCAGTGGGGGTGGGGGGGGAGTGCCGCTAGCGGCACCCTCATCCTAGACAGGTTAAGGACAACAAAGTCAAGGTATTGGAGTGGCGATCACAAAGCCCTGACCTCAATCCTGTAGAAAATGTGTGGGCAGAACTGAAAAAAACATGTGCGAGCAAGGAGGACTACAAACCTAACTCAGTTACACCAGCTCTCTCAGGAGAAATGGGCCAAAATTCACCCAACTTATTGTGGGAAGCTTGTGGAAGGCTACCCAAAACGTTTGACCCAAGTTAAACAATTTAAAGGCAATGCTACCAAATACTAATTGAGTGTATGTAAACGTCTGACCCACTGGGAATGTGATGAAAGAAATAAAAGCTGAAATAAAACATTCTCTCTACTATTATTCTGACATTTCACATTCTTAAAATAAAGTGGTGATCCTAACTGACCTAAGACAGGGAATTTTTACTCGGATTAAATGTCAGGAATTGTGAAAAACTGTGTTTAAATGCATTTGGCTAAGGTGTATGTAAACTTCCGACTTCAACTGTAGGTGTTCCTTTTGTCCAGGTGGGAAAGGGCAGTGTGGAGTGCAAGAGAGATTGCATCATCTGTGGATCTGTTGGGGCGGTATGTAAATTGGAGTGGGTCTAAGGTTTCTGGGATGATGGTGTTGATGTCAGCCATGACCAGCCTTTCAAAGCACTTCATGGATACAGACATGAGTGCTACGGGTCGGTAGTCATTTAGGTAGGTTACCTTAGTGTTCTTGGGTACAGGCACTATGGTGGTCTGTTTAAAACATGTTGGTATTACAGATTTCGGACAGGGAGAGGTTGAAAATGTCGGTAAAGACACTTACCAGTTGGTCAGCGCATTCTCGCAGTACACGTTCTGGTAATCTGTTTGGCCCTGCGGCCTTATGAATGTTGACCTGTTTGAAGGTCTTACTCACTTTGGCCGCGGAGAAGGTGATCACACACTCTTCTGGAACAGCTGGTCCTCTCATGCATGTTTCAGTGTTATTTGCCTCGAAGCAAGCTTAGAAGTAGTTTAGCTCGTCTGGGAAGCTTGTGTCTCTGGGCAGCTCTCGGCTGTGCTTCCCTTTGTAGTGTGTAAGGGTTTGCAAGCCCTGCCACATCTGACGAGCGTCAGAGCCGGTGTAATACGATTTGATCTTAGTCCTGTGTTGAAGCTTTGCCTGTTTGACGGTTCAGTGGAGGGCATAGCGGGATTTCTTTTAACCTGTTTTCGAGACTGGATTTTGTTCAAAATTTCAGATGACTGACATGCCCAAAGTATACTGCCTATTACTCAGGCCCAGAAGCTAGGATATGCATAAACTTGGTAGAATTGGATAGAAAACCCTCTTAAACTGAAAACTGTTAAAATAATGTCTGAGTATAACAGAACTGATATGGCACGAGAAAACCAAAGAAAAGCCATCCGGAATGTTTTTTTTTTAGGTCACAGGCCATTTCAGTGCTAGCCTATGGGAAATACAAATAGATAGGACCCAGATTGCAGTTCCTATGGCTTCCACTAGATGTCAACAGTCATTAGAAAGGGTTTTAACTTGTTTTTTGAAAAATGAGCAAGTCGTTGGAAAATCTCCAAGGTGTCTCTCATTAGAAAAGTAGTCTTGTTGGCACGTGAATGAGGTGTGCGCTCTTCGTTATTTATATTCCCTATTGAACATACTATTCTCCGTTTTAAATATTATCATTTAGATATTAGAGTACCTGAGGATTAATTAGAAACATCGTTTGACTTATTTGGACAAACTTCACCGGTAACTTTTTGGATTCGTCTGTATGCATGTTGAACGAGTGGATTACTGAGATCATTGGCGCCAACTAAACAGACTTCTTTAGATATAAAGAAGAACTTTATCGAACAAAACAACCATTCATTGTGTAGCTGGGACCCTTGGGATTGCAAACAGAGGAAGATCTTCGAAGGTAAGTGATTTATTTAATATCTATTTGTGATTTTGTGGCACCAGTGCTGGTTGAAAAAGTATTTTGATGTGGGGCGCTGTCCTCAGATAATCGCATGGTATGCTTTCGCGGTAAAGCCTTTTTGAAATCTGACAACGCGATTGGATTAAGAAGAAGTTATTAAGCTTTTAAATGATGTATGACCCTTGTATTTTCATGAATGTTTAACATTACGATTTTTGTATTTTAAATGTTTCGCTCTGCAATTTCACCGGATGTTGTCGTAGGTGTCCTGCTAGCGGTTCATGCGCCCAAACAGGTTTTAAGCTTCCGAGTTAGACTCCACCTCCTTGAAAGCGGCAGCTCTAGCCTTTATCTCAGTGCGGATGCTGCCTGTATACCATGGCTTCTGGTTGGGGTATGTACATATGGTTACTGTGGGGACGACGTCATTGATGGACTTATTGATGAAGCAAATGACTGATGCGGTGTACCCCTCAATGCCATCGGAGGAATCCCGGAACATATTCCAGTCTGTGATAGCAAAACAATGCTTTAGCTTAGCATCTGCTTCATCTGACCACTTTTTTATTGATCTAGTCACTGGTGCTTCCTGCTTGAATTTTTGTAAGCAGGAATCAGGAGGTTAGAATTATGGTCAGATTTGCCAATTGGAGGGCTTGGGAGAGGTACGAACGCGTCTCTGTGTGTGAAGTATAGGTGGTCCAGAGTTATTTTTCCTCTGGTTGCACATGTAACATGCTGATAGAAATGTGCTAAAATTGATTTAATTTTCCTTGCATTTAAGTCCCCGGCTACTAGGTGAGCGTTTTCTTGTTTGCTTATGGCGGAAAACAGCTCATTCAGTGCTGTCTTAGTGCCAGCCTCTGACTGTGGTGGTATGTAAACAGCTACGAAGAATACAGATGAAAACTCTATCGGTAGGTAGTGTGGTCTACAGCTTATCATGAGATACTCTACCTCTGGCGAGCAATAGCTCGAGACTTCCTTAGATATCATGCACCAGCTGTTATTTACAAAATACACAGTCCTCCGCCCCTTGTCTTACCACACACCGCTGTTATAGCCTGCCGGTACATCGTATAACCCGCCAGTTGTATGTTGATATTGTCGTCGTTCAGCCTCGACTCTGTCAAGCATAAGATGTTACAGTTTTTAATGTGTAGTCATTTAATATTTTGCGTAACTGGTCGATTTTATTCTCCAAGGATTGCACGTTTGCTTGCAGAATAGAAGGAAGTGGGAGTTTATTCGATTGCCTACGAATTCTCAGAAGGCAGCCCGCACTTTTACATTTACATTTACATTTAAGTCATTTAGCAGACGCTCTTATCCAGAGCGACTTACAAGTACATACATTCATACTTTTTTGTACTGGCCCCCCGTGGGAAACGAACCCACAACCCTGGCGTTGCAAGCGCCATGCTCTACCAACTGAGCCACACGGGGCACTTCTGCCCCACTTTCTCCGCCTCCTCTTCTCGCAGATCACTGGGATCCGGGACTGTTTCAGAGGAAGCAGTATATCCTTTGCGATGCAATTTCAATGTTGTTTGAGTTGCTTTGTGTATCTCCAAATTTGCTTGAGATGATTTTACTACAACACTGCTCACTGAATCCAAGTTGCTTGACATGCGTTTCAAGAGCTGTCAGTCAAGGAGAGCTAATAAATACAAGCTCCCTTCCCACTCAGCCCGTCTTTTTAAACTTCCTGGTAGTTAGCCGTGAGACAAAAAGTAATTTTCACAATGACTGTTCAGGACATTTAACACTGTTGGTTCTGAAAACTTGTATTAGCATTTGACATGAAAGAGTTTCCCTGTTAAGAGAAAATTTCACAGTAACTTCATGGAAGTTAGTTACCTGGAAGTTGCTGTACATTTTAAATACTGAACTGGCAACCTCATAGCCAGTAACTGCTAATTACTCACTGGCAGTAACCTACAGGTAGGTTCACTGACAACCTAACTCTCAGTAAGTTATTGTAAAATGTACAATTACATACTTTCAACTAGCTGCCAGTACTTCCTTGTAGTTGCCTGATTACAAATAAGCTTATGACATTAGGTGACAAGTATTAAAGGTCATGAACAATCAATCATGTTTTTCTTGAAATTGAATGATATTTTAATGAAACCAGATCCATTATGATGACAAAAGTATATATTGCTAGATAGTTACTCTACTGGTGCCAAAATTTGACTGTAGTATGTCAGCAATTATAATAAAAAGTACACTATTCTTCTATGGCAATGATACTAATATGTTTCCCCTTTCATCTGTGACTTGTGTTAGCTACTTACTGGCTAGCTAGGTCTTCAGCCATTATGGAACACTGAGTGTGCAAAGCTGTCATCAAGGCAAAGGGTGGCTACTTTGAAGAATCTCAAATATTTGTTTTACACTTTTTTTGTTACTACTTGATTTCATATGTGTTATTTCATAGTTTTGTTATTGTAAAAATTGTTTTAAAAAAAGAGAAAAACCCTGGAATGAGTAGGTGTGTCCAATCTTTTGACTGGTACTGTATATAAAAACATCTTGAGTATCTTAATTTCCACAATTAACGAATAATATGTGTAATAATGTATTGGATTGTTACCTATAACCAGGATTGCCATTTCAAAAATAACATTTTTGGAAATCAATTATTATTTTAGCAAACAATTATTGTGATTCATCCTGTAGTCCCTAACATCATTACCCCATGGCGACAGATGTCATATATATATATATATATATATATATATATATAGTACACACACACACACATACACATACCCATACACACTCGATCCCTTTTCCTCACAAACAAACACAAGCTCAGATGTTCAACAGTTGTTCCATCCCCGAGCCCAACTCAAGAAAGGACTTTATGTGTGAATGCATATACAGTTGTAGCTGTTTGAGAAGGCATGTAAAACTGAGCAAAAATGGAGAGATTTGATTAACCAATGTCAAGTCCTAGCTGATGGAGCTCAGATACACCCCCTTCAACTGAAACACACACACGCTGGTCCCCCGTTGTGACCATTTTCCCAAGCTTCTCTGTGCAGTCAGACCTTTCATTATTTTGTTCCACCAGGGCCACGCCCAACATTTTTCTCAGCTTTTGAAGCATCTGCATTTACCAAATTATATGTGGTTAAAGTTATATATATTGCCCATACTTGTTGTACATTTTCATATTCCAGATAACATTTTCTTAAAAAAAAAATACAAAAAATGCATTTTACATAAATGTCCTTAGTATTTTACAGATAGCACTGGAGATGTGTGTCACACAGGACTAGGTGGGTGAAGGAATCAGACGCAGAGAGTTCCAATTGTGAAAAGTGCTCCTTTACTATAGCACACAAAAAATGAATAAGCCCAAACATACAGGGCGCAGCGAACAACTTGAATAACCCAAAACACAGGGTGCCAAGTAATTAGAAAAATAAATACACCTCTACCTAAAACACACACGTAACTTAAAGACAATCCCGTACAAAACAAGGGCGGGTCTACCTACTACAAGGGCGGCAGGGTAGCCTAGTGGTTAGAGCGTTGGGCTAGTAACCGAAAGGTTGCAAGTTCAAATCCCCGAGTACAAATCTGTCGTTCTGCCCCTGAACAAGGCAGTTAACCCACTGTTCCTAGGCCGTCATTGAAAATAAGAGTTTGTTCTTAACTGACTTGCCTAGTTAAATAAAAAAATGTTAAATGTAAGTCGCTCTGGATAAGAGCGTCTGCGAAATGAATTAAATGTAAATGTACATATAGGGGATCTCATTAACCGAAAACAACAGAAACACAGGTGAAACTAATAAGACAAAACAAACAGACAAACGAAAAAGGGATCAGTGGCGGCTAGTAGGACGGTACCGCCGAGCACCGCCCGAACAGGCAGGGGAGCCAATTTCGGCGGAAGTCGTGACAATGTGTGCTCTTCATGGATTAATCCCAGTTTCAAATGTATTTGTATTTGTTAAGGACCCCCATGCTTTGGCAGCAGCTACTCTTCCTGGGGTCCAGCAAAATGAAGGCAGTTACAATTTATTACATGACATTACATTTAATAACACTTTTCACAACACATTGAGTGTGTTCCCTCAGTCAACTACTCTACATATCTACAATACAAAATCCATGTGTACGTGTGTAGAGTGCTTATCATGTGTATGTGTGTCTGTGCCTATGTGTTTGTCTCTTCACAGTCCCCGCTGTTCCATAAGGTGTATTTTTATCTGTTTTTAAATCTGATTATACTGTTTGCATCAGTTACCTGATGTGGAATGGAGTTCCATGTAGCAATGGATCTATGTAGTACTGTGCTGCTCACATTGTCTGTTCTTGATTGTCTGTTCTGTTCTTGGTCATGTTCCCGGTCGCCTTGCCCTGATTCGAAGCAGTTATTCACGCTTTCAGTTTTGTGTGAATGCTGCCATCAATCCACGGTTTCTGGTTGGGGAAGGTTTTAATAGTCGCTGTGGGTACAACATCACCGATGCACTTGCTAATAAACTCGCTCACCGAATCAGCGTATTCATCAACGTTATTGTCCGATGCTATGCGGAACATATCCCAGTCCATGTGATTGAACCATGCTATTTTTGAGGAGAGTGCACAGTTCTGAACTTGAAAATGTATTAATAAACCAATTAGGCACATCTGGGCAGTCTTGATACAACATTTTGAACAGAAATGCAATGGTTAATTGAATCAGTCTAAAACTTTGTACATACAATGCTGCCATCTAGTGGCCAAAATATAAATTGCACCTAACCTGGAATAATAATGCTCATTATTGCCTTTCTCTTGCATTTCAAAGATGATGCAAAAAATATATATAATATAAACGCATGTTTTTTCTTTGTATTATCTCCTTGCTTCAGGTCCTGAGCTACAGTCAGTTAGATTTGGGTATGTAATTCGTGACGAAAATGGAAAAAAATGGTCAGATCCTTATTATAGCAAATTTCTGCAGCATTTTTAAAGATGTGATCAATACACGTTGATGATTTCATTCCTATGATGTTTATAACTACCCTGGTAGGTTGACTGATAACCTGAACCAGGGTACAGGCACTAGTTACAGTTTGAAGCTTTTTCTTGAGTGGGCAGCTTGATGAAACCGAGCCAATATTAAAATCACACAGATAATATATCTCTCTGTTGATATCACATACATTATCAAGCATTTCACACATGTTATCAAGATACTGACTGTTAGCACTTGATGGTCTATAGCAGCTTCCCACAAGAATGGTGCTTTGGGTGAGGCAGTTGAACCTGTAGCCATATTACTTCAACAGTATTTAGCATGACGTCGCCTCTAAGCTTTACAGCAATGCGGTTCTGAATATAAACAGCAACACCTCCACCATTGGCATTTTGTATTTTCTGTACATGTTATAACCATGTATTGCTACCACTGTATCATCAAATGTATTATCTAATTGAGTTTCAGGTTTCATACATATCTTAATATGGGCTATTTTAAAAAAAAATCTAGGATGCTAGATTGTTTGCATTGCTTTACTGGGAAGCTTATCAGAAGTAGACATAATCATATTATTTATATTAGTTCAGGGTGAGTTGCACACAGTGGACTTCCTACTAGGGCGCACCACCTCAGTGCTAACAGTATAACTCTGATTTATAGGCATATGATTACTGCATGCAGTGAGCTGTAAGATCATCAAAGACATCCCAGGCAGTTAGAAGGACATAAAATAGGTTACTTACATTGTGTCTTCCAATGCCCCTGGGATAATGTACATTTGCTCAGTGACACAATGGTAAGGTTTGGGTCATTGGTAAGTCATTGTCTCAACGTAGCCTTATAATACTATGAAAGGAACCAGGAACCCACATTATTTGGGTGGATCCCATACTCCTTATAAACAAGCTTTGATTCCAGAAGGTATCAAAATTGTCAATAAATATTACAGCTACAGAGCTCCTGTAACGGTTGTCCTCCTCCTCTTCGTCTGAAGAGGTGGAGTAGGGATTGGACCAAAGCGCAGCGTTGTTATACGACATGATGAATTTATTAAATTAAAAGACGACGACACGAAAACACTTCAACAAACTACAAAATAACAAACGAAGTCAACAGACCTGAACAAACGAACTGACATAAACACGAAGAACGCATGAAACAGGTACAGACTACATAAACGAACGAACAAACCGAAACAGTCCCGTGTGGTGCAACATACACAGACACGGAAGACAACCACCCACAACAAACAATGTGAAACAACCTACCTATATATGGTTCTCAATCAGAGGAAAACGTAAACCACCTGCCTCTGATTGAAAGCCATACAAGGTCAATTAACACTGACACTTAACATAGAACAAACAACACAGACTGCCCACCCAGCTCACGTCCTGACCCACTAAACACAACTATACAAAAGGAAAACAAGGTCAGGAACTTGACATTACCCCCCCCCCCCCCCCAAGATGCGGACTCCGGCTGCAAAACTCAACCTCACGGGGAGGGTTTGGGTGGGTATCTGTCCACGGTGGCGGCTCCGGCTCCGGACGCTGTCCCCACACCACCATAGTCACTC
Organism: Salvelinus fontinalis; assembly: GCF_029448725.1. Taxonomy (NCBI): domain Eukaryota; kingdom Metazoa; phylum Chordata; class Actinopteri; order Salmoniformes; family Salmonidae; genus Salvelinus; species Salvelinus fontinalis. The sequence continues at coordinate 7,907,848 of NC_074689.1, forward strand.
CCTGCTTCCGTATCCCCCTCTCAATGACCACCCTCCAAATAAACCCACCTAAATTAAGGGGAATCACCGGGATAAGGAGGAGCACCGGGATAAGGGGCAGCTCCGGACTGAGGGACGGCAGCTCCGGACTGAAGGACGGCAGCTCCGGACTGAGGGACGGCAGCTCCGGACTGAGGGACGGCAGCTCCGGACTGAGGAACGGCGGATCCTGGCTGGCTGGCTCTGGCGGATCCTGGCTGGCTGGCTCTGGCGGATCCTGGCTGGCTGGCTCTGGCGGATCATGGCTGGCTGGCTCTGGCGGATCATGGCTGGCTGGCTCTGGCGGATCCTGGCTGGCTGGCTCTGGCGGATCCTGGCTGGATGGCGGCTCTGGCGGATCCTGGCTGGATGACGGCATTTGCTGGTCATGGCTCGCTGACGGCTCTGGCTGGTCATGGCTCGCTGACGGCTCTGGCTGGTCATGGCTCGCTGACGGCTCTGGCTGGTCATGGCTCGCTGACGGCTCTGGCTGGTCATGGCTCGCTGACGGCTCTGGCTGGTCATGGCTGGCTGACGGCTCTGGCTGGTCATGGCTGGCTGACGGCTCTGGCTGGTCATGGCTGGCTGACGGCTCTGGCTGGTCATGGCTGGCTGACGGCTCTGGCTGGTCATGGCTGGCTGACGGCTCTGGCTGGTCATGGCTCGCTGACGGCTCTGGCTGATCCTGTCTGACGGAAGGCTCTGGCTGATCCTGTCTGGCGGAAGGCTCTGGCTGATCCTGTCTGGCGGAAGGCTCTGGCTGGTCATGGCTGGCTGACGGCTCTGGCTGGTCATGGCTCGCTGACGGCTCTGGCTGATCCTGTCTGACGGAAGGCTCTGGCTGATCCTGTCTGGCGGAAGGCTCTGGCTGATCCTGTCTGGCGGAAGGCTCTGGCTGATCCTGTCTGGCAGAAGGCTCTGGCTGATCCTGTCTGGCTGAAGGCTCTGGCTGATCCTGTCTGGCTGAAGGCTCTGGCTGATCCTGTCTGGCGGAAGGCTCTGGCTGATCCTGTCTGGCGGAAGGCTCTGGCTGATCCTGTCTGGCGGAAGGCTCTAGCGGCTCCTGTCTGGCGGACGGCTCTGAAGGCTCATGGCAGACGGGCGGCTTTGCAGGCTCAGTACAGACGGGCGGCTTTGAAGACTCAGTACAGACGGGCAGTTCATGCGGCGCTTGGCAGACGGGCAGTTCAGGCGCCGTTGGGCCGACGGGCAGTTCAGGCGTCGTTGGGCAGACGGGCAGTTCAGGCGCCGCTGGGCAGACGGGCAGTTCAGGCGCCGCTGGGCAGACGGGCAGTTCAGGCGCCGCTGGGCAGACGGCAGACTCTGGCCGGCTGAGACGCACTGTAGGCCTGGTGCGTGGTGCCGGAACTGGAGGTACCTGGCTAAAGACACGCACCTTCAGGCTAGTGCGGGGAACAGGAACAGGGCACACTGAGTTCTCAAGGCGCACTATAGGACTGGTGCGTGGTACCGCGACTGGTGGTACCGGGCTGAGGGCACGCACCTCAGAACGAGTACGGGGAGAAGGAACAGTGCATACAGGGCTCTGGAGACGCACAGGAGGCTTGATGCGTGGTACCGGAACTGGAGGCACTGGGCTGGAGACACGCACCACAGCGAGAGTGCGTGGAGGAGGAACAGGGCTCTGGAGACGCACTGGAAGCCTGGTGCGTGGTGTAGGCACTGGTGGTACTGGGCTGGGAGGTGGCGCCGGAAATACCGGACATTGCAGGCATACTGGCTCCCTTGAGCACTGAGCCTGCCCAACCTTACCTGGTTGTATGCTCCCCGTCGCCCGACCAGTGCGGGGACGTGGAATAACCCGCACCGGGCTATGTAGGCAAACGGGGAACACCATGCGTAAGGCTGGTGCCATGTAAGCCGGCCCGAGGAGACGCACTGGTGGCCAGATGTGTAGAGCCGGCTTCATGGCACTTGGCTCAATGCTCAATCTGGCCCGGTCGATACGAGGAGCTGGTATATACCGCACCGGGCTATGCACACGTACAGGAGACACCATGCGGTCTACTGCGTAACACGGTGTCTGCCCGTACTCTCGCTCTCCACGGTAAGTACAGGGAGTAGGCGCAGGTCTCCTACCTGACTTAGCCACTCCCCCTTCTAGCCCCCCCCCCAAGACATTTTTGGGGTTTACTTTCGGTTTTCCAGCCACGTCTCCTTGCTGCCTCCTCATACCACCGATCCTGGGCTTTCGCTAACTCCATCGCCTCCCGAGAGCGGCGATTCTCTCCCACCTTAGCCCAGGGTCCTTCTCCATTCAATATTTCCTCCCAAGTCCACGAGTCCTGTTTTTTTGGCCGCTGTTGCTGGTTCCTCTCACGCTGCTTGATCCTTGTTTGGTGGGTGGTTCTGTAACGGTTGTCCTCCTCCTCTTCGTCTGAAGAGAAGGAATAGGGATTGGACCAAAGCGCAGCGTTGTTATACGACATGATGTATTTATTAAATTAAAAGACGAAGACACGAAAACACTTCAACAAACTACAAAATAACAAACGAAGTCAACAGACCTGAACAAACGAACTTACATAAACACGAAGAACGCATGAAACAGGTACAGACTACATAAACGAACGAACAAACCGAAACAGTCCCGTGTGGTGCAACATACACAGACACGGAAGACAACCACCCACAACAAACAATGTGAAACAACCTACCTATATATGGTTCTCAATCAGAGGAAAACGTAAACCACCTGCCTCTGATTGAGAGCCATACAAGGTCAATTAACACTGACACTTAACATAGAACAAACAACACAGACTGCCCACCCAGCTCACGTCCTGACCCACTAAACACAACTATACAAAAGGAAAACAAGGTCAGGAACGTGACAGCTCGAATAGCCATGTAGCCAGTTATGGAGGGCTAGAAGTCTGCTGAAATGTTCAAAGCCACGATTTAGGGTGGGCAAAGGGCCAGATATTATGGGTCGTTTGTTGATGTCAAGCAGAGACCCAATCACTTCTTTAAAATCCATCTTCAGCTGTTAGGAGCTGCCCTTCATAATGTCATTGAATCGCACATAAACTTTTATGGACTCAATTTTCTGAAGCAGTGCCTGAGGCATCACTACAGAGTGTTTGACCGGCCGGGATGTTCTTATCCTATTGTGCTCTAGCGACTCCTGGTGTGGGCTGGCTTCTGGATTAAGCGAGCAGTGTATCAGGAAGTAGTGCGGCTTGGCAGTTTCAGAGTACGCATGGCTCTCGGCCTTCGCCTCTCCTGAGTCCGTACAGGAGTTGCAGCGATGGGACAAGACTGTAACTACCAATTGCATATCACGAAATTGGGGAGAAAAAGTGGTAAAAAGTAAAACAACAAAAAAATGTTTGGGAGCAGCTTATTGTTGTCCTGTACGTTTGCTTCTGAGTTGCACAAAGTTTTAGCTCCGGGGACTGAGACATTTCATTGAACTGCCAAATACAACGGCCGGAGAAGGGGATGGAGAAATCCACCCATTCTTACCCTCACACAATTCGTGGAACCTTTCACGGTCCAACGAGAAGCAGGATAGCATACGCCCGCAGCTCCTGGCGATAGGTCCAGACCTCCCACAGCAGGCAGTGCCCGTCAGATCCAGAGGGAGGGAAAGGAGCCAAACTCAATGACGACACCTCTGCTGGAGTTGGCGTAGTTCGATTCAGTACAGCCTTCGCAGACGCAGGTAGTCCCAGCGATGAAGGCGCAGGTAGTTCAAGCACCAGGGCGTCAAAGCTATTCGTCATGTCAATCTGCTCCGGACCTCTTGCAGACACTCCAGTCCGCTTAGCAGTATGCCGCTGCTTTCGGTTTCCACGACGTGACATGGGACCACCCACTGATTAGAACAATCCTCTTGTTGTTCTCTGTCTACTCCACTATATGAAGGAGGAGGAGAAGCAGGTGGAGACGACTTCCTTGGCAGGCAAGTTCGAGGTAGCACAGACCATTCAGATAGGGACAGATGACAAGGCGGGGATACATCCATCAAACCCGAGTGGCATTCAGCCACAGGACTTGAGAATGAGAAAGTTACAATTTGCATTTTCCCCATAAATTTGTGTAGAATAAAAATGTGCATGCTAATGATAGCCATCTCATTTCTGTAATCCTCTGCAAGCAAACAGTTCCCGCATTGGAACTTGTCAATATTGTCCCGGACAAGAGCGTAATAAACACAGCTTCTACAGCACCTGAAACGTTTGTTAGCTATTCCAGGTGAAGTGGGTTCCAATGCAACCTAGCTAGCTAGCTAGTAGCAGGTGTTGACACAAACTCTTATGAACAAAATTAAATCAAAATAAATACCATTTCTGAAACAACAGGTTGAGGCTCAGGAGGTATCCAAGTTTGTGACAGGAAATGACGTGAGCAAGCAGATAGCGTGCATGGCGTCATGTGGGTGAGCGATTTGCTGATGTCAAAGTTGTGAACAGAGTGCCCCATAGTGGCGGTTCTGGCCAGCTACTCCAATATTGACACCATCGTCCCTCACGTAGGTTTTAACGCCCTTCACTTTCGGTGATCTGAGGAACTGAGGGAGGATTACAAAAAAGGCCAACACCTTCGCTAGCACAGGGAAGAGAATAATTATCTCTGGGCCCCTCCCGTGCTATCGAATGGGTTTGGAACGTTTCAGCCGATCACTCGTTTCCCTAAACGAGTACCTGAAGAAACTTTGCAATGACAGGAATATCACCTTTTTGAGACAACTTTGATTTGCTGTGGGAGCAACCAGCACTTTTTAAAAGAGATGGGATTCACCCTAACCTCATTGGTTCCAGGATTATTTCCAGCAACGATGCAAAACTATTTTAGGTACTGGTGGACAGGGTCTGGTAGTGCTCCAGTACTCCCTGTCAGAATAAGAGGACTTGAAAAGCATCTCAACTCCCATAGATAAGGCACAATTATTGTGAGTAATCTAATTTATGTTCCCCTAACTCCGCCTTCTAGTGAGTTCATACAAACTATCAAATCCTACCATTCTGATAGATTGGAGACAGAAAACATGGTTATAACATTAGTCATTTGGTTGCTGGTTACCTCAAGTGAGATGCCCCAGGAGCAGGGTGGCCCACACTCATTGAACATGGCACTTTTAAATGTTAGAGCAATCACTAGTAAAACCTTTCATGTGAATGACCTCATTACAGAGTGCAAAGTTGATTGCATGTTTCTCACTGAAATATGGATCTCTTATAAAGCCTTCACCCCGGACTACAACTTTTCACACTCAATCAGAGAAGGGAAGGGGTGGGGGAACAGCCTCATTTGGCAACTTTGGGTACTTTGAGAATCATGCTATAGTGTTTATATGTTCAAGCAGAGGGAAAAAACTCTACACCACCTTTACTCTGCACAAAGAGACGCGTAGAAACCTCGCAGACCACCATAGTCCTTGAGCCCAAGAACACTAAGGTAACCTGCCTAAATGACTACCGAAAGACTGGTCATGGCTCACATCAATACCATCATCCCAGGAACCCTAGACCCAATCCAATTTGTATCCCGGCCCAACAGATCCACAGATGGTGCAATCTCTATTGCACTCCACACGACCCTTTCACACCTGGATATAAGGAACACTTATGTGAGAATGCGATTTATTGACTACAGCTCAACGTTCAACACCACAGTGTTACTAAGCTAAGGACCCTGGGAATAAACATCTCCCTCTGCAACTGGATCCTGGACTTCCTGACTGGCAGCCCCCAGGCGGTAAGGGTAGGTAAAAACACATCCGACACGTTGATCCTTAACACGGGGGTCCCTCAGGGGTACGTGCTCTGTCCCCTCCTGTACTCCCTGTTCATTTATGACTGCACGGCCAGGCACAACTCCAAAACCATCATTAAGTTTGCCGGTGAAACAACAGTGGTAGGCCTGATCACCAACAATGACGAGACAGCACGTTGGGAGGAGGTCAGAGACCTGGCCGTGTGGTGCCAGGACAACAACTTCTCCCTCAACGTGATCAAGACTAAGGAGATGATTGTGGACTACAGGAAAAGGAAGACCAAGCATGCCCTTATTCTCATCGACGGGACTGTTGTGGAGCAGGTTGAGAGCTTGAAGTTCCTTGGTGTCCACATCACCAACAAACTAGCATGGTCCAAGCACACCAAGACAGTCGTGAAGAGGGCACGACAAAACCTATTCCACCTCAGGAGACTGAAAAGATTTGGCATCGGTTCTCAGATCCTCAAAATGTTCTACAGCTGCACCATCGAGAGCATCCTGACTGGTTGCATCACTGCCTGTTATGGCAACTGCTCGGCCTCTGACCGCAAGGCACTACAGAGGGTAGTGCATATGGCCAAGTACATCACTGGGCCCAAGCTTCCTGCCATCCAGGACCTCTACACCAGGCGGTGTCAGAGGAAGGCCCAAAAAATGATCAAAGACTCCAGCCACCCTAGCCCTAGACTGTTCTCTCTGCTACCGCACAGCATGCGGTACCGGAGCACCAAGTCTAGGTCCAAGAGGCTTCTAAACAGCTTCTACCCCCTACCCCCAAGCCATAAGACTACTGACCATGTAAATGGCTACCCAGACTACTTGCATTGCCCCCCTCTCCTCTTTTACACTGCTGCTACTCTCTGCTATTATCTATGCATAAGTCACTTTAATAACTCTACCCACATGTACAGTGGGGAGAAGAAATATTTGATACACTGCCGATTTTGCAGGTTTTCCTACTGGCAAAGCATGTAGAGGTCTGTAATTACTTAAAAATCATACAATGTGATTTTCTGGATTTTTGTTTTAGATTCCATCTATCACAGTTGAAGTGTACCTATGATAACAATTACAGACCTTTACATGCTTTGTAAGTAGGAAAATCGGCAGTGTATCAAATACTTCTTCTCCCCACTGTATATATTACCTCAATTACCTCGACTAACTGGTGCCCCCGCACATTGACTCTGTACTGGAACCCCCTGTATATAGCCTCGCTATTGTTATTTTACTGCTGCTCTTTAAATTATTTGTCACTTTATTTCTTTTTTTTGTTGGTATTTTTCTTAAAACTGCATTGTTGGTTAAGGGCTTGTGAGTAAGCATTTCACTGTAAACCTGTTGTTTTCAGCGAATGTGACAAATAAAACTTGATTTGACATGTGGCCTAGCCTACCAGATAACGGCACAATGGAGTTATTTACCCTGGTTGACACAGACATGCTCAGGAAAGTGATATCACAACTTAAGCCTTCTACCTACCTTCTTGATCCTTTCCCCACCACCTTCTTCAAAACTGCTTTTAATTGCATATCTGAAGAAGTGCAAGCTGTTTTTAATCACTCTCTGTTCACAGGCACTTTCCCATCCACACTAAAAACTTATACGGTGAAACCCCTTCAGAAGAAAAGTAATCTAAATTTTTCAACTCTTAGCAACTTTCAGACAATCTCCAACCTTCCATTCTTCAGCAAAATTCTGGAGGAATTGGTTTTCAAACAGCGAAATTACTTTTTAGGTACCATCTATATATTTAAACATTCCAATCTGGTTTTCGTGCCCACCACAGCACAGAGACAGACTTAGTTAAATTGGTAAATGATCTTAAAGCTAACACAGATGCCAAAAACCTCTCTGTCCTTGTACTCTTGGATTTAAGTGTTGCGTTCGACACTGTTGACCATGCTGTCCTTCTGGCCTCTCCGGTCCAGGTCTAAATTGGTTTAGTACCTATTTACCTGGTCGAGTTTATCACCCTTGGTGAACATAACTCCCGGGTGGCGCAGTGGTCTAGAGCACTGCATCGCAGTACTAGCTGCGCCACCAGAGTCTCTGGGTTCACGCCCAGGCTCTGCCACAGCCGGCCGCGACCGGGGGGTCCATGGGGCGACGCACAATTGGCTTAGCGTGGTCCGGGTTAGGGAGGGTTTGGCCGGTAGGGATATGTGGATATTGTAAAGTGTAAAGTGAATATTGTAAAGTGGTTGTTCCACTGGATATCATAAGGTGAATGCACCAATTTGTAAGTCGCTCTGGATAAGAGCGTCTGCTAAATGACGTAAATGTAAATAACTTAGAGAAAATAGATATTACAAGGTTAGTTTTGAGTCCGGTATTGTTCAGTTTATATATGTTACCCCTTGACAACGTTATCAGAAAGCACATTTAATTTCACTGCTACGCAGACGATACACAACTTGAATTTCTGTGTCACCAGAGGATTTTAGCTTAAAGATAAATTATTAGTACAGGATTGGCGGGTCCTGTGATTAGCATCCTGTGATTAGCATTCGGTTGGAAGTAACAACAACATTTCCCAGGACATAGACATATCTGATATTGGAAGAAAGCTTAAATTCTTGTTAACAACTTCTTAGGGCTAGGCCCCCTTTTTCTCAATTTCCGCCTGAATGACATGCCCAAAGTAAACTGCCTATTGCTCAGGCCCTGAAGCCAGCATATGCATATAATTGGTACCATTGGAAAGAAAACACTTTGCAATTTGTAGAAATGTTAAAATAATGTAGGAGAATATAACACAATAGATATGGTAGGAGAAAAATCCAAAGAAAAACCAACTGGACATTTTATTTTTGAGAGAGACCATGCTCTTACAATGGAAAGTATAAGGGCATAATGAATATTAGCTCCCTGGATGCAATTCATATGGCTTCCACATGGTGTCAGCAGTTTATGTTCAAGGCTTCAAGCTTGTAACTTCAAAAACGAGGATTAAATATCAGTTTTAGTACAGGGACACAGTCTTGGAAATGCGTGTTTGCCCGTGCCATGAAGACAGAACGCACCTGCTAAAATCGGTTTCCTATTGAACATACTTTCCGTAAGAAATAAGAAATATTATAGTTTGATTACATTTTAGGGTACCTGAGGAGTAAATAGAAACGTATTTTGACTTGTTGAAATAAAGTTTAGGGGTAGATTTTTGGATTCCTTTCTCTGCATGTTGAACGAGTGGATTACTCAAATCGATGGCGCCAACTAAACAGACTTTTAGGCATATAAAGAAGGATTTTATCTAACAAAATGACACTACATGTTATAGCTGGGACCCTTTGGATGACAAATCAGAGGAAGATTTTCAAAAAGTAAGTGAATATTTGATTGTTATTTGTGAATGTATGAAACCTGTGCCGGCAGAAAAATATTTTGATGTGGGGCGCCATCCTCAAACAATCGCATGGCATGCTTTCGCTGTAATAGCTACTGTAAATCGGACAGTGCAGTTAGATTAACAAGAATTTAAGCTTTCAACCGGTATAAGACACTTATATGTACCTAAATGTTTAATATTCATAATTTTTACGATTATTTATTTGAATTGCGTGCCCTCCAGTTTCCCTGGAAGTTGTCCCGCTTGCAGGATGCCTAGGCTTAAATTAATCTAACTGCAATGTCCAATTTACAGTAGCGATTACAGTGAAATAATACCATGCTTGTAACGGCTGTCCTCCTCTTCTTCATCCGAAGAGGAGCAGGGATTGAACCAAGGCGCAGTGGAGTTTGAATACATAATGAATTTAATGACAAGACGGAAAAACGAACACGAACTACACTTGAAATGATACAAAATAACAAACGACGTAGACTGACCTAAACATGAGAACTACATAGACACGAAGAACGCACGAATAGGAAACAGACTACATAAACCGAACAAACCGTATACAGTTCCATATGGTGCAAACATAACACAAACACGGAAGACAATCACCCACAACGAACACTGTGACAACGCCTACCTAAATATGACTCTTAATTAGAGGAACGCCAAACACCTGCCTCTAATTAAGAGCCATACCAGGCAACCCAAAACCAACACAGAAACAGAAAACATAGAATGCCCACCCAACCTCACGTCCTGACCAACTAACACACATACCAACTAACATAAATAGGTCAGGAACGTGACATTACCCCCCCCACAAGGTGCGAACTCCGGACGCACCAGCACAAAGTCTAGGGGAGGGTCTGGGTGGGCATCTAACCACGGTGGTGGCTCAGGCTCCGGGCGAGGTCCCCACCCCACCATAATCCATCCTAGCTTCCTCCCTTTAAGAATGTCCACCCTCCTTCTACCCCCACAAAATCTTCCTAGTATCATCACTGATAGGGACAGCACCGGGACAGAGAGATAAATCAAGACAGAGGGATAGATAAGAGTATAGAGGTAGATCAAGATAGAGAGGGAGATCAGGATAGAGGGGCAACTCCGGACTGAAAGGCAGCTCCGGACAGAGAGACAGCTCTGGACTGATGGGCAGTTCTGGGTATCTAGCCGTTTCAGGCTGAAGGGCAGCTCATGGCTGACTGACGAATCTCGACGCTCATGGCTGGCTGACGGCTCTCGACGCTCATGGCAGGCTGACGGCTCTCGACGCTCATGGCAGGCTGACGGCTCTCGACGCTCATGGCAGGCTGACGGCTCTCGACGCTCATGGCAGGCTGACGGCTCTCGACGCTCATGGCAGGCTGACGGCTCTCGACGCTCATGGCAGGCTGACGGCTCTGGCTGCTCATGGCTCTCTGACGGCTCTGGCTGCTCATGGCTCTCTGACGGCTCTGGCTGCTCATGGCTCTCTGACGGCTCTGGCTGCTCATGGCTCTCTGACGGCTCTGGCTGCACATGGCTCTCTGACGGCTCATGGCTCGCTGGCGGCTCTGGCAGATCCTGTCTGGTTGGCGGCTCTGGCAGATCCTGTCTGGTTAGCGGCTCTGGCAGATCCTGTCTGGTTGGCGGCTCTGGCAGATCCTGTCTGGTTGGCGGCTCTGGCAGATCCTGTCTGGTTGGCGGCTCTGGCAGATCCTGTCTGGTTGGCGGCTCTGGCAGATCCTGTCTGGCTGACGGCTCTAGCGGCTCCTGTCTGGCTGACGGCTCTAGCGGCTCCTGTCTGGCTGACGGCTCTAGCGGCTCCTGTCTGGCGGATGGCTCTGTAGGCTCATGGCAGACGGGCGGCTTTGCAGGCTCATGGCAGACGGGCGGCTTTGCAGGCTCCTGGCAGACGGATGGCTCAGACGGCGCTGGGGAGACGGATGGCTCAGATGGCGCTGGGGAGACGGATGGCTCAGATGGCGCTGGGGAGACGGATGGCTCAGATGGCGCTGGGGAGACGGATGGCTCAGATGGCACTGGGGAGACGGATGGCTCAGATGGCGCTGGGGAGACGGATGGCTCTGGCCGGATACGGTGCACTGTAGACCTGGTGCGTGATGCCGGAACTGGAGGCACCGTGCTAATGACAAGCACCTTCCTACTAGTGCGGGGAGCAGGGACAGGGCACACTGTACTCTCAAAGCCTACTCTATCCCTGATGCGAGGTACCGGCACTGGTGACACCGGGCTGAGGACAAGCACATCAGGATTAGTAGGGGGAGAAGATACAGTGTGTTCAGGGCTCTGGAGACGCACAGGTGGCTTAGTGCGTGGTGCCGGAACTGGAGGCACCGGGCTAGATACACGCACTACAGGGAGAGTGCGTGGAGGAGGAACAGGGCTCAGGATACGCACTGGTAGCCTAGTGCGTAGTGTAAACACTGTAGGTACTAGGCTGGGGCGGGGAGGTGGTGCCGGAAATACCGGACCGTGGAGGCGTACTGGCACTCTTGAGCATTGAGCTTGCCCAACCTTACCTGGTTGAATACTCCCGGTTGCCCGACCAGTGCGGGGAGGTGGAATAACCCGCACCGGGCTATGTAGGCGAACCGGGGAAACCATGCGTAAGGCAGGTGCCATGTATGCCGGCCCGAGGAGACGCACTGGAGACCAGACGCGTTGAGCCGGCCTCATGACACCTGGCTCAATACCCAATCTAGCCCTACCAGTGCGGGGAGGTGGAATAACCCGCACTGGGCTATGCACTCGTACAGGAGACACCGTGCGCTCTACTGCGTAACACGGCGCCTGCCCGTACTCCCGCTCTCCACGGTAAGCCTGGGAAGTGGGCGCAGGTCTCCTACCTGCCCTTGGCCCACTACCTCCTAGCCCCCCCCCAAGAAATTTTTGGGAATTACTTACGGGCTTTTTTGGCTTCCGTGCCAGACGCGTTCCCTCATAGCTCCGGTTCCTCTCCCCGGTAGCCTCTGCTCTCCTCAGTGCCTCCAGCTGTTCCCATGGGAGGCGATCCCTCCCAGCCAGGATCTCCTCCCAAGTGTAACAACCCTTTCCGTCCAATACATCGTCCCATGTCCATTGCTCCTTTGACTCCGCTGCTTGGCTCTGGAGTGGTGGGTGATTCTGTAACGGCTGTCCTCCTCTTCTTCATCCGAAGAGGAGCAGGGATTGAACCAAGGCGCAGTGGAGTTTGAATACATAATGAATTTAATGACAAGACGGAAAAACGAACACGAACTACACTTGAAATGATACAAAATAACAAACGACGTAGACTGACCTAAACATGAGAACTACATAGACACGAAGAACGCACGAATAGGAAACAGACTACATAAACCGAACAAACCGTATACAGTTCCATATGGTGCAAACATAACACAAACACGGAAGACAATCACCCACAACGAACACTGTGACAACGCCTACCTAAATATGACTCTTAATTAGAGGAACGCCAAACACCTGCCTCTAATTAAGAGCCATACCAGGCAACCCAAAACCAACACAGAAACAGAAAACATAGAATGCCCACCCAACCTCACGTCCTGACCAACTAACACACATACCAACTAACATAAATAGGTCAGGAACGTGACAATGCTATTGTTTGAGGAGTGCACAGTTATGAACTTGAAAATGTATTAAAACTTCTTATGGCTGCAATCCCGTTTACGGGATGATATGAGAACAGCCAGTGAAAGTGCAGGGCGCCAAATTCAAACAACAGAAATCTCATAATTAAAATTCCTCAAACATACATGTATCTTATACCATTTTAAAGGTAATCTTGTTGTTAATCCCACCAAAGTGTCCGATTTCAATTAGGCTTTACAGCAATTGTTGGGCAAAAAAGATAAAACACCAGTTAAAAAACCTAGGTGTCATTTTAGATTCTGAACTCAATTTCATATCACAACATTAGGAATGTGATCAAAATAGCTTTTTACCACCTGAGGAACATTGCCAAGGTGCGGCCGTTTCTATCTCAGGCTTGATACAGAGAGACTCATTCATTCTGTTATTACCAGCAGGCTTGACTACTGTAATGTTCTCCTCTCTGGTCTACCCAAGAAAGCCATTGGTCAACTACAAAACGCACAGAATGCTGCAGCACGGGTACTGACCAAACCTAGACGGAGAGCACACATTCCACTGGTTTTAAGGTCTCTGGACTGGCTGAGTTTTAGAATAAATGTTAAGATTATTCCATTGGTTTTAAAATCAATCCACAATGGTGCACCCCAATACATATCAGACATGCTTTTAAGTTATGTACCTATTACTGTAGGTCCCTCAGATGCTCTGGCACTGGCCTTTTAACTATCCCAAAGCCTAGGACCAAGAAGCATGGAGAGGCAGCTTTTTTTCTCCCTTCCTCTGGAATAGCCTGCCAGATAACCTGAGGGAGGCCAAAACTGTGGACATACAGTATTTAAAACATATCTTAAAACACACATTTGTGTTGCATTAATGTCTGAAATGTGCTATATAAATAAAGCTTGATTTGAAAGTATTGTTCGTAGCTTATGCCTTTATTAATGGCAATTTGAATGCACAGAGATACCGTGACGAGATCCTAAGTGTAATGAGGTGCGTATTGGCGGCAGAGAAGTCAGGCGCAGGAGAGCGAAAACTGATTTACAACGGTGTCGTTTAATAAACATAAACCACTGTCAACAGAACAATACATGAAATGGGTCAAACATAACCCGTTAATCACCAGCATACCGTGCACAAGCACTACAAGAAACAATTACGGACAAGGACATGGGGGGGACAGAGGGTTAAATACACAACATGTAATCGATGGAATTGGAACCAGTTGTGATGGAAGATAAGACAAAACCAATGGAAATGAAAAGTGGATTGGCGGTGGCTAGAAGGTTGGTGACGTCGACCGCTGCCCGAACAAGCAGAGGGACCAACTTCGGCGGAAGTCGTGACAGACCCCCCCCTTGATCCAGCCACCATCACCTCAGACTCCTGGAGCGGGCCAGCCACCACCGGCCTGAGGAGAGACACATGGAACGAGGGGTTAATACGGTAATCGGGTGGAAGCTGTAACCTATAAAAACCTTGTTCACTCTCATCAGGACTTTAAATGGCCCCACAAACCGCAGACCCAGCTTCCGGCAGGGCAGGCGGAGGGGCAGGATTCGTGTCGAGAGCCAGACCCGGGGCCTCACTGCGATGGCGATCTGCGTTCTCCTTTTGGCGCCTCACGGCCTGCTGAAGGTGAACACGGACAGCTTTCCATGTCTCCTCCGCGCGCCTGAACCAGTCCACCGCAGCAAATTGAGTAGCCTGGATAAAAGGTGCCCATTTCAAACGGCCTCGTACTCAATTCTTGCTCATACAATATGCATATTATTATTACTATTGGATAGAAAACACTCTCTAGTTTCTAAAACCGTTTGAATTATATCTGTGAGTAAAACAGAACTCATTTTGCAGCAAACTTCCTGACAGGAAGTGGAAAATCTGAAATCGATGCTCTGTTCTAGGGCCTGCCTATAAATGTCCTTGATATTTATTAGTATACATGCACTTCATACGTCTTCCACTAGATGTCGACAGGCAGTGAGAGAAGAAATGGAGTGTATAACATGATCTGTGGTCGAATAAAAGCTATTGGCATGACGTGACCCCAATTTCCTGTTTTCTGGAACGTGCGAGAAGTGACCTGGTATTGCCTTCTGTAAAGCTGTCGTTATAGACGACTAATATCTCCGGCTTTGATTTTATTTGATACATGTGACAATATCATCGTAAAGTATGTTTTTTCAATATAGTTTTATTAGATTATTGAAATTTTTTCGGGACGTTAGGCGTGTTGCTTTGTCTGCGTATGTTCAGGAAGGAGAGCTTCGCGCCACTTTGCTAGCTTTCCGTGCTAATTGACTGGAGAAGAGGACATTCTAAATCCAAACAACGATTGTTCTGGACAAAGGACCCCTTGTACAACATTCTGATGGAAGATCATCAAAAGTAGGACCCATTTTATGATGTTATTTCATATATCTGTCGTACATGTGTACTAGTAGTTTGCGGCCAGGTTTTGGGCACGCTCTCTCCATAACGTAAACTGCATATCGTAATGAAGTTATTTTTTAGAATTCTAACACGGCGATTGCATTAAGAACTAGTGTATCTATCATTTCCTATACAACATGTATTTTTTTGTAATGTTTCTGAATAGTTATTTGGTCAGAATATGTGAGTGTCAGAAAAATATCTGGACATTGTGGGAAAAAGATACTACGTTAGCACAATGTATAACCACTGATTTCAGCTCTAAATATGCACATTTTCAAACAAAACATAAGTGTATGTATAACCTGATGTTATAGGACTGTCATCTGATGAAGCTTATCAAGGTTAGTCAAAAATTATATATCTTTTGCTGGTTTGTTACGATCGCTAACTTTTGATGCTGGGGAATGGCTTGTGTTTCTGATTATTGTGGTAAGCTAATATAACGCTATATTGTGTTTTCACTGTAAAACACTTAAGAAATCGGAAATATTGGCTGGAATCACAAGATGCCTGTCTTTCATTTGCTGTACACCATATATATTTTCAGAAATGTTTTATGATGAGTATTTAGGTTTTCCAAGTTGGTGTCTGTAATTACTCTGGCTGCTTCGGTGCTATTTCTGACGGTAGCTGTGATGGTAGCTGCAATGTAAAACTGATTTATACCTCAAATATGCACATTTTTCTAACTAAAAATAGATTTATTGAATAACATGTTATAAGACTGTCATCTGATGAAGTTGTTTCTTGGTTAGTTTGGTTGGTTCTTGGTTAGTTAGGTTGGTTTTGTGCATGCTACCTGTGCTGTGAAAAATGTCTGTCCTTTTTTGTATTTGGTGGTGAGCTAACATAAATATACGTGGTGTTTTCGCTGTAAAACATTTTAAAAATCGGACATGTTGGCTGGATTCACAAGATGTTTATCTTTCAAATGCTGTATTGGACTTGTTAATGTGTGAAAGTTAAATATTTCTAAAAAATATATTTTGAATTTCGCGCCCTGCACTTGAGCTGGCTGTTGTCATAAGTGTACCGACGTCGGGCTTGCAGCAAGAAGAAGTTAAGGCAAGGGCTGATTTCAAGGTTTTACTGCTAACCTACAAAGTATTACATGGGCTTGCTCCTACCTATCTTTCCGATTTGGTCATGTCGTACATACCTACACGTACGTTACGGTCACAAGACACAGGCCTCCTAATTTCCCCTAGAATTTCTAAGCAAACAGCTGGAGGCAGGGCTTTCTCCTATAGAGCTCAATTTTTATGGAATGGTCTGCCTACCCATGTGAGAGATGCAGACTCGGTCTCAACCTTTAAGTCTTTACTGAAGACGCATCTCTTCAGTGGGAAATATGATTGAGTGTAGTCTGGCCCAGGAGTGTGAAGGTGAACGGAAAGGCTCTGGAGCAACGAACCGCCCTTTCTGTCTCTGCCTGGCTGGTTCCCCTCTCTCCACTGGGATTCTCTGCCTCTAACCCTATTACAGGGGCCGAGTCACTGGCTTACTGGTGCTCTTTCATGCCGTCCATAGGAGGGGTGCGTCTCTTGAGTGGGTTAAGTCACTGACATGATCTTCCTGTCTGGGTTGGCGCCCTCCCCTTGGGTTGTGCCGTGGTGGAGATCTTTGTGGGCTATACTCAGCCTTGTCTCAGGATGGTAAGTTGGTGGTTGAAGATATCCCTCTAGTGGTTTGGGGGCTGTGCTTCGGTAAAGTGGATTGGGTTATATCCTTCCTGTTTGGCCCTGTCCGGGGGTATCACCGGATGGGGCCACAGTGTCTCCTGACCCCTCCTGTCTCAGCCTCCAGTATTTATGCTGCAGTAGTTTATGTGTCGGGGGGCTAGGGTCTGCTTGTTATAGCTGGAGTACTTCTCCTGTCTTATCCGGTGTCCTGTGTGAATGCTCTTTCTAAATCTCTCTTTCTCTCTCTCGGAGGACCTGAGCCCTAGGACCATGCCTCAGGGCTACCTGGCATGATGACTCCTTGCTGTCCCCAGTCCACCTGGCCGTGCTGCTGCTCCAGTTTCAACTGTTCTGCCTGCGGCTATGGAACCCTGACCTGTTCACCGGACGTGCTACCTGTCCCAGACCTGCTGTTTTCAACTCTCTGGAGACATCAGAAGCGGTAGAGATACTCTTAACTTCTACTGCCTCAGAAACCCGGATCCGGGAGCACCCCCCACCCCCCACACACTGTTTAGCATAGCTAGCATAGCTTCACAAGTAGATAGTAGCATCTAAATATCATTAAATCACAAGTCCAAGACACCAGATGAAAGATACAGATCTTGTGAATAAAGCCACCATTTCCGATTTTTAAAATGTTTTACAGGGAAGACACAATATGTAAAGATGTACATCTATTACCTAAAAACACATTAGCATAATCCACCATCTTTTATTTGTCCACCAACACCAGTAGCCATCACCAATTCGGCTAAACTAAGATATTTATAGCCCCTAACCAACAAAAAAACTCATTAGATGACAGTCTGATAACATATTTATGGTATGGGATAGGTTTTGTTAGAAAAATGTGCATATTTCAGGTAGCTGCCATAGGTTACAATTGCACCCACCGTCACAAATGGACTAGAATAATTACAATGAGCAACGTGTTTACCTAACTACTAATCATCAAACATTTCGTAAAAATACACAGCATACACTAATCGAAAGACACAGATCCTGTGAATACAGACAATATTTCAGATTTTCTAAGTGTCTTACAGCGAAAACACAATAAATCGTTATATTAGCATAGCACATAGCACATAGCAGCCCAGCATTGATTCTAGCCAAAGTGAGCGATAAAAGTCAACATCGCCAAAAGATATTAATTTTTTCACTAACCTTCTCAGAATTCTTCCGATGACACTCCTGTAACATCATTTTACAATATACATATACAGTTTGTTCGAAAAGGTGCATATTTAGCCATACAAAACCGTGGTTACACAATGAAAATAGTAGCAAAACAAGCCTGAAAATGTCGGTCGCCATCTTTCAGAGTGATCTAGTTTAATTAATAGCTAATCATATACTTGACTAAAAAATACAGGGTTTACAGGAATCGAAAGACAAATTAGTTCTTAATGCAACCGCTGATTTACATTTTTAAAATTATCCTTACTTTTCAATACAGGGTTCGCCAAGTGAAGCTATACCAAACAAAATGGCGAAATATGCGTTTAAAATATTTCGACAGAAACACGATTTATCATATTAAATATTGCTTACTTTGAGGTGTTCTTCCATCAGATTCTTGGGCAATGTATCCTTTCTATGTTATAAACGTCTTTTGGTCGATAGATGTCCTCTGTCCTTCGAAATGTCCACCACCAACGACCGACACCCCAAAACGTGTCCAAAGTTTCAGAGTGCACAACAAATAAATTCCTCTAAAATCGCACTAAACGGATATAAATTGCTATAAAACGGTTCAAATTAACTACATTATGATGTTTTTAACACCTAAAACGAGTAAAAACATGACCGGAGAAATATTGCTGGTTAGAAAACGATTTGGAACGAGGCAGGTCCGATGCCCTTCACGCTTCAGGCGCACGACGAGAAAGGGCGGTCTCTATACATTTTGGTCTTTTATACTGGCTGTGAATATCCCATCGATTCCATTGAAAGCGTGATGACGTACAGACACCCAGAGGAAGACGTAGGCAGTGTCGGTTTCTTCATAGCATTCACTGTCGCCTTAAAAACAGACCCCAGATCAGAGGTAAAAAAAATTGAAATCTGAACCCTGTCATGAAAAGTGCTGTAGAAATTGTTCTGTACAACTCAGAGACAAAATTTCAACTTCTATAGAAACTAGAAGGTGTTTTCTATCCAATAATAACAATAATATGCATATTGTACGATCAAGAATTTAGCACGAGGCAGTTTAATTTGGAGACACAAATATGCTAATGCGGAACAGCACCCCCTATAGTTCCAAGAGGTTAATGATCGGCTATGAAAAGCCAACTGACATTTACTCCTGAGGTACTCACTTGCTGCACCCTCGACAACTACTGTGATTATTATTATTTGACCATGCTGGTCATTTATGAACATTTGAACATCTTGGCCATGTTCTGTTATAATCTCCACCCGGCACAGCCAAAAGAGGACTGGCCACCCCTCATAGCCTGGTTCCTCTCTAGGTTTCTTCCTAGGTTTTGGCCTTTCTAGGGAGTTTTTCCTAGCCACCGTGCTTCTACACCTGAATTGCTTGCTGTTTGGGGTTTTAGGCTGGGATTTTGTACAGCACTTTGAGATATCAGCTGATGTAAGAAGGGCTATATAAATACATTTGATTTGATTTGATGGCTCATTCATCAACCCGTACGGCATGACAAGGTACTCATAGTGCCCTGAGGTGGTACTGAAAGCCGTCTTCCACTCGTTTCCCTTTCGGATACGTACCAGTTTGTAAGCGCTCCTGAGATCTAATTTGGTGAAGAAGCGCGCCCTGTGCATTGACACAATCGCTGTGGCTATGAGTGGTAGCAGGTAACTGTACCTCACAGTGATCTGGCTCAGACCCCGATAGTCAATACACGGGCGCAGACCTCCCTCCTTCTTTACAAAAAAGAAACTTGAGGAGACGGGTGAAGTGGAGGTCCGAATGTACCCCTGATGCAGGGATTCAGAGACATATGTTTCCATAGCCTCCGTCTCTACCTGTGAGAGGGGAAACACGTGACTCCTGGGAAGTGCAGCGTCTACCAGGAGATTTATCGCACAATCGCCCCGTCGATGGGGTGGTATTTGAGTCGCCTTCTTTTTAGAGAAGGCGAGAGCCAAATCGGCATATTCAGGGGGAATGCGCACGGTGGAGACCTGGTCTGGACTTTCCACCGTGGTAGCACCAACGGAAACCCCTAAACACCTCCCCGAGCAATCCCGCGACCACCCCGTGAGAGCCCTCTGTGGCCAAGAAACAGTGGGGTCATGACACGCTTTGCCAGGGTAGGCCTAGCACCACGGGAAATGCAGGAGAGTCAATAAGGAAGAGACTAATTCTCTCCTTGTGCCCCCCCCTGCGTCACCATTCCCAGAGGAGTGGTGGCCTCCCTGATTAAACCTGACCCTAATGGTCGACTATCTAAGGCGTGAACGGGGAAGGGCACAGCCACAGGAACAATGGGGATCCCTAAACTATGGGCGAACGATCTATCTATAAAATTCCCAGCCGCGCCTGAATCAACGAGCGCCTTATGCTGGGAAGACGGGGAAAACTCTGAAAAAGTGACATACACAAACATATGAGCAACAGAGGGCTCTGGGTGAGAATGGTGCCGGCTCACCTGGGGTGACGCCAGAGCGCTCTGCCTGCTGCCTCGATCCCCAGAGGAGCCAACCCGGCACCGACCGGCAGTGTGACCTCTGCGGCCACAGATGGTGCACGAGTTGGAACACCCTCCGGTCTCCCTGCCCCTCCCAGCTCTATGGGTATCAGAGAGGGGGTGCGGGGGGATGGAACCACCAGACCCCGATCTGAATGTCCGCAGGTAGCCAGCAGGTTGTCCAGCCGGATGGACTGGTCCACCAGCTGGTCGAACGTGAGTGTGGTGTCTCTACGGGCCAACTCCTGACGGACGTCCTCTCGCAGACTGCAGCGGTAATAGTCGATCAGGGCCCTGTCGTTCCATCCCGCGCCAGGAGCCAGGGTCCTAAACCCCAGGGCAAACTCCTGGGCGCTCCTCGTTTCCTGCCTCAGATGGAAGAGGCGTTCACCCGCCGCTCTACCCTCGGGTGGGTGGTCGAAGACTGCCCGGAAACGGTGGGTGAACTCCTCAAACTGGTCCAACGCCGAAACTCCCTCTCTCCACACGGCGTTGGCCCACTCAAGGGCTTTCCCGGTGAGACACGAGACGAGGTCGGACACCCTCTCACGGCCCAACGGAGCCGGGTGGACGGTGGCCAGGTACATGTCCAGTTGTAAAAGAAACCCCTGGCAGTTCGCAGCCTTTCCGTCGTATTCCTGGGGTAGGGAGAGACGAATCCCACTGGGACCAGGAGGAAGAGGGGCGCTCAGGGGAGACCCCGGTTGTGCTGGTGGAGGCGCTGGAAGAACTCCCTGTCTCTCCCAGCGGTCCAATGTCTGGACAACGCGGTCCATGGCGGTGCCAAGATGGTGGAGCATTGCTGCGTGCACCCGTTTGCACCCCTCCACCCCTATACCCGGGGTACATGCTCCTGCTGACTCCATAGTTTGGGTCCGTAATTCTGTAATGAGGTGCGTACTGACGGCAGAGAAGTCAGGCGCAGGAGAGCGAAAACTGATTTACAACGGTGTCGTTTAATAAACATAAACCACTGTCAACAGAACAATACATGAAATGGGTCAAACATAACCCGTTAATCACCAGCATACCGTGCACAAGCACTACAAGAAACAATTACGGACAAGGACATGGGCGGAACAGAGTGTTAAGTACACAACATGCAATTGATGGATTTGGAACCAGTTGTGATGGAAGACACCAAAACCAATGGAAAATGAAAAGTGGATCGGCGATGGCTAGAAGGTCGGTGACGTCGACCTCTGAACGCCGCCCGAACAAGGGGAGGGACCAACTTCGGCGGAAGTCGTGACACTAAGGCCTATTTACATGCCATTCAATAAGAGTGGGACAACATTCCACAGGCCACAATCAACTGCCTGATCAACTCCATGCGAAGGAAATGTCTCGCTGCATGAGGCTGGTGGTCACACCAGACAGTAATTGGTGTTCTGATCCATGCTCCTACCTTTTTTAACCTGTCTAGCCCCAGCGTTCCGCTAGCGGAACTCCTCCCACATTCCACTGAAAAGGCAGAGCTCGAAATTCAATTTTTTTTGTTGTTGAAATATTTAACTTTCACACATGAACAAGTCCAATACAGCAAATGAAAGATAAACATCTTGTGAATCCAGTCAACATGTCCGATTTTTAAAATGTTTTACAGCGAAAACACCATGTATATTTATGTTAGCTCACCACCAAATACAAAAAAGCACAGACATTTCTTTCACAGCACAGGTAGCATGCACAAAACCAACCTAACTAACCAAGAACCAACCAAACTAACCAAGAAACAACTTCATCAGATGACAGTCTTATAACATGTTACACAATAAATCTATGTTTTGTTCGAAAAATGTGCATATTTGAGGCATAAATCAGTTTTACATTGCAGCTACCATCACAGCTACCGTCAGAAATAGCACCGAAGCAGCCAGAGTAATTATAGAGACCAACTTGGAATACCTAAATACTCATCATAAAACATTTCTGAAAAATGCATGGTGTACAGCAAATGAAAGAAAAGCATCTTGTGAATCCAGCCAATATTTCCGATTTTTTAAGTGTTTTACAGCGAAAACACAATATAGCATTATATTAGCTTACCACAATAGCCAGAAACACAAGCCATTCCCCAGCAGCAAAAGTTAGCTATCGTAACAAACCAGCAAAAGATAAATAATTTTTGACTAACCTTGATAAGCTTCATCAGATGACAGTCCTATAACATCAGGTTATACATACACTTATGTTTTGTTTGAAAATGTGCATATTTAGAGCTGAAATCAGTGGTTATACATTGTGCTAACGTAGCATCTTTTTCCCAGAATGTGCGGATATTTTTCTAAAACTCACCTATTCTGACCAAATAATAATTCATAAACATGACAAAAAAATACATGTTGTATAGGAAATGATAGATACACTAGTTCTTAATGCAATCGCCGTGTTAGAATTCTAAAAATAACTTCATTACGACATCCAGCTTACGTTATAGCGAGAGCGTGCCCAAAATCTGGGCGCTACCTAATAGTACACATGTTCGACAGATATATGAAATAGCATCATAAAATGGGTCCTACTTTTGATGATCTTCCATCAGAATGTTGTACAAGGGGTCCTTTGTCGGGAACCATCGTTGTCTGGTTTTAGAATGGCCTTTTTCCCTCGTGAATTAGCAAGCAAACTAGCCAAGTGGCGCTATGCTGTCCATCTTCACCAAACGCAAAGAACGCAACACGTCTAACGTCCCGAAAAAACCTACTTTACGATGATATCTTCACATTTATCAAATAAAATCAAAGCCGGAGATAGAAGACGTCTATAACGATTGCTTTTCAGAAGCCAATACTGGTGACCTTTATGCGCTTCCTGAACAAACAAATTCTGGGGTCATGTCATTCCAAGCTGTCTCTTTTGACCATAGAAAGAGATTGAGACCCCATTTCACCTATCACAGCCTATTGACATCTAGTGGAAGGCGTATGAAGTGCATGTATAGTCACAAATCTCAAGCAAAATGATAGGGAGGCCCTGGAACAGAGCCTCGATTTGAGATTTTTCACTTTCTGACAGGAAGTATGCTGCAAAATAAGTTCTGTTTTACTCACAGATATAATTCAAACGGTTTTAGAAACTTGAGAGTGTTTTCTATCCAATAGTAATAATAATATGCATATTGTACGAGCAAGAATAGAGTACGAGGCCGTTTAAATTGGGCACGATTTTCCCGCAAAGTGTAAATAGCGCCCTCTATCCTCAACAGGTTTTAAGGTATCTGTGACCAACAGATCCATATCTATCTGTATTCCCAGTCATGTGAAATCCATAGATTAGGGCCAAATGAATGTCTTTCAAATGACTGATTTCCTTATATGAAATGTAACTCAGTAAAATCTTTGAAATTGTTGCATGTTACATTTATATTTTTGTTCAGTGTACATTTCACAACAGAGTTCCTGTTGCTCTGACAAAAAAGAAATGGCTACCGTATCCAACAACAGTCTGTTCTCTATCTCAGTTGTTATTCTTGGACTGCATATCCAACTAGCATGAACACATTTCCATTTTGCTCATTTAGCGTACTCTCTTATTTGCCTTGCTCAAGGGCCCATTGACAGATTTTTCACCTAGTTGGCTCGGGGACTCGAACCAGTGACCTTTCAGTTACTGGCCCATCGCTTTTAACAGTAGCAGTGTGTGGGTAAAATCACTGAAGAAGCCAAGCCAAGCCAGTAACACAACATTTTACAACCTATGTTGTGATAATTACATTTGCTCTATAACCCACCCATTCATGCATACACCGCCATGATGTACAATAAGACCTTGACAACAAAAAGACAAAAGTCACACAGTGGCAGAATAAATTCAACTGCACATATGTTTGTTTCATCACAAAACCGGAAAGAAACATCTGTTCGGCGAAGTCCACAAAGCAAATAGTGCATGTAACAAACAATTATTTGACCTGCAGCATGGTCAAGCAAGTTAATGTTTTTTCGACAGTTTACTAAACAACTACTGATTTAGAACAACAGAGATACCGCAGGTCTGCATAACGACAACACGAGCACTGCCTCAGCTATTCCAGCACAATTTCAACTTAATAAACATCATCAAATCAACAAGGCTATACAGTCGTGGCCAAACGTTTTGAGAATGACACAAAATATACATTTTCACAAAGCGGATTGCAGAGGTCTTGTAAAAGAAGGGTCAACACTGCAAATATTGACTCTTTGCATCAACTTCATGTAATTGTCAATCAAAGCCTTTGACACGTATGAAATGCTTGTAATTATACTTCAGTATTCCATAGTAACATCTGACAAAAATATCTAAAGACACTGAAGCAGCAAACTTTGTGGAAGTTTATATTTGTGTCATTCTCAAAACTTTTGGCCATCACTGTACAGTATAGCCCGTAAAAGTAGTAGACCATACAGTAGTGGACTCTCTCTCTTCATCCCTTCTCCCCTGTTCATCCACTGATCTTTAGTTTCCCTCTCTGTGCATTGCAGTCAGTCATTATTATAGAGAGTGACATGGGCAGTGTCTTACCATCTCATTACACATGCTCCAGTTGCTAGACTGTAGGAGATGAGCCAAACCTTCCCTCTCCTCCTGTCCTGTATCCCTGCTTAGCTACAGAAGCTCCTCTCTCTCCCCCCTGCTCCACATCAGCTCAAAAAGCCTCTGCCCATCTCCTTCTTTTTTCCCAGCCCAGCTCAGATACTTTGGCCTCTGTCTCGGTGCTCCTCTTCCATCCCTTTGTGCTCCTGCCACCAGCAGTCACACCCTGCTTCCATTAGGGTCCATCAGCTCCCTGTCCACTGTCACAGTAGCACACACACAACCAGCGGTTCTACTGTTAATGCCAGTGTGTCTGTAGTGTATTATAGTTACCTGCTTATCAAAACATGTTGGCGGTTTATTGGGAAATAAAACAGAAAATGAGTTGATTCTGTATAGTAATGCATTTCATCATTACAACTTTACACCTAGCACATAGCATTCCTGTCATGGAGAGTAGACATGGTAAAAACAGTTTCATAAGGACGGACTTACTGGACATCAGCGATGGGAAACTGGCCGCCCGACCCCCTTTTGTAGGCTTGTGGATAAATTCTATATATATGTATATAAACTCAGCAAAAAAAATAAAAATCCTCTCACTGTCAACTGCGTTTATTTTCAGCAAACTTAACATGTGTAAATATTTGTATGAACATAACAAGATTCAACAACCGAGACATAAACTGAACAAGTTCCACAGACATGTGACTAACAGAAACGGAATATACTCTGTATACATCAATGATGTCGCTCTTGCTGCTGGTGAGTCTCTGATCCACCTCTACGCAGACGACACTATTCGGTATACTTCTGGCCCTTCTTTTGACACTGTGTTAACAACCCTCCAGGCGAGCTTCAATGCCATACAACTCTCCTTCCGTGGCCTCCAATTGCTCTTAAATACAAGTAAAACTAAATGCATGCTCTTCAACCGATCGCTGCCTGCACCTGCCCGCCTGTCCAACATCACTACTCTGGACGGCTCTGACTTAGAATATGTGGACAACTACAAATACCTAGGTGTCTGGTTAGACTGTAAACTCTCCTTCCAGACTCACATCAAGCATCTCCAATCCAAAGTTAAATCTAGAATCGGCTTCCTATTCCGCAACAAAGCATCCTTCACTCATGCTGCCAAACATACCCTTGTAAAACTGACCATCCTACCAATCCTCGACTTCGGTGATGTCATTTACAAAATAGCCTCCAAAACCCTACTCAATAAATTGGATGCAGTCTATCACAGTGCCATCCGTTTTGTCACCAAAGCCCCATATACTACCCACCACTGCGACCTGTACGCTCTCGTTGGCTGGCCCTCGCTTCACACTCGTCGCCAAACCCACTGGCTCCAGGTCATCTACAAGACCCTGCTAGGTAAAGTCCCCCCTTATCTCAGCTCGCTGGTCACCATAGCAACGCCCACCCGTAGCACGCGCTCCAGCAGGTATATCTCTCTGGTCACCCCCAAAACCAATTCTTCCCTTGGCCGCCTCTCCTTCCAGTTCTCTGCTGCCAATGACTGGAACGAACTACAAAAATCTCTGAAACTGGAAACACTTATCTCCCTCACTAGCTTTAAGCACCAGCTGTCAGAGCAGCTCATAGATTACTGCACCTGTACATAGCCCATCTATAATTTAGCCCAACAACTACCTCTTTACCTACTGTATTTATTTATTTTGCTCCTTTGCACCCCATTATTTCTATCTCTACTTTGCACCTTCTTCCACTGCAAACCAACCATTCCAGTGTTTTTTTTTACTTGCTATATTGTATTTACTTCGCCACCATGGCCTTTTTTATATTTTTTATTTATTAATATATTTTATTTGCCTTCACCTCCCCTATCTCACCTCACCTGCTCACATTGTATATAGACTTATTTTTCACTGTATTATTGACTGTATGTTTGTTCTACTCCATGTGTAACTATGTGTTGTTGTATGTGTCGAACTGCTTTGCTTTAACTTGGCCAGGTCGCAATTGTAAATGAGAACGTGTTCTCAATTTGCCTACCTGGTTAAATAAAGGTGAAATAAATAAAAAAAATAAAAAATAATGTGTCCTTGAACAAAGGGGGGTGGTCAAAATCAAAAGTAACAGTCAGTATCTGGTGTGGCCACCAGCTGCATTAAGTACTGCAGTGCATCTTCTCCCCATGGACTGCACCAGATTTGCCCATTCTTGCTTTGAGATGTTACCCCACTCTTCCACCAAGGCACCTGAAAGTTCCCGGATATTTCTGTGGGGAGTGGCCCTAGCCCTCACCCTCCGATCCAACAGGTCCAAAACGTGCTCAATGGGATAGAGATCCGGGCTCTTCGCTGATTCTGGCAAAACACTGACATTCCTGTCTTGCAGGAAAACACGCACAGAACAAGCAGTATGGCTGGTGGCATTGTCATGCTGGAGGGTCATGTCAGGATGAGCCTGCAGGAAGAGTACCACATGAGGGAGGAGGATGTCTTCCCTGTAATGCATAGCATTGAGATTGTCTGCATTGACAACAAGCTCAGTCCGATGATGCTGTGACACACCGCCCCAGACCCTCCACCTTCAAATCGATCCCGCTCTAGAGTACAGGCCTCGGTGTAACGCTCATTCTTTTGACGATAAACCCGAATCCAACTATCACCCCTGGTGAGACAAAACCGCGACTCGTCAGTGAAGAGCACTTTTTGCCAGTCCTGTTGTGAAGAGCACTTTTTGCCAGTCCTGTTGTAAAGCAGCCGGTTGCTACTTTACAACAGGCCTACAAGCCCTCAGTCAAGCCTCTCTCAGCCTATTGCAGACAGTTTGAGCACTGATGGAGGGATTGTGCGTTCCTGGTGTAACTCGGGCAGTTGTTGTTGCCATCCTGTACCTGTCCCGTAGGTGTGATGTTCGGATGTACCGATCCTGTGCAGGTGTTGTTACACGTGGTCTGCCACTGCGAGGACGATCAGCTGTCTGTCCTTTCTCCCTGTAGCTCTGTCATAGGCGTCTCAGAGTACGGACATTGCAATTTATTGCCGTGCCACATCTGCAGTCCTCATGCGTCCTTGCAGCATGCCTAAGGTACATTCACGCAGATTTCTATTGTTGTTAATCATTAGTTGTTTATGGTTCATTGAACAAGGATGAACAAGCATGGGAAACAGTTAAACTCTTTACAATGAAGATCTGTGAAGTCATTTGGATTTTTACGAATAATCTTTGAAAGACAGGGTCCTGAAAAAGGGACATATCTTTTTTTTTCTGAGTTTCCTTTTGGACACACCTACTCATTCAAGGGGTTTCCTTTATTGTTACTATTTCTACATTGTAGAATAATAGTGAAGAATAATGCATATGGAATCATGTAGTAAGCTAAAAAGTGTTAAACATATCAAAATATATTTTATATTTGAGATTCTTCAAAGTAGCCACCCTTTGCCTTGATGACAGCTTTGCACACTCTTGGCATTCTCTCAAACAGCTTCATGAGGAATGCTTTTTCAAAAGTCTTAGAAGGAGTTGCCACACATACTACCGTTCAAAAGTTTGGGGTCACTTAGAAAGTTGAGGAGTGTCAACTTTCTAAGTTTCTAACAGAGTGTCTAGTTTGAGGAACAGACGCCTCACAAGTCCTCAACTGGCAGCTTCATTAAATAGCACCCGCAAAACACCAGTCTCAATGTCGACAGTGAAGAGGCGACTCAGGGATGCTGGCAACTCAATATCCCGGAGTCGCCTCTTCACTGTTGACGTTGACATCGTGTTTTGGGGGTACTATTTAATGAAGCTGCCAGAGGAGGACTTGTGAGGCGTCTGTTTCAAACTAGACACTCTATTGTACTTGTCCTCTTGCTCAGCTGTGCACCGGGGCCTCCCACTCCTCTTTCTATTTTGGTTATGGCCAGTTTGCACTGTTCTGTGAAGGGAGTAGTACACAGCGTTGTACGGGATCTTCAGTTTCTTGGAAATTTATTGCATAGAATAGCTTTCATTTCTCTGAACAAGAATAGACTAACGAGTTTCAGAAGAAAGTGCTTTGTTTCTGGCCAATTTGAGCCTGTAATCAAACCCACAAATGCTGATGAACCAGAAACTCTACTAGCCTAAAGAAGGCAAGTTTTATTGTGTATTTAAATCAGAACAACAGTTTTCAGCTATGCTTACACAATTGCAAAAGGATGATCTAATGATAAATTAGCCGTTTAAAATGATAAAACATGGATTAGCTAACACAACATGCCATTGGAACACAGGAGTGATGGTTGCTGATAATGGGCCTCTGTACGCTTGTATGTAGATATTTCATGAAAAAGCTGCCGTTTCCTGCTACAATAGTCATTTACAGCATTAACAATGTCTACACTCTATTTCTGATCAATTTGATGTTATTGTAACGGACAAAAAAACATGCTTTCTTTTAAAAACAAGGACATTTTTAAGAGACCCCAAACTTTTGAATGGTAGTGTATGCTGAGCACGTTGGCTGCTTTTCCTTCACTCTGCGGTCCAACTCATCTCAAACCATCTATATTGGGTTGAGGTTGGGTGATTGTGGAGGCCAGGTCATCTGATGCAGCACTCCAATACTCTTTTTCTTGGACAAATAGTCATTACACTTCATGGGGGTGTGTGTTTGGTCATTGTCCTGTTGAAAAACAAATGACAGTGGGACTAAGCGCAAACCAGATGAGATGGCGTATGGCTGCTAAATGCTGTGGTAGCCATGTTGGTTACGTGTGCCTTGAAATCTAAATAAATCACAGACAGTGTCACCAGAAAACACCCCCACACCATCACACCTCCTCATCCATGCTTCCCGGTGGAAACCACACGTGGACTTCCTCCGTTCACCTACTCTGCGTCTCACAAAGACACGGCGGTTGGAAACAAAAATCTCAAATTTGGACTCATCAGACCAAAGGACAGACTTCCACCAGTCTGATGTACATTGCTCGTGTTTCTTGGCCCAAGGATTTATTTTCTCCTTATTGGTGTCCTTTAGTAGTGGTTTCTTTTCAGCAATTCAACCAACCATGGAGGTCTGATTCATGCAGTCCCCTCTGAATAAGCAGCATTTATTTCGGCTGCAAATTCTGAGGCTGGTAACTTCAATGAACTTCTGCAGCAGAGGTAACTCTGGGTCTTTGTTTCCTGTGGCGGTCCTCTTGAGAGCCAGTTTCCTCATAGCGCTTGATGGTTTTTGCTACTGCACTTGAAGAAACTTTAGAAGTTCTTGAAATGTTCCCGGATTGACGGACCTTCATGTCTTAAAGTAATGATGGACTGTCGTTTCTCTTTGCTTAATTTTAGCTGTGCTAGCTATAATTTGGACTTGGTCTTTTACCAAATAGGTCTATCTTCTGTGTACCTCCCCTAACTTGTCACAACACAACGGATTGGCTCAAATGCATTAAGAAGGAAAGAAATTCAACAAATTAACTTCTAACAAGGCACACCTGTTAATTGAAATGCATTCCAGGTGTCTACTTCATGAAGCTGGTTGAGAGAATGCCAACAGTGTGCAAGGTTGTCATCAAGGCAAAGGGTGGCTACTTTGAAGAATCTCAAATATAAAATATGTTTAACACTTTTTTGGTTACTACATGATTCCATATGTGTTATTTCACAATTTTGATGTCTTCACTATAACTCTACAATGTAGAATATAGTAAAAATAAAGAAAAACCCTTGAATGAGTAGGTATGTCCAAACTTTTGACTGGTATTATACACATACATATATTTTTATACACACAGACACACACACATACATACATACATACATACATACATACATACATACATACATACATACATACATACATATACATACATACATACATACATACATACATACATACATACATACATTGTGTTCCGGAGTTCCAAATTAAGCAGCAGCAGCTGAAAAGATGAGCTCCTACAAATATTGAAATTTAAATGTTTTTTTTAGAGTAAAGTACATCGAAAAAAAATCAAAAGAAAACTGCAAACTGAATAGGAGACCAAACAAGCAGCAAACAAAGAAGAAAGGCTTCTGAAAAAGTAACAATTTTTCATAAAATTATACCGTTTTCTTAGCTAGCTAAGTTGTTTACCTGTTGCTAGGCAGTTGCTAGGGACATTCCTGAAAGAAGCTAGCTAGCTAACAAGGAGTGTCTAGTTGGCAGAAGAGAAGAAGGGACACAGAAGGGACAAAGTGGGACAAAATAAGGACAGAAGAAAAGGGAAAGGGGACATTAAGATGAAGCAGTCCTCTAAAGACACAAAAGACAATAATACAAGAAACAACACTTCTATTGCCTCTCCCTCTACGATACGCACTTCCGGTTTGGTTTGGAGCGAGTAGTTGCATTCCGCTTTGCTCCACAGGTAGTATTACAGGTAGTATTACATTTCATTTCATTACAGTACAACAGTTTGATTAGTTTGATCTTAGCTGGCTACATAGCCGTCTTTGTATCCAAGATAATTGTGTAGTCTAGAGTAATTGTCGAGGTTACCTAGCCAGTTAGAGGTTACCTAGCCAGCTACACTTTCAAACAAAGTCAACAACGCAGCCACTGCTAGCTAGCCTATTTCACCAGCCAGCAGTACTATATCATTTTAGTCAATAAGAGTTTTTGCAACGTAAGCTTAACTTTCTGAACATTCGAGACGTGTAGTCCACTTGTCATTCCAATCTCCTTTGCATTAGCGTAGCCTCTTCTGTAGCCTGTCAACTATGTGTCTGTCTATCCCTGTTCTCTCCTCTCTGCACAGACCATACAAACGCTTCACACCGCGTGGCCGCTGCTACTCTAACCTGGTGGTCCCAGCGCGCACGACCCACGTGGAGTTCCAGGTCTCAGGCAGCCTCTGGAACTGCCGATCTGCGGCCAACAAGGCAGAGTTCATCTCAGCCTATGCTTCCCTCCAGTCCCTCGACTTCTTGGCACTGACGGAAACATGGATTACCA
Source organism: Salvelinus fontinalis (assembly GCF_029448725.1). Lineage (NCBI taxonomy): Eukaryota > Metazoa > Chordata > Actinopteri > Salmoniformes > Salmonidae > Salvelinus > Salvelinus fontinalis. Next base: position 7,939,804 of record NC_074689.1, read on the forward strand.
CTGATAACACTGCTACTCCTACTGCTCTCTCCTCGTCTGCCCACGTGTTCTCGCACACCCCGAGAGCTTCTGGTCAGCGGGGTGGTGGCACTGGGATCCTCATCTCTCCCAAGTGGACATTCTCTCTTTCTCCCCTGACCCATCTGTCTATCGCCTCCTTTGAATTCCATGCCGTCACAGTTACCAGCCCTTTCAAGCTTAACATCCTTATCATTTATCGCCCTCCAGGTTCCCTTGGAGAGTTCATCAATGAGCTTGACGCCCTGATAAGTTCCTTTCCTGAGGATGGCTCACCTCTCACAGTTCTGGGTGACTTTAACCTCCCCACGTCTACCTTTGACTCATTCCTCTCTGCCTCCTTCTTTCCACTCCTCTCCTCTTTTGACCTCACCCTCTCACCTTCCCCCCCTACTCACAAGGCAGGCAATACGCTTGACCTCATCTTTACTAGATGCTGTTCTTCCACTAATCTCATTGCAACTCCCCTCCAAGTCTCCGACCACTACCTTGTATCCTTTTACCTCTCGCTCTCATCCAACACTTCCCACACTGCCCCTACTCGGATGGTATCGCGCCGTCCCAACCTTCGCTCTCTCTCCCCCGCTACTATCTCCTCTTCCATCCTATCATCTCTTCCCTCTGCTCAAACCTTCTCCAACCTATCTCCTGATTCTGCCTCCTCAACCCTCCTCTCCTCCCTTTCTGCATCCTTTGACTCTCTATGTCCCCTATCCTCCAGGCCGGCTCGGTCCTCCCCTCCTGCTCCGTGGCTCGACGACTCATTGCGAGCTCACAGAACAGGGCTCCGGGCAGCCGAGCGGAAATGGAGGAAAACTCGCCTCCCTGCGGACCTGGCATCCTTTCACTCCCTTCTCTCTACATTCTCCTCTTCTGTCTCTGCTGCTAAAGCCAATTTCTACCACTCTAAATTCCAAGCATCTGCCTCTAACCCTAGGAAGCTCTTTGCCACCTTCTCCTCCCTCCTGAATCCTCCTCCCCCTCCTCCCCCCTCCTCCCTCTCTGCTGATGACTTCGTCAACCATTTTGAAAAGAAGGTCGACGACATCCGATCCTCGTTTGCTAAGTCAAACGACACCGCTGGTTCTGCTCACACTGCCCTACCCTGTGCTTTGACCTCTTTCTCCCCTCTCTCTCCAGATGAAATCTCGCGTCTTGTGACGGCCGGCCGCCCAACAACCTGCCCGCTTGACCCTATCCCCTCCTCTCTTCTCCAGACCATTTCCGGAGACCTTCTCCCTTACCTCACCTCGCTCATCAACTCATCCTTGACCGCTGGCTACGTCCCTTCCGTCTTCAAGAGAGCGAGAGTTGCACCCCTTCTGAAAAAACCTACACTCGATCCCTCCGATGTCAACAACTACAGACCAGTATCCCTTCTTTCTTTTCTCTCCAAAACTCTTGAACGTGCCGTCCTTGGCCAGCTCTCCTGCTATCTCTCTCAGAATGACCTTCTTGATCCAAATCAGTCAGGTTTCAAGACTAGTCATTCAACTGAGACTGCTCTTCTCTGTGTCACGGAGGCGCTCCGCACTGCTAAAGCTAACTCTCTCTCCTCTGCTCTCATCCTTCTAGACCTATCGGCTGCCTTTGATACTGTGAACCATCAGATCCTCCTCTCCACCCTCTCCGAGCTGGGCATCTCCGACGCGGCCCACGCTTGGATTGCGTCCTACCTGACAGGTCGCTCCTACCAAGTGGCGTGGCGAGAATCTGTCTCCGCACCACGTGCTCTCACCACTGGTGTCCCCCAGGGCTCTGTTCTAGGCCCTCTCCTATTCTCGCTATACACCAAGTCACTTGGCTCTGTCATATCCTCACATGGTCTCTCCTATCATTGCTATGCAGACGACACACAATTAATCTTCTCCTTTCCCCCCTCTGATAACCAGGTGGTGAATCGCATCTCTGCATGTCTGGCAGACATATCAGTGTGGATGACGGATCACCACCTCAAGCTGAACCTCGGCAAGATGGAGCTGCTCTTCCTCCCGGGGAAGGACTGCCCGTTCCATGATCTCGCCATCACGGTTGACAACTCCATTGTGTCCTCCTCCCAGAGTGCTAAGAACCTTGGCGTGATCCTGGACAACACCCTGTCGTTCTCAACTAACATCAAGGCGGTGACCCGTTCCTGTAGGTCATGCTCTACAACATTCGCAGAGTACGACCCTGCCTCACGCAGGAAGCGGCGCAGGTCCTAATCCAGGCACTTGTCATCTCCCGTCTGGATTACTGCAACTCGCTGTTGGCTGGGCTCCCTGCCTGTGCCATTAAACCCCTACAACTCATCCAGAACGCCGCAGCCCGTCTGGTGTTCAACTTTCCCAAGTTCTCTCACGTCACCCCGCTCCTCCGCTCTCTCCACTGGCTTCCAGTTGAAGCTCGCATCCGTTACAAGACCATGGTGCTTGCCTACGGAGCTGTGAGGGGAACGGCACCTCCGTACCTTCAGGCTCTGATCAGGCCCTACACCCAAACAAGGGCACTGCGTTCATCCACCTCTGGCCTGCTCGCCTCCCTACCTCTGAGGAAGTACAGTTCCCGCTCAGCCCAGTCAAAACTGTTCGCTGCTCTGGCACCCCAATGGTGGAACAAACTCCCTCACGACGCCAGGTCAGCGGAGTCAATCACCACCTTCCGGAGACACCTGAAACCCCACCTCTTTAAGGAATACCTAGGATAGGATAAAGTAATCCTTCTAACCCCCCCCCCCCCCTTAAAAGAGTTAGATGCACTATTGTAAAGTGGTTGTTCCACTGGATATCATAAGGTGAATGCACCAATTTGTAAGTCGCTCTGGATAAGAGCGTCTGCTAAATGACTTAAATGTAAATGTAAATGTACATACATACATACATACATACATACATACATACATACATACATACATACATACATACATACATACATATATATATATATATATATAAATAAAACACTGTACCGAATATATATATACATATATATAGTGCATTCGGAAAGTATTCAGACCCCTTTACTTTTTCCAAATGTTGTTACGTTACAGCCTTATTTTAAAATCAATCTCCACACAATACCCCATAATGACAAAGCAAACATTAAAAAAGTTTGCAAATGTCTTCAGAATTTAAAAATATTGAGACTTTGTTGAAGCACCTTTTGCAGCGATTACATCCTCGAGTCTTCTTGGGTATGAGGCTACAAGCTTGGCATGCCTGTATTGGGGGAGTTTCTCCCATTCTTCTCTGTAGATCCTCTCCAGCTCTGTGAGGTTGGATTGGGAGCGTTGCTGCACAGCTATTTTCAGGTCTATGCATAGATGTTCAATAAGGTTCAAGTCCGGACTTTACCTGGGCCACTCAAGGAAATTCCGAGACTTGTCCTGAAGCCACTCCTGCATTGTCTTGGCTGTGTGCTTAGGGTCGTTTTCCTGTTTGAAAGTGAACCTTCGCCAAGTCTGAGGTCCTGAGCGCTCTGGAGCAGGTTTTCATTAAGGATCTCTCTGTACTTTGCACCGTTCATCTTTCCCTCGCTCCTGACTAGTCTCCCAGTCCCTGCCGCTGAAAAATGTCCCCACAACATGATGTTGCCACCACCATGCTTCACCAAAGGGATGGTACCAGGTTTCCTCCAAACGTAACGCTTGACATTCTGGCCAAAGAGTTCAATATTGGTTTCATCAGACAAGAGAATCTTGTTTCTCATGGTCTGAGATTCTTTAGGTGCTGTCATGTTCCTTTTAATGAGGAGTGGCTTCCGTCTGGCCACTCTACCATAAAGGCCTGATCGGTAGAGTTCTGTAGAGATGGTTGTCTTCTAGAAGGTTCTCCCATCTCCACAGAGGAAATCTGGAGCTCTGTCAGTGACCATCGGGTTCTTGGTCACCTCCCTGACCAAGGCCCTTCTCCCCCTATTGCTCAGTTTGGCAGGGCAGCAGGCTCTAGGAAGAGTCTTGGTGGTTCCACACTTCTACCATTTAAGAATGATGGACACCACTGTGTTCTTGGGGACCTTCAATGCTGCAGAAATGTTTTGGTACTCTTCCCCAGATCTGTGCCTCAACACAATTCTGTCTCGGACCTCTACGGACAAGGACTTTGAGCCCATGGCTTGGTTTTTGGTCTGACATGCACTGTCAACTGTGGGACCAGGTGTGTGCCTTTCCAAATCACGTCCAATCAATTGAATTTACCACGGTTGGACTCCAATCAAGTTGTAGAAACATCATAACGATGATCAATGGAAACAGGATGCACCTGAGCTTAATTTCGAGTCTCATAGCAAAGGGTCTGAATACTTATGTAAATAAGGTATTTCTGTTAATTCTGTTAATTTCTGGTATTCTGTTAATACGTTTTCAAAAATGTCTAAAAACCTGTTTTCGCTTTGTCATTATGGGGTATTGTGTGTAGACTGATGAGGAAAAAAATTCATTTAATCCATTTTAGAATAAGGCTGTAACGTAACTGTATAAACAGTGCCGTCGAAAGTATTCGAACCCATTGACTTTTTCAAAATTTTGTTACGTTACAGCCTTATTCTAAAATGGATTAAATGAATTGTTTTCCTCCTCAGTCTACACACAATACCCTATAATGACAAAGCGAAAACAGGTTTTTAGACATTTTTGAAAATGCAATAAATATATATATATATTTTAGGAGCGCAGTCAGGGGCTCAATTTGAGAGTTAGACTAGTAGAGTATACAAGGTGCAATTTCGAAATGTAGTTGTGAATCAGCAGTTTTTCTGTTGTTATCTGACAGTCAGTCAATTAGCTCAAATTGTTTCGATTGTTAAGTTCAAATTACAGACACATTGATTTTGTTAGTTACTCTCACTCAGATATAATATTAAAAACGGCAAACATTTCTCTCCACCCTTTGGCAACATGTGTAGAATTACAGGAAATGACAGCTGTAAAACTGCAAACCATGGCAAAATGAGCAGAATTGCATTAAATGAGTTATAAAGTTGAAAAATATTCTCTCTCTGTCCCATTGCAAAATGTGTAGAATTGTGGGAAATAGGGCTCCTTTTGGGAGCCCTAAGTGGATGGGCCCTGCACTACATAGGGAATAAGATGCTATTTGGCACAGATAAAGACCCAAGGCCTAAGGATCCACATCGCACATTACTGAGTGGTGGGGGACTACAAAGAGATGGTTGGGGAGAGAGAGTCTAACTTATGGATGACATATGCGTGTGGTTCATGTCATAGTCTTGGGCCTGCATTGAAGTTTCTTCAGGAATGTCTTCAATAAAAACAAACTACTATTGGAAACATGGACATATGGAAGCGTGAGCAGTCACACACAGACGCACACACATCTGATCTCCACAAAGCTGTAGGAAATAACAGTGTCATAGGGCAGTGCACCCATACGTTTTATTTCAATTTCTTTATAGGCAACCCTCTGAAAGGCAACTTTCTTTCCAGACATACCACACTGACCTACGCCTTTGTCAAGAGGTCAGGTTTAAAAGCAAATAGAGAAATAGAAAAATTAAACACAAATCAAATAGCATTTTCAGGGTTGATAGACCTCAGTTACTCTAAGGGACGTTCCATAGAGCTACCTATAATTCACTACCCGACTCTGTCGACACCCACTTCCCTTACCATTTGTGTGTGTGTGAGTGTGTGAGTGTGTGAGTGTGAGTGTGTGAGTGTGTGAGTGAGAGAGAGAGAGAGAACTGCAACTGGTCAAGTTTTTAAATTCGAGAACTGCTATGTTCGAACCCTAACAAAAAACTCTCTCCACCTTTGTTGCATTCTGGGAAAAACATTCATGCCGCCTACCTCACTTTGTGTTGGGATATTGTCTTGTGACTTGAGTTATAATTCTTTAGCTGAAAGAGTTCCCAACCTGAAGTATGTTGATTCGGATTCGACTAAACATGCTTCCTCATTCCAAGTCGCTCTGCTGAAGGGAGTACAATTTTATTTTATTGGCTTATTTTATGTGTTATAAAATCAATAATTTTCTCTAGTATTCAACAGTGATTTGCTTATTTGCGCACAAAACCCAGTTAAGCAAGGATACTGGATATCAACACACTATCAACACACTATGACAACTACAAATACCTAGGTGTCTGGTTAGACTGTAAACTCTCCTTCCAGACTCACATCAAACATCTCCAATCCAAAGTTAAATCTAGAATTGGCTTCCTATTCCGCAACAAAGCATCCTTCACTCATGCTGCCAAACATACCCTTGTAAAACTGACCATCCTACCAATCCTCGACTTCGGTGATGTCATTTACAAAATAGCCTCCAAAACCCTACTCAATAAATTGGATGCAGTCTATCACAGTGCCATCTGTTTTGTCACCAAAGCCCCATATACTACCCACCACTGCGACCTGTACACTCTCGTTGGCTGGCCCTCGCTTCATACTCGTCGTCAAACCCACTGGCTCCAGGTCATCTACAAGACCCTGCTAGGTAAAGTCCCCCCTTATCTCAGCTCGCTGGTCACCATAGCAGCACCTACCTGTAGCACGCGCTCCAGCAGGTATATCTCTCTGGTCACCCCCAAAACCAATTCTTCCTTTGGCCGCCTCTCCTTCCAGTTCTCTGCTGCCAATGACTGGAACGAACTACAAAATCTCTGAAACTGGAAACACTTATCTCCCTCACTAGCTTTAAGCACCAGCTGTCAGAGCAGCTCATAAATTACTGCACCTGTACATAGCCCATCTATAATTTAGCCCAAACAACTACCTCTTTACCTACTGTATTTATTTATTTATTTATTTTGCTCCTTTGCACCCCATTATTTCTATCTCTACTTTTTTCTATCTCTACTATCTCTACTTTTTTTAGTTTTTTTACTTGCTATATTGTATTTACTTCGCCACCATGGCCTTTTATATTTTTATTTATTTATATATATATATTGTTTGCATTCACCTCCCTTATCCTGTTGGGGATGGGGGCGCTGTTTAGACTATTTATGCTAATTGGGTAATTTTTGAAACGGCTTCCCACAAAATCCTTGATCGTACAATATGCATATTATTATTATTATTGGATAGAAAACAGTCTATAGTTTCTATAGGAGTTGAAATTTTGTCTCTAAGTGGAACAGAGCCCATTCTACAGCAATTTCCCTGACATGGATTCAGATTTCAGAAATGTTGGCCACTGTTCTGAAGTCAGTTAAAACGGCACTGATATTGCTATGACTATACGGACACTTCTTACGTCTTCCCCTGGATGCCTTTACGTGATGACGATTCCAATGGGGTCGATTGCGCGTTCACAGGCCCTACAAATGAAAAAACCCTGAAGCTAGTCATTCTTTTGGAGCTGCGTCATGCGCCTAGAGGACACCGGCCCGCTCCTGTTCCAAGCATTAGTGAAGGGGGTAATATTACTCGGGTCATGTTTCTACTCGTTATGGGAGTTAAAAACATCATAAGGTAGTTAATTTAAAGCGTTTTATAGCAATTTATATCCGTTTAGTGCGATTTTGGGACATTTATTTTTGCAACGATGTGAATAGTTGGGCACGCTTTTCAGTTCATCCCGAACGCAGTAGGCATTTCCACATGGCAAGAGGACAGCTTTCCACCAAAAGACAATTGCTCTCAAGAAAGGATCCTTTGCCCAAGATACTGATGGAAGAACAGCTCAAGGTAGGACATTTTTATTATGTTAAATCGTGTTTCTGTCGAAACATTTTAGTGGCTTAGGACGCCATGTTTTATGACGAAGCTTCGCTAGGCGCAAACTGTATTGAAAAGTAAGGATAAATTAAAAAACGTTATTCCGCAATTGTATTAAGAATTAAATTGTCTATCAATCCCTGTCCACCCTATATTTTTTAGTCACGTTTATGAGTATTTATGTATAAGAGTAGATCACTGTCTAAGTGGCGCAAGGACTTTTTCTGACCAGCTTGTCTACATTTCACATTGTCTAACCATGATTTTGGTGGCTAAATATAAACATTTGCGATCAAACTCTATATGGAATGTGTAATATGATGTTACAGGAGTGTCATCGGAAGAATTCTGAGAAGGTTAGTGAAAAAATTAATATCTTTTGGCGATGTTGACTTTTATCGCTCACTTTGGCTAGAATCAATGCTGGGCTGCTATGTGCTATGTGCTATGCTAATATAACGATTTATTGTGTTTTCGCTGTAAGACACTTAGAAAATCTGAAATATTGTCTGTATTCACAGGATCTGTGTCTTTCGATTCGTGTATGCTGTGTATTTTTACGAAATGTTTGATGATTAGTAAGTAGGTAAACACGTTGCTCTAAGTAGTTTTTCTATTCCATTTGTGACGGTGGGTGCAATTGTAACCTATGCCATCTACCTGAAATATGCACTTTTTTCTAACAAAACCTATCCCATACCATAAATATGTTATCAGACTGTCATCTAATGAGTTTTTTTGTTGGTTAGGGGCTATAAATATCTTAGTTTAGCCGAATTGGTGATGGCTACTGGTGTTGGTGGACAAATAAAAGATGGTGGATTATGCTAATGTGTTTTTAGGTAATAGATGTACATCTTTACATATTGTGTCTTCCCTGTAAAACATTTTAAAAATCGGACATGTTGACTGGATTCACAAGATCTGTGTCTTTCATTAGCTGTATTGGACTTTAATGTGTGAAAGTTAAATATTTCAAAAAAATTTTTTTTTTGAATTTCGCGGCACTGGTTTTTCAGTGGGGGGGGGGGGGGGGGGGGGGGGTGCCGCTAGCGCCACGCTGATCCTAGACAGGTTATCTCACCTCACTTGCTCATATTGTATATAGACTTATTTTTCACTGTATTATTGACTGTATGTTTGTTTTACTCCATGTGTAACTATGTGTTGTTGTATGTGTCGAACTGCTTTGCTTTATCTTGGCCAGGTCGCAATTGTAAATGAGAACGTGTTCTCAATTTGCCTACCTGGTTAAATAAAGGTGAAATAAAAAAATAAAATAAAAATAAATATTTCTACTGTTGGCTTTGCTTAATGTTAGTTATGCATTGATTGTACATACCCACAACACCTGCACTCTCCTTCCGAGACACTTTCAACTTGCAGTTCACACTGTGTAAAAGCATGAAAACAGTGTTGCATCGCAATATTATTTTTCACTTCTCTGAGACGAACGCTCCCCAAGAAAGTAACAGTTTTGAAAATGCCCTTAAATCTCCCCAACAGGTCACTGTTATCTAATGCAATACAATTCCCTGGGTCTTCTCTTCACACACACAACCTTTTTGCCTGAGGGGTCTCCCCTGTCCTTTTATTTCTAAACTGATGAGGAGGGGGACTGCTATACTCAGGGTGATTCCATGTGAGATTACCTGTGCTGATCCCAGGCTTGCATCCCAAATGGCACCCTATTCCCAATGTAGTGCACTAATTTCGGCCCCGGACGATAGTAAAAAATACTATTCTACGAATATAGGGAAAAGGGTGTCATTTGTGACGCCCAATGTGACGTTTTTTATGTGTGCGCAGGTTGCAGGAACTTTTGAGCTGATGGAGAGGAATGCTTAGTTTTTGTTAGCTTTGGTTAATTCTCTGAAATTAATTCTAGAGAATACAAGAAGATTTTTGAAGCAATTTAGTAATTAGAATTCATAAACGTTCACAAACAGAGGTTATCCAGGCTTATTAATTTGCAATGATTTGATCAAGAGCCACAGTCGTTCATTAAGTCAGTGATTCAGAGAGAAAGAGACCAAGAGAAAGAGAGAGCATAGTTTGTGTATACACTACATGGTCGTGTCATGCCACAATAGAGTCCAGCTCTGGAGTGCATTCCCTTACAAAAAAAACACAGGATTTCACATGTGGAAAATCACGTGTGAAATTCCATGCGAAACCATATGTTTTTGGAACATGCTGATAGTTCACATGAAGTTCCACATGTGTATTTTCATATGTGATCAAATAACCTTTCACATGTGGATAACATTTTTCACATGTGATGCCCTGCAATCAAAAATTTGCCATAAGGATACACGCAGACGGCACTCTTTTGCTAAGTGCAGAGATTTATTATAGGGGATGAATGTGTAGAGCAGGGATGGGATACTGTCACGTTCGTCGTCCTCCTCATCTGAGGAGGAGTAGTAAGAAGGATCGGAGGACCAATGCGCAGCGTGATATGAATACATTGTTACTTTTAATAACGAAGAACACTGAATAAACCCTACAAAACAATAAACGGACAAACGAACGAAAACGCAACAGTCCCGTATGGTGACATACACAAAGACACAGAAACAGGAACAATCACGCACAACCCACAATACACAACAGGCTACCTAAATATGGTTCCCAATCAGAGACAACGACTAACACCTGCCTCTGATTGAGAACCATATCAGGCCAAACACATAGAAATAGACAAACTAGACATACAACATAGAATGCCCACTCAGATCACACCCTGACCAAACGAAACATACAAAGCAAACTATGGTCAGGGCGTGACAGATACGTTGATGGGGATGGGAGCCACAAAAAAATCTGTACTCATCATGGGGGGTCTGCTTACCCACATCCATACCCACACATAAGCCCGCCCTAGCTTTTTGGGGCCCTAAACTAATTTTAGTTACCCCCCCTCACTTTGCAAGCAAAACATTTTAACCCCCCCCCCCCCCCCTTTACACCGGAGAGAAAAAAAATGTCAGTGTATTTTCTGAAATTCAGCACATTTTGCCGTAGGGCAGAGAGAAAATGTTGCTGTTTTAAAGTAAGTTTGCTGCGATTCCACACATTTTGCCATGGGTTGGAGAGATTTTGCAATTTTTTTACTAATTTCATGCAATTCTACTCATTTTGCCATGGGGCTATGAAAAAAATATATGTTTTACAGCTAATTTCTTGCAATTCCACACGTTTTGCCATAGGGTGGAGAGATATAGTTTTAGTTTTTGATGTGATATCTGAGTGAGAGTAAGTACAAAATCAATAGGGGCCCCCAGGTCGGTAATTCAACATTGATTACTACAAGTGTAGATAGCTGGCGGCTAGACTAACTTACCAATCTAAAAGATGTTAGCTGACATGGGCTAATTGAGTGACTGTCAGTGACTGACATAACAAGAGAAAAATTGCTAATGAACAACCAAATTTCGAAATGGTGTATTCTACTATTCTAAGAAGAATGTTGTATGGTCACATTGCAAGTCAGTACTAAGTGATCATGTCAAATGTAATCATATTGCCATTGATTAAATACATTGTTATTGCTGAACAGTATACCACTTCCTTCAAAACCCCTATATCATTTAATTTAAAAAAAAACATGTGAAATTTGCAGTTTCACATGTGAAATCAGCTGTTTTCACATGTTGAGCTGAAGTGTTCACCTGTATTAAAAGAGATGTGCCGATTCACATGTGAATTTGCAGTTCCATATGTGAAAAACCTTCACGTGAAAATCTGACTCTGACACATTTTGCGTTCCCATGTTGTCACATTTATTTCACATGAGACCATGTTTTAGAGCGTTGGGCCAGTAACCAGAAGGTTGCTGGATTGAAATCTTGAGCTGACAAGGTAAAAACCTGTCATTCTACCCCTGAGCAAGGCAGTTAACCTACTTTTCCCCTGGCTCCGAAGACGTGGATGTCGATTAAGGCAGCCCCCCGCACCTCTCTGATTCAGAGGGTTTGGGTTAAATGTGGAAGACCCATTTCAGTTGGACAACTGACTAGGTATCCCTCTTTCCCTTTCACATGTTTAGTTTCATGCTATCACATGTAGCTTTTACATGTTATCACATTAACTTCACATAAGATCACAAGCTATCGCATGCGATCACATGATCACGTGAAATTCATGTGTTTTCTCTGTAAGGTTTCAATCTTTGATTGACATGTTTTTCAATATACAAAAGGGCTGCAGTGGCAAGAGAATGAAGATTAGCTGGGCCTGCTCAGAGAACCATGAAATGGTGCTGAACATAGCAGCAGCCTGTGAATAGACTAGACTCTGGCCTCCAGAGTCTTCATTCCTAGAACTGTCTGGGGTTATGGATCTCACATTAACTAACTACCCACCCAGAATGACTATACTGTACATAAATACTACATCTGGACTTTTTCATTAGTGACTTGCTAAAGTTACTGAACTACTTGCAAAAACTGTATTTCTTAGACTGATTCATAGATGTAGAATGTGTGATGAACGATCATAATAAATTGAATCATTTACCTATATACCATGAAAAGCAAATTTCTTTTGACGGTATTATGAATGTAACAGGACCGAGCGTGAGACAGACTCCATTTCAAAGTAAATCTCAACTGAGTTTATTCACGGTTTTACAAAATTAAGTGTCTGCCATCGGCAACTACAACACGATATAAATCACGTTACCACAGACAAGGCCAGAGATCACTGATACATGCTGACTAGACTGGGCATGTGCATGCATCCGCCATCGCATGCATGCTGATTTTGTCCATCCACACCAGACGTGATCAGGACACGCAGGTTGGAATATCAAAACCAACTCTGAACCAACTATATTAATTTGGGGACAGGTCGAAACGTTTCATGTGTTATATGGACATTTAGCTAGCTAGCTTGCTGTTGCTAGTTCATTTGTCTTGGGATATAAACATTGGGTTGTTATTTTACCTGAAATGCACAAGGTCCTTTTCTTCTGGATCTTTGTAGAATTTTGACCCATTTTGAGTCACACAAAATTGTGTTTTCACTACTCCGACAATTCATCCACAGATAAAAGAGGAAACATAGTTCATTTCTAGTAATCTCTTCTTTGTCTTCACCTTCTTCTTCTGTGTCCTTTATATGGCGGTTGGCAACCAACTTTAAGGTGCATTACCCCCACCAACTGGACTGGAGTGTGGACCACAATCACCCACGTGGGTATATGCTCCAAAAAGCAATGAGGAGATGGGAGAGGCGGGACTTGCAGCACGTCAAGCCTCACAAATAGAACCAAGTTCTATTTTAGCGCCTGGCTACGCACACACTTGTTGATGCGTGCGAGCAGTTTGGATTAAATGACTGAATAACATGTATGTGTATATTTATTTTGCAACGCTTGCGGATGAAACTCGGGTCGGTGTGGTCAGTAACTAAGGTATAGAAAAATCTTCCCTGTAACTCAGTGACTCTCCAATAGAAAGTGAATATCTCTGCCCCCCAGAGCCCCTAGAGCAGTGGAGTCCTCTGCTGAACCAATGATGGATGAGTGACATTATTTTTATCAGTGCAACAGTCTGCACATATGGCCCCTGTCTCAGCCGTCTGTATTTTCAGTTAACTCAACTAAAAATGTACCCATGTAATGTCTCATAAATGCTCTTTCTATTTATCAGGTGAAATCAGAGGTGAAACATAATTTACTGGATTAAATATGTACAAGTCCTTACCGATCCGGCAGCAGACGTGTGCATCAGTCATGTCTCATACTGGGGAGGCAATGTAGTTTATGTAATGTTTCTAGTGTCCAAACCAATTGGATATAATTTCCTACAGCCCTCTGCTAACTGAGATCCTGCTATCGGAAATTTAATCATTTTGAACAATATGGATATATTGAGAGAGAGAGAAAATAAGTTGCATCTAACATGAGAACGACGTGATGCCACCATACATATGAGTACCTTACACAGAACTAGAATGTATTTTAATGGTTCCAAATTTTTATTTTATTGTATGTTCTTAATTATTTTGGATTGTGGAGATCCTATCTTTTTACTACACAAATCTGTGAATCCGCTTTCGAAAAGCTCCCTTGATAAGCTAGGCAACTCGAGATGTCCCAATACATGTGGATCCTAACACTCAACCTCCCCAAATCAGGCTAATTTGAGAACAAGATTGTTCCCTTTCCAAAGCTGAGAAGGTATAACTAGAGGTGTTCTACCAAATAAAAGATGATCGGCCTGGAGTTTGAGATAGAGATTCAGATCCAATATTAAATCCTCTGTAAATTAGATGGGAATGTATAATTGAAGACGCCATGCAGTAACATCAGGCATGCTGAGAGCAGTCACACTAATGAGGCAGAGGAAAGGGAGATAGCTGAGGAGGTATAACCTCAATGGGCTCCGTCTCAATAGTCTACAGTGGCTTCCTCCCATCTTAGGTAACCTGTAGGGTTGCAAAGTTCCAGTAACTTTCTCAAAATGTCCAGGTTTTCCAAAAATCCCTTTTGGAAGATTGCAAGGATCAAGAGTTACTGGCATTTTGCAACCCACTGTATCTCAGTAGTTTACAGTGGCTTCCTTCCATCTGAGGTAACCTCATTGGGCTGAGATATTGGGTGAATCTTAAGTCTTTCCTTGATTCCTCACACCTTCGCAAGGAGAGCATTGGAGGCTGAGAAAGATCCTCCAATGGAAGGGAGAAGACAGGACAGGAGGACACGAGGAACGAAAGGACTTTTGAGATTCAAACAATGTCTCCCTCATGTACATCTACAGCATGTACTCTACACAGCCCCACACAGACACAGCACAGCACAAATTGCAACCATAATGACACAGCAGCACAGCAAATCCGAACATAGTTTATCATCCACAAAGCATAACATGCCCATAGCACTACTCATGTTTCCACAATATTGTCAGACACCTGGTGTGCATAGTGTAGTAGAGTAGATGAGAGTACAGCTCCAGGGGTATCTGACCTCTTGGACATAACATGGACAGGGGAGGAGACGTGAGCAACAAGATCTCATGGTCTCACTTCAGTGTTCAACATTTGACCGGGGAAATAAACGTCAAAACTTGAGGGTTAACTTTAGCCATTAATTCCCACTGGTTAAGGTAAGTGTTAAGGCACACATGTCATACTCATTCCACGGAGGGCCGAATGTCTACGGGTTTTCATTCCTCCCTTGTACTTGATTGATGAATTAAGGTCACTAATGAGTAAGGAACTCCCCTTACCTGGTTGTCTAGGGCTTAATTGAAAGGAAAAAACAAAAACCTGCAGACGCTAGGCCCTCCATGGAATGAGTTTGACACCCCTGGGTCGAGGTTTCGGATAGGATTAAAACAGAAACAACTTTACGTTAAGTTTAGGCATTTTGGGATAGGGTTAAAACAGGAAAAATAAAAAAACAAGTGCTTAGCTCTGGGATTGAACCCTTGCTCTTCAGGGCCGTAGCTCACTGTTAAAGACCTTCCTCTATCCCCATCCTTAACGCAAGCCGACTAGATGGATATAGGCAGCTACGTTGCCCCTAGTGGACGATATTGAAGGTAACGCCCGACGACCTGGACAAACGTCTAATACTGCAGTGGATCTGATGTGACCTGGCAGAGGTTAGAGGTCTGGAGGTCTGACTCCCACACCATTGACTCCTGTTGTTTTGTTTGCTACAAGTATGGTTTTGGATTGTGTTAGTATGGGCATTGTGTGTTTGTGTGTGTGTGTGTACTGTCTGTGCATGCACTGTTTGTGTTTGTGTGTGTGTACACATCGCTGTAGGTGCTGCAGGCAGGAAAGTAGAAGAAGGAGAGAAGGACAGAAGAGAAGGAGAGTGGGCGGAGAGCTAGCCGTGTGTGTGTGTGAACTCAAAGTCAATGAAACGTAATTATTACTGAAAGGTCCCCATTCTGATTCCCATAGAAAATAGTCTTTTGAGTGACTAAAATGTTACCCATAATATTTTCTGGGGATAGAAATTCTCAAAATTTGAGAACAACGTAACTACCAGAAAGTTTGAAAAGACAGGCTGAGTGGGCGGTGAGCTTATATTAATAACTGACAGCTCTTTGAAACACCTATGTCAAGAAACGTGGATGCAGTGAGCATTGTTGGAGTAAAATCATCTCAAGTTAATTTGTTGATTGACAAAGCAACTCAAACATAGAAATTGCATCAATTATCTATTTATTGAAAAAAACATCTCACGTTTGAAATGTCTCTCGTGATGCGGTTCGCAGCCGCACTGACAGATGTGTTGACATGACAACTGCCTCACAGGCTGACTACACCGCTTGCATCACGTGCGCGAGCGTTGTAAAATAAATTTAGAAATCCATATTTTTCTATTATTGCACCCACACTGCTCACGCGCACCAACGAGCATTGCCAAGTGCTAAAATAGAAGTCAGTTCTATTTGTGACGCAGATTGCGCTGCAAGTCCTGCCTCTCCCATCTCCTTATTGGTTTATAGAAGCAGATACCCACGTGCCATCTCCTCATTGGTTATACCCACATGGGTGACTGAAAGACGAACGAGGTTGTGGCGGTAATGCATGGTAATGCACCTAATTTATGAAAGTTGCCAATCGCAATATAAAGTCCAGAGAAGAAAATGCCTGGAAGGAGGAGAAATGACTAGAAACGATTTGGTTGACCATTTTATGTGTGGATTAATTGTCGGAGTAGAGGACCTTGAGCATTTCAGGTAAAATAACAACTCAATGTTTATATCCCAGGACAAATTAGCTAGCAACAGCAAGCAAGCTAAATAGGACAAATTAGCTAGCAAGTGCAAGCTAGCTAGCTAAATTGCCATAAATGTTTAATGCTTTTCGACCTGTCCCCAAATTAATGTAATTGGTTCAGAGTTTGTTTTGATATTTTAACCTGCGTGTCGTGATCGCGTTTGGTGTGGGGGGACAAAATAAATTGATGCACGATGGCGCACGATGGCGCACAAGTGCAGCCGGTTTGGGTTCCGTGTCAGAGTTTTGAACAATCCTTCACCCCCTTTTGATCCATGCTTGCTGAAGACCTAGCTAGCCAGTAACTAGCGAACACCAGACACAGATAAATTGGGAAACATATAAGTATCTTTGACATAGATGAATAGTGTATTTGCTGACACCCTACAGTATAAACCATGTCCATCTACAAACACAACGACGTTACAAGGCAGTATTTAAATTAGCTTAGAGAATATTATGTTACCATTGGTGTACTAAATTAAGTTAGGTTGATGAATCTGACCCTTTTTTTCAATTTTCGCCTAAAATGACATACCCAAATCTAACTTCCTGTAGCTTAGGAACTGAAGCAAGGATATGCATACTTTTGATACCATTTGAAAGGGAAAACTTTGAAGTTTGTGGAAATGTGAAATTAATGTAGGAGAATATAACACATTAGATCTGGTAAAGATAATACATTTCGTCTTTAAAATGCAAGAGAAAGGACACAATGCATTTTTCCAGTTTAGGCACAATTTAGATTAGCAGTGTATGTGCAAAGTTTTAGACTGATCCAATAAACAATTGTATTTCTGATCAAAATGTGGTATCAAGTCTGCCCAAATGTTTCTAATTGGTTTACTAATACATTCTCAAGTTCAAAACTGTGCATTATCCTCAAACAATAGCATGGTATTCTTTCACTGTAATAGCTACTCTAAATTGGACAGTGCAATTAGATTAACAAGAATTTAAGCTTTCTGCCCATATCAAATCAAATCAAATCAAATGTATTTATATAGCCCTTCTTACATCAGCTGATATCTCAAAGTGCTGTACAGAAACCCAGCCTAAAACCCCAAACAGCATGCAATACAGGTGTAGAAGCACGGTGGCTAGGAAAAACTCCCTAGAAAGGCCAAAACCTAGGAAGAAACCTAGAGAGGAACCAGGCTATGAGGGGTGGCCAGTCCTCTTCTGGCTGTGCCGGGTGGAGGTTATAACAGAACATGGCCAAGATGTTCAAATGTTCATAAATGACCAGCATGGTCAAATAATAATAATCACAGTAGTTGTCGAGGGTGCAGCAAGTCAGCACCTCAGGAGTAAATGTCAGTTGGCTTTTCATAGCCGATCATTAAGAGTATCTCTACCGCTCCTGCGGTCTCTAGAGAGTTGAAAACAGCAGGTCTGGGACAGGTAGCACGTCCGGTGAACAGGTCAGGGTTCCATAGCCGCAGGCAGAACAGTTGAAACTGGAGCAGCAGCACGGCCAGGTGGACTGGGGACAGCAAGACGTCATCATGCCAGGTAGTCCTGAGGCATGGTCCTAGGGCTCAGGTCCTCCGAGAGAGAGAAAGAAAGAGAGAAAGAGAGAATTAGAGAGAACATACTTAAGTTCACACAGGACACCGGATAAGGAGAAGGAGAAGTACTCCAGATATAACAAACTGACCCTAGCCCCTCGACACATAAACTAATGCAGCATAAATACTGGAGGCTGAGACAGGAGGGGTCAGGAGACACTGTGGCCCCATCTGATGATACCCCCGGACAGGGGCAAACAGGAAGGATATAACCCCACCCACTTTGTCAAATTACAGCCCCCACACCACTAGAGGGATATCTTCAACCACCAATTTACCATCCTGAGACAAGACCGAGTATAGCCCACAAAGATCTCCGCCACGGCACAACACAAGGGGGGGCGCCAATCCAGACAGGAAGATCATGTCAGTGACTCAACCCACTCAAGTGGCGCACCCCTCCTAGGGACGGCATATCAGATATGTCTATGTCCTGGGATATGTTCTTGTTACTTACAACCTCATGCTAATCACATTAGCGCACATTCGGTCAACCACCCCACGGGAGGGACACCGATTCTGTAGAGGTTGATAATCCTGTCTCTGAATAAAGTGTTAGACATCCGAAGGGGTTTTGTAACTTCATGGTATTTTATTTTATTTTATCAATCTAGAACAAACAGTCAATTTTCAGACTTTGATCTGGTTTCATCCAAATATCGTACAGTTTCATGAAAAACATGATTTCTGACTGTTCATGACATTTAAAATGTATATGTGTTACTGACTCATAAATCAATGAGAGATAGACATTTCTTTCTTCTATTTTTTAAGTTATGATAACAAATTCACTTTAGTTCCCAGCATGCTTTGCTGCAGGTTGATGTTTTGGAATTGTTTTTAATATCTGTCTTTTTGCATGTACATCGACTGAATGATTCATCTTCAACTACACAAAGATAAATAACATATATTTTTCTAAACTAATCCAATACTTTGTTCGTTTTTTTGCACCCGTTACTGAAATGCTTGTTCCAGTTTAAATGCGTTATGTGGTCTACCACTGTACTTAACCATGGCAGTCATTATAAATTCAAGTTGCAGGTCAATGTCAACTGTTGTATCTCCTAACTCTGACTGGAGTCCAATAAGAATTATACGTCACTTTCCGTGCCAGCACTATGTGACTTGCTTGTAGGGTTGTAAAATGCTGGTAAATTTTCCAGGAATCCCGGCTGGAAGAAATCCTTCAACAATGTATTTGGGGAAATCTGGGAAAGTTACAGAAATTTTACAAGCCTCATGTGTCCTGTAAACCACGAGTATTCAGGCCACTGTATTAGGGTAAAGCTAGGTCTCAGAGATCTATAATTTAAGGTCATTAAGAGTTGAATTATAATGATCACAGTCACCTAGGGACTCACTTGGCGAAGGCCACAGGATTAAATTTGAACTATTTCAACAACCATCTGTCTGTCACTAACAAATACAGTCATGGGTGGTAACTTTTCAATTCACATGAAAATGCAAGGCAGACAGGGGAAATAATATTGGAGTTCTGTTTTAGTGGTGGCACTACTCAAAATGTTCAAGCTGATACAACTCAAATCTGCACCCCCTAGGCTGACAGTGACTATTGGTTTGAGTAATGACTACAAAATCACTTTAAGTAACTGTACTATTAACTGTACTATTAATTGCAACAGGTTTCCTTAAAAGTTTTGAGTATAGACAGTGTAACAGTATAGCTTCCGTCCCTCACCCCCCTTTTGACCTCCTCCTTTTCTGCAGCTACCAGTGATCCGGGTCAACAGCATCAGTGTAACAGTATAGCTTCTGTCCCTCTCCTCGCCCCTACCCGGGCTCGAACCAGGGATCCTCTGCACACATCAACAACAGTCACCCACAGAGCATCGTTGCCCATCGCGCCACAAAAGCCACAGCCTTTGCAGAGCAAAGGGAACAACTACTTCAGGTCTCAGAGCGAGTGACGTCACCCGATTGAAACGCTATTAACGAGCGCCACCGCTAACTAGCTAGCCATTTCACATCGGTTACAACAGCACATTGGGGTTTACAATGTTGGGACACAGGCACCATCCCTAAAGGCACCCTATAGTGCACTACATTGGGCACTGGTCAAAAATTGGGTGCTATTAGGGACAGGCACAGAGGTAGCCAGTTATCTCCCAGCTCAACCTGGTCTCAGAACATTTCGTATTATTCTGTAAGTAAATCTGAGACACTCCATTTAATATTATATGTTACGTTTCATATGGTATGTATTAATTTGTGGATGTCCATTGCCCATTTTGTATGATATGTTATGAATTTGCAAAAGCGTACAATATGAAACTAATTTGCAAAGTGTACAATATTCTTTCGAAGTTTCAAAACGTATGATATGTGGCAAATTCTAGCTAGGGGCTAACGTTAGCTAGGCAAGAGGTTAGGGTTAGTGGTTAGAGCTAAGGTTAAGTTTAGAAGTTAGGTTAAAAGGTTACAGTTAGGGGAAGGGTTCGCTAAAAGGGTTAAGGTTAGGGTTAGATGAAGGGTTAGCTAAAAGGGTTAGGGTAAAGGTTAGCTAACATGCTAAGTATTTAAGATGCTAAGTAGTTACCAGGTAGCTAAAAAGTAGTAAGTAGTTGAAAAGTTGCTAAAGTTGTCCATGATCAGTTTCGAACTCGCTACATTTGGGTTGCTAGACTTTCTCGTTATATGCCAGCCCATACACCCTGACCAACCACCCTCCTTTCATTTTTGCCTTAAGTAACCATCTGTCTTATGTAACCATACCAAACGCAACACATCATACTAAATTGAGTATCTCGGATTTATGTACAGAATAATACAAAATGCTCTGAGACGCGGTTGCCCAGCTACCCCCTGTTGCGCTGATGCCAATACCTGATGACGAAGCCCCTAATGGGCAGCTCTTGTCTGCAAATAAGCCCCTTCCATCTGTGTTACTGGTGGTTTCAGCAGCAAGCCTGCAAACATTCACTTTGCCTTATCTATTAGCTTCTTCTCTTAGCATTCATTATGTGAATCTCCCACTCTCCCTAGACGTTGTGCCTGTGCCTGTGTGTGTGTGTGTGTCTTGAGTTATTCTACTCAGTTAAGGAGGCGTTATCTTGATAATAATGAGACCAATTAGAGTTTTTTTTTTTTTTGCCAGACTGTTAAAAATAGAGTGGTTCCGAATTTGGAACAGTGGTGCAGCTCAGGAAGTCTAGACCTGGAGGGTAGATTTAGACATTTTTCCAGATTGTTCTGGAACTGAACTGTGCCCCAGGATGGGTGAGAGAAAATCAGACTCCGAGGCACTGTTAGTTATATTCTCACCTCAGTAACACATCTGGCATCCCTGGGCTAGGCGGCTGGGCCTGTGGAGGTGTCTGCAGTCACTCAGCGGTAATTGCTAATGGTAATTACCAACCTTTCCCATGAATCAGGAGACATATTTAAATAAATGACTGGTAAGGTTGGCCGGTTGGCCAGGCAATGTCCCCACCTCCCACACATCAGACCACCACCACCACACAATCCCTCTCCTTTAGCTAATACCACCGGAGGGGCCCTGCCCATCTGAGCCTACAGCTCAGATGGTCTGCAGGTTGGAGCGGTATTATGTCCAATGGCTGGGCCATTACCCCAACGCACTACAGGGATCTGTGTGACTCTCTGGTGTGCGTGTGTGTTGGCATGTGTGTCTGTGTGTGTATGAGATAGGGCTAATCTGATCCCTCCGGCCCTAGCGATCTCTCTCCCTCATTTGCCGCACAGCCCCAGGTGTGTGCTATAGCCTCCAGCCCCATTAATAACTCCTAAGGAGGGCTGTATGTGTCTGTGTTGTCATTTCCGAAGCCACCCTATTTCCTACAAAGTGCTCCGGTCAAAAGTAGTGCACTTTGTAGAGAATAGGGTGCCATTTGCGATGCACCCTGTGTCTCTGCTCTCTGGTTGTCCTCCGCTAATCGGGTAGCTACTTGCTCTACTCTGTTCTGTTATCCACACAGCTCAGCTCCATCTGGTGTGGCTGAAGTCTCTGATCTGCATGACCACTTCCCAGTGTCCCCACTCCCCTCGGCCTCTGGCACCATGCCCCCGGCCACCTGCACAAAAAAGCAGGGAGACAAAATGGCTGAACTGAAACAGCTGCAACATGATCATATGACAATCCCCCCCTGCGATGGAGGTAGCTAGTTGACTGAAGATTTGAGAGGTTGATTCTATAAAAATGTATGTAGATACAGGGGTACAAGGATACATGCCGAGCCATATATCAAGAGAGTTCGGACAGGTTTAAGAACGGACGCCATGTTAGCGCCTTTATTCTAGAAAAATTGGAGATGTAACAATACAAGAGAGGCTATGAAAGGATCCACTGTAAACAAGCAAAACAGAGCAGTGAATTTAACAGACGTTTTTTATTGATTCGTTTTCGGCATAATGTGTATCCAAGTCGATACTGTGTTGTTGTGTCAACAAATTGCATATCTGCTTTCACTGGACATCCTCATAGGTTTAGAAAAATAGATGTGGAAGCTTATCTCTTAGCAATGGCTATTTTTCATTTTATTTTTATTTAACCTTTATTTAACTAGGCAAGTCAGTTAGGGATAAATTATTATTTACAATGACGGCCTACCAAAAGGCAAAAGACCTCCTGCGGGGACGGGGACTGGGATTAAAAATGTAAAAGAAATAAAATATAAATATAGAACAAAACACAAATCACAACAAGAGAGACAACACAACACTACATAAAGAGAGACCTAAGACAACAACATAGCATGGCAGCAACACATGACAACACAGCATGGTAGCAACACAACATAACAACAACATGGTAGCAACACAACACGGTAGCAGCGCAAAACATGGTACAAACATTATTGTGCACAGACATCAGCACAAAGGGCAAGAGGGTAGAGGCAACAATACATCACCCAAAGCAGCCACAACTGTCAGTAAGAGTGTCGATGATTGAGTCTTTGAATGAAGAGATTGAGATTAAACTGTCCAGTTTGAATGTTTGTTGCAGCTCGTTCCAGTTGCTAGCTTTGGGGAAATTTAACAGATTGTGACTTGCAGAATGGGTGTTGTATGTGGAGGATGAGGTCTGCGGTAGATATCTCAGATAGGAGAGTGTGAGGCCTAAGAGGGTTTTATAAATAAGCATCAACCAGTGGGTCTTGCGACGGGTATACAGAGATGACCAGTTTATAGAGGAGTATAGAGTGCAGTTATGTGTCCTATAAGGAGCATTGGTGGCAAATCTGATGGCCGAATGGTAAATAACATCTAGCCGCTCGAGAGCACCCTTACCTGCCGATCTATAAATTATGTCTCCGTAATCTAGCATGGATAGGATGGTCATCTGAATCAGGGTTAGTTTTGCAGCTGGGGTGAAAGAAGAGTGATTACGATAGAGGAAACCAAGTCTAGATTTAACTACAGCCTGCAGCTTTGATATGTGCTGAGAGAAGGACAGTGTACTGTCTAGCCATACTCCCAAGTACTTGTATGAGGTGACAACCTCAAGCTCTAAACCCTCAGAGGTCGTAAGCACACCTGTGGGGAGAGGGGCATTCTTCTTACCAAACCACATGGCCTTTCTCCAAACACCCGGCAAGAGGAAGCGACGCAGGTACAGAGGACAAAGAGTCAGATGCCTGGTCAGGACCCGAAAAAGGCGAGTGGGAAAGCTGCCGTTACCATCAATACTACTCGCCAACGTGCAATCATTGGACAATAAACTAGACAAGGTACGATCACGAATATCCTACCAACGGGACATCAAAAACTGTAATATCCTATGTTTCACGGAATCGTGGCTAAATGACGACATGGATATTCAGCTAGCGGGATACACGCTGCACCGGCAAGATAAAACAGCACACTCCGATAAGACGAGGGGGGGGGGGTCTGCGCATATTTGTAAACAACAGCTGGTGCACGAAATCTAAGGAAGTCTCTAGATTTTGCTCGCCTGAAGTAGAGTATATTGTGATAAATTGCAGGCCAGTTTTCAGCTATACTTTTCGTGGATGTTTATTTACCACCACAGACAGATGCTGGCACTAAGACCGCACTCAGTCAGCTGTTTGAGGAAATAAGCAAACAGGAAACCACTCACACTAGAGGCGGTGCTCCTAGTGGCCGGAGACTTTAATGCAGGGAAACTTAAATCAGTTCTACCAAATTTCCATCAACATGTTACATGTGTAACCAGAGGGGAAAAAAATGTAGATCAAATGTAGACTCCACACACAGAGATGCGTATAGAGCTCTCCCTTGCCTTCCATTTGGTAAATCTGACCACAAATCTATCCTCCTGATTCCTGCTTACAAGCAAAAATTTAAGCAGGAAGCACCAGTGACTCGGTCTATAAAAAAGTGGTCAGATGAAGCAAAACTACAGGACTGTTTTTCTATCACAGACTGGAACATGTTCCGGGATTCTTCCGATGGCATTGAGGAGTACACCACATCAGTCACTGGCTTTATCAATAAGTGCATCAAGGACGTCAAGGACATACTCCAACCATAAGCCATGGATTACAGGCAACATTCGCACTGAGCTAAATGGTAGAGCTGCTACTTTCAAGGTTCAGGACTCTAACCCGGAAGATTACAAAAAATCCTGCTATGCCCTGCGACGAACCATCAAACAGGCAAAGCGTCAATACAGGGCTAAGATTGAATCATACTACACCGGCTCTGATGCTTGTCTTATGTGGCAGGGCTTGCAAACTACTACAGACTACAAAGGGAAGCACAGCCGCCACCTGTCCAGTGACACGAGCTTCCCAGACGAGCTGAACCACTTCTATGCTCGATTCGAGGCAAGCAACACTGAGGCATGCATGAGAGTATCAGCTGTTCCGGACGACTGTGTGATCACGCTCTCCGTAGCCGACAATTACCCTAAGCACAAAGCCAAGAAAACGCAGGAGTGGCTTCAGGACAAGTCTCTGAATGTCCTTGAGTCGACCGGCCAGAGCACGAACTTGAACCCAATCGAACATCTCTTGAGAGACGTGAAAATAGCTTTGCAGCAACGCTCCCCATCCAACCTAACAGAGATTGACAGGATATGCAGAGAATAATGGGAGAAACTCCCCAAATACAGGTGTGCCAAGTGTGTAGAGTCATACCCAAGAAGACTCGAGGCTGTAATTCCTGCCAAAGGTGCTTCAACAAAGTACTGAGGAAAACTATGCCACTCAGGAACATTCAATGTCATCTTGGTAAGCAACTCCAGTGTATACATGGCCTTGTATTTTAGGTTATTGTACTGCTGAAAGGTGAATTTTTCTCTCAGCGTCTGTTGGAAAGCAGGCTGAACCAGGTTTTGTTCTAGGATCTTGCCTGTGTTTAGCTCTATTCCGTTTGTTTTTATCCCTTCCAAAAACCCAGTAGTCCTTGCTGATGACAAACATACCTATAAATTGATGCAGCCATCACCACGCTTGAAAATATGAAGAGTGGTACTCAGTGTTGTGTTGTGTTGGATTTGCCCCAAACATAAAACTTTCACAACCGCAAGGCTCTCCAGAGGGTGGTGCGGTCTGCCCAATGCATCACCGTGGGCAAACTAACTGCACTCCAGGACACCGACAGCACCAATGTTACAGGAAGTCCAAAAAGATAATCAAGGACAACAACCACCCGAGCCACTGCCTGTTCACCCTACTATCATGCAGAATGAGAGGTCAGTACAGGTGCATCAAAGCTGGGTGTCACGTTCCTGACCTGTTTTCTGTTGTTTTGTATGTGTGTGATGGTCAGGGCGTGAGTTTTGGGTGGGCAGTCTATGTTTTCTGTTTCTATGTTGGTTTTGGGTTGCCTGGTGTGGCTCTTAATTAGAGGCAGGTGTTTTGCGTTTTCCTCTAATTGAGAGTCATATTAAGGTAGGGTGTTCTCACTGTTTGTTTGTGGGTGATTGTCTTCCGTGTCAGTGTATGTGCGCACCATACGGGACTGTTTCATTGTCGTTAGGTATTTGTAGTCTGTTCCTGTTCGTGCGTTCTTCACGTTGTATGTAAGTTCGTGTCCAGGTCTGTTGACTTCGTTTTGTTGTTTTGTAAAGTATCAAGTGTTCTTTGTGTGTTTAGTTTCGTCTTGTTTATTAAAATTCATTATGTATTCACAACCCGCTGCATTTTGGTCTTTCGATCCTTCTCTCCTCTCCTCGTTTGAGGAGGAGGATTACGACACCCGTTACAGAATCACCCACCAAACCCAGATCAAGCAGCGGGTTAACGGACAACAACGACAGCAGCAGTGGGAAAAGGAGGATTGGACATGGGAAGAGATCCTGGACGGTAAAGGACCCTGGGCAGAGCCAGTGGAGTGTCGCCGCCCCAAAGCGGAGCTGGAGGCAGCGAAAGCGGAGAGGCGACGTTATGAGGAGGCAGCACGGAAGCAAGGCTGGAAGCCCGCAAGTACTACCCAAAATTTCTTGGGGGGGGGCTAAGAGGTAGTGGGCCGAGGGCAGGTAGAAGACCTGCGCCCACTTCCCAGGCTAACCGTGGAGAGCGGGAGTACGGGCAGACACCATGTTACGCAGTAGAGCGCACGGTGTTTCCTGTACGGGTGCATAGTCCAGTGCGGGTTATTCCACCTCCCCGCACTGGTAGGGCTAGATTGGGCATTGAGCCAAATGTCATGAGGCCGGCCCTACATATCTGGCCACCAGTACGTCTCCTTGGGCCGGCTTACATGGCACCAGCCTTACGCATGGTGTCCCCGGTTCGCCAACACAGCCCAGTGCGGGTTATTCCACCTCCCCGCACTGGACGGGCTACGGGGAGCCCGTCCAGTGCAACCTCAGGAGGCTGAAGAAATTTGGCTTGTCACCAAAAACACTCGCAAACTTTTACAGATGCACAATCGAGAGCAATCTGTCGGGCTGTATCACCGCCTGATACGGCAACTGCTCCGCCCACAACCGTAAGGCTCTCCAGAGGGCAGTGAGGTCTGCACAACACATCACCGGGGGCAAACTACCTGCCCTCCAGGACACCTACAACACCCGATGTCACAGGAAGGCCAAAAAGATCATCAAGGACAACAACCACTCGAGCCACTGCCTGTTCACCCCGTTATCATCCAGAAGGCGAGGTCAGTACAGGTGCATCAAAGCTGGGACCGAGAGACTGAAAAACAGCTTCTATCTCAAGGCCATCAGACTGTTAAACAGCCATCACTAACATTAAGTGGCCGCTGCCAACATACTGACTCAAATCTCTAGCCACTTTAATTAATAAAAAATTGGATGTAATAAATGTATCACTAGCCACTTTAAACAATGCCACTTAATATAATGTTCACATACCCTACATTACTCATCTCATATGTATAAACTGTACTCTATACCATCTACTGCATCTTGCCTATGCCGTTCGGCCATCGCTCATCCATATATTTTTATGTACATATTCTTTTTCATTCCTTTACACTTGTGTGTATAAGGTAGTTGTTGTGAAATTGTTGGATTACTTGTTAGATATTACTGCACGGTCGGAACTAGAAGGACAAGAATTTCGCTACACTCGCATTGACATCTGCTAACCATGTGTATGCGACCAATAAGATTTGATTTGACTGTAATTTATCTCTGCTTATTTGAGCTCTTCTTGCCATATCATGAACTTGGTCTTTCACTAGTTTAATTCCTTCCACATATTACTTTTAACAAGGCACACCTGTTAATTGAAATGCATTCCAGGTGCCTAGCTCAGGAAGCTGGTTGAGAGAATGCCAAGGGGTGGCTACTTTGAAGAATATAAAATATGCCCACTTAACCCGGAAGCCAGCCGCACCAATGTGTCGGAGGAAACACCGTACACCTGGCGACTGTGTCAGCGTGCACTGCACCCGGCCCGCCACAGGAGTCACTAGTGCGCAATGGGACATCCCTGCCAGCC
The DNA here is from genome assembly GCF_029448725.1 of Salvelinus fontinalis. Taxonomy (NCBI): domain Eukaryota; kingdom Metazoa; phylum Chordata; class Actinopteri; order Salmoniformes; family Salmonidae; genus Salvelinus; species Salvelinus fontinalis. The sequence goes on from NC_074689.1 coordinate 7,967,676, forward strand.
AAACCCTCCCCTAACCCAGACAACGCTGGGCCAATTGTGCACCGTCCTATGGGTCTCCCGGTCTCGGCTGGCTGCGAACCCAGAATCTCTAGTGGCACAGCTAGCGATGCAGTGCCTTAGACCACTGCGCCACTCGGGAGGCACAAAGTGTAATTATTAACTTCACAATGATATTCAATGTCTGCTTTTTATTTTATTTTAAAAAATCTACCAGTAGGTGCCCTTCTTTGTGAGGCATTGGAAAACCTCCCTGGTCTTTGTGGTTGAATCTGTGTTTGAAATCCACTGCTCGACTGAGGGACCTTTCAGGTAATTGTATGTGTGGGGTACGGAGACGAGGTAGTCATTAAAAAAATCATGTTAAACATTATTATTGCACACAGAGTCCATGCAACTTATTACGTGAATTGTTAAGCACATGATTTATGCCATAACAAAGGGGTTGAATACTTATTGACTCCTGACCTTTCAGATTTTCATTTTTAATAGATTGAAAAAAATGTCTAAACACATAGTTCCATTTTATTATTGTGTATTTTGTCTATTCCAATGACACAACAACTACATTTAATCAATTTTAAATTCAGCCTGTAACACAACAAAATGTGCAAAAAGTCAAGGGGCGTGAATTCTTTCTAAAGGCTCTGTATCTCCGCCACAGAATGTCTTTTCTAAATGTTTAATCCATCGCCTGATGCATGCTAATGTAATTGCTTTTTGATTAACTGTACTGGTGGATAAAAGAAAAGAGGGAGCATGGCTGTTGTTGTTGTGCCTGTTGTCAAATTACTGTCTGATAATATTTTTCAATGTTGATCTCTAGTTTTGAATATTTCCTTCCTTTTTGGTGAATAAGGAGGGTTTTACCCTGAAATCGACATGAAATGTTGTTTTCATAATTCAGTTTGATAGACTACTACAGCTGTAAAATGCTTTTTCTACCCTACGGTTGGAAAATTCCCAACGTGACTCAGACAAAATAACTTTTGCTCTCGCGTCATTCCTCTCTCCACATACTCATTGGGTAAGTCAAAACATCTCCAAAAATCTTCTCTCTGTTCCAAGGTTAGAAATCTAAATTCGAAATATTTTGTATTCATAAATGAACCGGAAATATATGTAGCCAGCTCTTGACAAAAAACAGTAATCATAACAAAAAAAAATTGGAAACGCTAAAGAGTTAATGTTAGTTTGGTGACTGTTGGACTGACAGGGCGAGAGGGTGGCTTGCTAAAAACCTGTAAACCCAACTTGTGTGGTGATATGAAAATGCATTTGCTGTGATGACAAACTTCACTTTTATATGGAATAATTCAGCCTCACAAAACACAATGTAGAGCGCATGGCTCTATGAAGCCAACAGGCTGATGTCAGAGTTTTTTGAGTAGGAAGCTAGGAAGCTGTTAGCATTTACCCAAGCACAAGACAGCGGCAGGTGAGAGGTAGAGAGGCATGCGCTGCAGGTGGGATGCCCTGGCAGCTAGCCCTACACAGGGGCCTGTCTCCGGCTCATCCTGGCTCTCAGGGAGGCTGTCTGTCTGTCTTTGTGAAGGGAAGGGGAGAGACAGCAGGAGGAGAGAGACTCTACAACCAGGCGCAGAAGACCATCCAACGTTAAGTTAATAGATTGGCCCTCCTCTGGCCCTATGAGCAAATGGAGTGAGAGAGGGGAGAGAGAGGGAGAGAGAAAAAAAGGGAGTGAAAGAGAGAGGGAGAAAAAAAAGGAGAGTCCGACAGACAGACAGACAGACAGACAGACAGACAGACAGACAGACAGACAGACAGACAGACAGACAGACAGAGAAATCTCTAGAGGAAAACCAGCCGCTTTTTGTTTTTGCTGTTCTGCTTTTCCTCTGCAGTTGCAGTTGAGTGGATTTTAAATATCACCCTTAGTGACAAATGTAAATGACTTTGACCCTGTTGGAATAAAGTTATATACTGCACAGCAAATTCTGTAGTGTTCATTTGTTTTTATTAACACTGAGAGTGTTAAATCAACACTGAAAATGTTGAGTCTGTGGACCCATATCGGAACAGTTTTAAATGAACACACTACTTTGTGTAAAGCCTTATTAAATGTACTTTCCAGAGTGCCTTGCTTTTCAAACTCTATTGCAGGTTATGTATTAGTTTCAATAACTATGTTTGTGCATGTACATTGATTGAATAATATTATGCTACACAAAGATAAATAACATAAATTATATTCTAAACTAATCCAATTAGTTAGTTCGATTTTTTGCAACCATTACTGAAATGTTTGCTCCAGTTTAAATACTTTAGGAAGTCTCTTTACAATGTTCTTAACTCTGGCTCTTATCTTGAATGCAGGTTGCAGGTAAATACAAATGTTGGATATCCTAACTCTTGCTGGATTCCAATAGGAATTACACATACATTTGCAAGCCAGTATAATGTGACTTACAGGCATGGTTGCAAAATTCTGCTAACGTTCCCAAAATTCCCAGTTTTTCCAGAAATTGTATTTGTAATTTTCCTGGAAACAGCAAGGAAATCCAAAATCCTTCTACCAGGATTTTTGGAAAATCTGGGAGTTTTAGGAAAGTCACTGGAATTTTAGGAAAGTCACTGGAATTTTGCAACCCCACTTGCTGGCCTGACGTGGCTTGAGGTATGAACTAGAGATGGGAAACCGAGGCTTTCTAAAGGAAATATGATAATGATCGGCGTGGTTGTGGTTCAAAGTGATGTGTATGAGTTTCATGCCCCTGTATTAGGGTAAAACTAGGCCATCAAAATAAGGCCATATCAAAATAAGGCCTTATTGTCACGCCCTGACCTTAGAGAGCTTTTTAGGTCTCTATTTTGGTTTGGTCAGGGTGTGATTTGGGTGGGCATTCTATGTTCTGTTTTCTATGTTTTGTATTTCTTTGTTTTGGCCGGGTATGGTTCTCAATCAGGGACAGCTGACTATCGTTGTCTCTGATTGGGAACCATACTTAGGTAGCTTTACCCCACCGATGCTTTGTGGGTAGTTATTTTCTGTTTTGTGTTTCTGCACCTGACATGACTGTTTCGGTTTCGTTCATTCTCTTTGTTATTTTTGTTATAGTGTTCAGTTTAAATAAAAAGCATGAACATTTACCACGCTGCGCTTTGGTCCGATTCTTCCTCATCCGACCTCGACACCCGTTACACTTATGAAATACATATGATATTGTGTTAACAATTATAACTAAGCTAAGGATGTTACTTGGTAAAGTCCATAGGACTGAAAATAGATGAATGCAACAACCATATCTATGTCACTAAATAATACCGGCGGTAACTCTACCATTTACTCACAAGGCAAGTTACTCTGCGAAATATTTGAGCAAAGCTTTACACTAAGCTGTGTGTTAATTTAACACTGTCCCATTGTCTACATGGGTCCACAGGCTCAACACTTTTAGTGTTGATTTAACACTTTCAGTGTAATTGTTTTTAGATTTTTTTTACTGGAGAATTTGCTGTGTATATTTCTTTCTTAAAAGCTTCTGAAGATAGTTAACTTTAAAACACCAGCTATTCAAATAGATCAGAGGGGTATCCTACAAGGCAAGCTAGATCTACTCAGTGTTTTCTAAAGCTAACCAGCTTCAGTTAGCTTCACATTCCAGCTCAGGCTTCATCCGTACTACGAGGGTGGAAAACCGAACTCTTCATTGAGACAATGCTGAAACATCAATCTATGGGCGAGACAGTGGCACATTTGTGACAAAATCTAAATGAAAGAAAAGTTATCTTGCAAATTTAGCAGGCTGTGGCGTGAAATAGGGTTTTAGAAGTGCCATCTTTATTTTATTACTTATCGTTAATGTCATCTTTGGTGTGCTTATCAACGCACAAGCACCTTTTTTCCCACTCCTATTTATTAAGTCATACAAAATGTGTTACATTGTGTAACACTTTAAGACAGTTTAAAATGCATTTTGTCTTTATTAAATGGGTAATGTGATATATTTTAAAATGACAATTTTTTCAACACACTTTCTTTTATGCAAATATTGAATCAGTCTTCTTCCTCAAATGAAGGGGATGATGACACAATCTTTGCAAGAGGGAGGGAATCTGATTTCATTGGTCCTCAACTCGCAGGCCTCAACTTGCTCAGTCTGTTGATTCAGGGTAAGTGGTTAGCCGTGATTTAGCCTGCCCCGGAACAGGTTAGTTCTGAAGGATTCGTAGGCATAGAAATTTTCCTGGCTAAAAAGGTGAGCCATTTTCGCATGACTGGTTATCCCTAGTTGAACTCAGAGTTGACCAAAGTTACCTCGCTAACTCCTTAAACCTGCTTCGTAGGATACCCCTCAGGACTTTATAGACATGCAGAATATACAGTAAACAATTATAGTGCATACACTTTATCTATAGCAGATGACTATTGTAACTTTCTAAGTTCAGATTTAGTTTCACAATATTAAAAACTTTGGCAACAGGTAATAGACATATGGACCGCAACAGCAGGCTCAACTTAACTTAGTAAAACACATGCAAATAGATGTGTTTTGTGACAGAATCATATGGTCCTTATTGCAAACATATTGTCATTAGCCACCCTCTCCCCAAGTCAAATTAAAAACGGATTTGAATCAGTGACACTTCCAGATAGATAAAGAGACAGCAGGGCGAGCAGAGCAGAGGGAGAAAAAGAACAGCAAGAGTTTTAATTGGTCTTGTCTTTCAGTCAATGTGCATATAGTTGAGTAGAGGAGATGAGAGTCTAACGGTAACTTTTTCAAGTGTAACAGAAATCTCAGTAGCAATTTAGCCCTAGACCCCTGAGAAGTGAAATATGAGGAAAACAAGGTAATTTCAGAGAGTTTTGAAAAGTAATTCATCTTATTTGGGGTGCCATATGCGTCAGGGATGCAATAAAGTGTAGGTTTTAGAGATGAGCGGGCCGCTCTAATCAAAGGAATATACAGGCCACTAGCTGGAGTCCCCTCAGACGTTTCATTAGTCATTGAGAAAGAGATCAACAAGAAAAGAGAAAGTGAGGACTATGTACTTTAAATGAAATAGAATAGGAATCGTAGACTCAGAATAATGGTATTGTTATTGTCAGGAGAGGACTATGTACAGTACATTGGGTAGATGGTTGATCATGGTATTGTTATTAACAGAGAGTAAATAATTTATCGTTCAAGGCATTTCAAATTAGAACTGAATTGGTATTAGTGTTATAGACATTATGGCATTCTGTTGTCATCCCTTTTTTGAGAGTGACAGTTTCACCTCTATTGTATTAGTAGATCATTGTTTAACAGCGCATGTGACTACCATTAGTGCTGTCTTGTGTTTGCCGTATGAAGGTTGCTGGTTACACCCTGTAACTGTGTGAATCTTACACGGTGAATGAGTTAGTGATGCTCCATTAAACCGTGGTACCGTTGAGCACCCTTGGGCCATTTTACAGTGTCATGATGTGTCTTAATTTAATGCCTAATGATCTTATCTGGTTATGGGGTAACAAACTGAGTTCTATCTATATAACCACTACCTCTTACAATTACACCTAGCATCGTTTCATTACACTGAAGAGCATTGTCTCTGATATGTGTTATACTGCACATACATGCAGATCTAGTTGTTTTTAGGCCTAGTCATTCATTTTTTTTACCCATTTTTCTCCCCAATGTCATGGTATCCAATTGGTAGTTACAGTCTTGTCTCATCGCTGCAACTCCCGTACGGACTAGGGAGAGGCAAAAGTCGAGAGCCGTGCGTCCTGTGAAACACAACCCAACCCTGGTTCTTGACACAATGCCCGTTTAACTCAGAAGCCAGCCACACCAATGTGTCAGAGGAAACCCTGTACGTACACCTGGAAACCGTGTCAGAGTGCATGCCCCTGAACCGCCACAGGAGTCGCTAGAGCACGATGGGACAAGGACACCCCTGCCGGCCAAACCCTCCCCTAACCCGGATGACGCTGAGCAATTTTGCGCCGCCCCACGGGTCTCCTGGTCGCGACGGAGCCTGGACTCGAACCAGGATCTCTAGTAACACAGATAGCACTGCGACGCAGTGCTTTAGAACATTGCACCACTTGGGAGGCCCGGGCCTAGTTATTTGTATACTGTATATGACAGACTTCACTGTGCTAGCTTAGCATTTTAGCTTCCTTCACGGTACCTGTCCTGTACCATGGCTCAAACTAGTGACCTTCTGCTTTGCAAACACATGTGACCGCCCGCTTGACAATGTTCTAGCCAGTTGTGCAACCGAAATGCTAGCAATTTGGCAATGCAAGTGGAGACATTTCAACTAGTGGAGAGAGCTTACTGGTGCAATCTTAACTTCATTACATATGCAGTGTGCCAATGTTCTTTATGTATGTACAGTATGACACTAATGGTTAGCGGTGTCTTGTCATCTTCATGAAACCTTATCTTAGCCAGTTCTGACCTTTAGAGCAGTTGGAGGATATGTTCTCAGTTCATTATCTAGCAAAACCCACCCTATGATCATTCTAGTGATAATGTATAATTTATTATGTATGACAAGAATGAAACAACATTTTTTTTACCCACTGTCTCTTTTGAGCCTTGTGTTCCAAAATGTGGATTTTTGTTCTTTTACATTGGATAAAAGTACAGATTCGGGACTACAAAATGGCATATCATGCATTGTAGTTGGAGGAAACATGTTGATAAACTTAGAATCCCATTTATGAGAAAAGAGCATTCAAACATTTTGCTGTGATTTTCACACTTGCTCTATATTACTCCTTCGGAAACATGTATTAGAAAAGGAATAGTTTCACCAAATTGCAAAAAGGATTCTCTGAACATTTTCTCACCAAGTTACCCATTAGTTGAACCATTTACAGTATTACATTGCATAGTGTTGTATAACAAAGAAAACCTTTCACATTGAACAACTACAGTGATGTTCTCTGTTTAAGCCCATTTAGCATCATTCTTCCCCTTTAAAGCCTTAGACCCACCCATCTCTTAAAGAATTCTAGATCTAGGTCTACAGTATATCATACGATTCTTTGAGTAACTTTGATACAGGTCATGTTATGATATGAATAAAGGAATCTAGCCTGAGAGCATATTTCTGTCCTGCCCTTTGGAATAGGACATGCAATGCCCACGGCCTTTTCATTACTAAAGTCCTGACCTTCTCAAAAATATACAGTACCAGTCAAAAGTTTAGACACGCCCACTCATTCAAGGGTTTTTCTTTATGTTTACTGTTTTCTACATTGTAGAATAATAGTGAAGATATCAAAACTATGAAATAACACATGGAATCATGTAGTAACCAAAAAAGTGTTAAACAAATCAAAATATATTTTATATTTGAGATTCTTCAAAGTAGCCACCCTTTGCCTTGATGACAGCTTTTCACAATCTTTGCATTCTCTCAACCAGCTTCATGAGGTAGTCACCTGGAATGCAATTAAATTAACAGATGTGCTTTGTTAAAAGTTCATTTGTGGCAGTTCTTTCCTTCTTAATGCGTTTGAGCCAATCAGTTGTGTTGTGACAAGGTAGGGGTGGTACACAGAAGATAGCCCTATTTGGTAAAAGACCAAGTCCATATTATGGCAAGAAAATATCAAATTAGCAAAGAGAAACAACAGTACATCATTACTTTAAGACATGAAGGTCAGTCAGTCCGGAGAATTTCATGAACTTTGAAAGTTTCTTCAAGTGCAGTCGCAAAAACCATCAAGCGATATGATGAAACTGGCTCCCATGAGGATTTCCAAATGAAAGGAAGACCCAGAAATACCTCTGCTGCAGAGGATAAGCTAGACATACCAGCCTTACCAGAAATTGCAGCCCAAATAAATTATTCTATAAGAACTCAGGATAAGACCCAGATGCAGACAGCTAGAGTCACAGATGTTTATTGACCGAACAAGGGGCAGGCAAAAGACATGTCAAAGGCAGGCAGAGGTCCGTAATCCAGGGCAGAGTCAATAAGTTACAGAGCAGCAGGCAGGCTTGGGGTCAGGACAGGCAGAGGTTCACAGACAGGTCAGAGTCAGGCAGGTACAAAATGGCAGGCAGGCTCAGCGTCAGCGCAGGCAGAACCGGGGAACAGAACTTGAGAAAGCAGGGAGACGGGAAACACACGGGTAAGACCTGACAAGACAAACAGGCAACAGACAAACAGAGAACACAGGTATAAATACACCGGGGATAATGAGGAAGATGGGCGACACTTGGAGGGGGGTGGAGACAAGCACAAAGACAGGTGAAACAGATCATTAGTACAAATAAAGAAAAAACATTGAATGAGTAGGTGTGTCCAAACTTTCGACTGGTTCTGTATGTACATTTGAAGCCGGAAGTTTTCATACATTTTCATACATTAAAACTCGTTTCTCAACCACTCCACACATTTCTTGTTAACAAACTATAGTTTTGGCAAGTCGGTTATGACATCTACTTTGTGCATGACACGAGGCATTTTTCCTACACTTGTTTACAGACAGATTTTTTCACGTATAACTCACTGTGTCACAATTCCAGTGGGTCAGAAGTTTACTTCCACTAAGTTGACTGTGCCGTTAAACAGCTTGGAAAAATCTAGAAAATTATGTCATGGCTTTAGAAGCTTCTGATAGGCTAATTCACATAATTTGAGTCAATTGGATGTGTACCTGTGGATGTATTTCAAGGCCTACCTTCAAACTCAGTGCCTCTTTGCCTCTTTCATCATGTTGTGGGAGCTCTTTGCTGCAGGAGGGACTGGTGCACTTCACAAAATAGATGGCATCATGAGGCAGGAAAATTATGTGGATAAATTGAAGCAACATCTCAAGACATCACTCAGGAAGTTACAGCTTGGTCACAAATGGGTCTTCCAAATGGACAATGTCCCCAAGCATACTTCCAAAGTTTTGTCAAAATGACTTAAGGACAACAAAGTCAAGGTATTGGAGTGGCCATCACAAAGCCCTGACCTCAAACCCATAGAAAATTTGTGCGCAGAACTGAAAAAGCGTTTGCGAGCAAGGAGGCCTACAAACCTGACTGTTACACCAGCTCTGTCATGAGGAATTTGCCAAAATTCACCCAACTTATTATGGGAAGCTTGTGGAAGGCTCCCTAAAACGTTTGACCCAAGTTAAACAATTTAAAGGCAATGCTACCAAATACTGTTTTAGTGTTTGTAAACTTTTTACCCACTGGGAATGTAATGAAAGAAATTAAAGCTGAAATAAATAATTCTCTCTACGATTATTCTGACATTTCACATTCTTAAAATAAAGTGGTGATCCTAACTGACCTACGACAGGGAATTTTTACTGCGATTAAATGTCAGGAATTGTGAAAAACTGAGTTTAAATGTATTTGGCTGAGGTGTATGTAAACTTCCGACTTCAACTGTATATATAGGACAAAACACACATCATGACAAGAGAGACACCACAACACTACATAAAGAGAGAACTAAGACAAAAACATAGCACGGCAGCAACACAATATGAAAACAACATGGTAGCAACACAGCATAACAGCAGCACAACGTGGTAGCAGCACAATCAATGGAACAACCATTTTTGGGTACAGACATCAGTACAACGGGCAAGGAGGTAGAGATAACAATACGTCACGCGAAGCAGCTTCAACTGTCAGTAAGTGTCAATGATTGAATCTTTGAATGAAGAGATTGAGATAAAACTGTCCAGTTTGAGTGTTTTTTGCAGCTCGTTCCAGTTGCTAGCTGCAGCGAACTGAAAAGAGGAGCGACCCAGGGATGTGTGTGCTTTGGGGACCTATAACAGAATGTGACTGGCCGAACAGGTGTCGTATGTGGAGGGTTTGCAGTAAATATCTCAGACAGGGGGGAGTGAGGCCTAAGAGGCTTTTATAAATACACATCGACCAATGGGTCTTGCGATGGGTATACAGAGCTGACCAGTTTACAGAGGAGTGTAGAGTGAAGTGATTTGTCCTATAAGGAGAATTGGTGGCAAAACTGATGGCTGAATTAAAGAACATCTAGCAGCTCCAGAGCACCCTTACCTGCCAATCTATAAATTCCTTATTAGTAATCTAGCATGGGTAGGATGATCATCTAAATCAGGATTAGTTTGGCATATAAATGGATGATGGAGCTTCCTGCCGCCTGAGCTATGTTGTTTATGTAAATTGAGAAGAGTGTGGGGCCTAGAAAGTCTAGGGGTAGGGGTACTCCCTTGGTGACAGGCAGTGGCTAAGACAGCAGATGTTCCGACGTTATACACTGCACTCAGAGAGGTAGTTAGCAAACCAGGTCAATGACCCCCCAGAGACACCAATACTCCTTAGCCTGCCCACCAGAATGGAATGGTCTAGCTTATCAAAAGCTTTGGCCAGGTCAAAAAAATAGCAGCACAACATTACTTAGAATCAAGGGCAATGGGGACATCATTTAGGACCTTGTAAGGTTGTAGTGACACATCCATAACCTGAGTGGAAACCAGATTGCATACCAGAGAGAATACTATAGACATCAAGAAAGCCAGTCAGTTGATTATTGATATGTTTTTCCAACACTTTTGATAAACATTGCGAAATAGAAATTGCCCTAAAACAGTTAAGATCAGCTTGATCTCCCCCTTTAAATAAAGGACACACCGTGGCTGCCTTCCAAGTAATGGGAACCTCCCCAGAGAGGAGAGACAGGATAAAAAGGTCAGAGATAGGCTTGGCAATGATAGGGGCTGCAAACTTAAAGAACTAAACATCTGACCCAGATGTTTTTTGGGGGTTAAGTTTAAGGAGCTCCTTTAGCAACTCCGCCTGCAGGGAGAAACATTTTAGTGGGGCAGGGGGAAAAGAGGGAGGGGCATCGGAGCTAGTCACATTAGAAGGAGTGGGAGATGAGCAAATGTTGGACGGGCAATGTTTTTTTAGTAACAACCACATCATCAACATTAAGGGACATGGGCAGCTGTGAGGAGGAGGGTTTATTCGCCAGGTCTTTAACCGTTTTCCAGAACATCTTGGGGTTAGACCCACAGAGAAAGAACTGCTCCGTAAAGTAACTAACTTTGGTAATCCGGATAGCCTGAGTGCAGTTATTTCTCATTTGCCTGAATGAGAGCCAGTCAGCCTGAGTAAGCGTGTTACGAGTCTTTCGCCAAATGGAATTCTTGAGGAGGAGTAACGCTGCCAGATCACGGTCGAACCAGGGGCTGAACCTGTTAATTCTCATTTTCTTTATGGGGGCGTGTTTGTTAACAAAGCACTGAAAATATCAAAAAAGAAGGTCCAAGCGTCTTTGACAGAAGGGATAAAGCTGATTCTATACCAATTTACAGAGGGTCATGAAGGAAGGCTTGCTCATTAAAGTTTTTTAGCAAGTGTCTATGATAAATCACGACAGGTCGTTTCCCTGAGCAGCCATTATGATCACGGGCTATAAAACAGTGGTCACTAAGGTCGTTACAGAAAACACCAGACTGATACATATCAGGATTATTAGTGAGGATAACATCAAGGAGAGTAGCCTTTTCTGCTTGTTTAGAGTCATACTTTGTGGGATTGGTAATAATCTGAGAAAGATTTAGGGAGTCCCATTGCTTAAGGAGTTGGTCAGGTGGTTTAAGCATGTCCCAGTTTAGGTCACCTAGCAGGTCAAATTCAGACTTAGTGTAAGGGGCCAGGAGAGAGCTTAGGGCATTTAGGGTATAGGCCGGTGCTGATGGTGGACGATAACACCCAGCAACAGTCAACAAAGAACTATTTGAAAGTTTAATGCTTAAAACCAGCAAATTAAAATGTTTGGGGGTAGACTTGGTGGAGACACCCGAGCACTGAAGATCTTCCTTGGTAAAGAGTGCCACTCCACCACCTTAACGTCAGTGTTCAAAACATTCTTTCTTAACCACATCTCAGTAATGACCAACACATCTGGATTGGAGCTGTGAACCCACACTTTCAATTGATAAATTTGAGGTAATACGCTTCTAGTGTTAATGTGCAGAAAAGCCATTCTTTTATGAGAGCAGAAATCAGTGAAGCAGATATCCGAGCACAGTTTAGAATTGGGGCTAGCAACAGTAGATGGGCCAGGTTGTACATGCACATTTCCAGATATCATCAGCAGTAATACAATCAGGGCACAGCAGGGGACAGGGAGAGCTCTGCAGTGTAGATTTTTCATGATATTTGAATGTGCATCAGATGGCAACAAGATCATATTGTACAGCAATTTGATCAGGTAACATGAATACAAAGCTGTGCTTAGAATAGGATTGGAGGCCAAGAGTCTGTGTAGTCAATAGAGAGTCAGAGTCCCGAGTGTTGGAACAAACATAGTCTTTCCCACGGTCGGGTTAACAAGCAAGTTCATAGTCAACAAAGCACGCAGGAGTCATTAGGCAAATAGCATAAAGCATAAGAAAAATATAACGACTTGGGGCTAGCCATTGTAAGTTCAGAGTCACTCGCCCCAACAGTGCGTGTGTGCTGGAGGAGAGCAAAAGCTATCGTCCACCAGTCTCTGTCCACTGTTTCCCGAGAGGGGGGGGAGTGTGGCAGGGGTACCTGTACAAGACAGGGGGAGACAGGCCAGGGCGGACGGTGAACAGATCGCCGGATCGAATCCAAGCAGCAGTGCAGCAGGCAACGGGAGTCATGTGTCCCACCCACTTGGGAGAAGCTTTTTCGGGAGGCAGATTACTCGGCGAAAATCCCAGCTAGCTACCTAACGTAGCTAGCAAGTCTCTGTCCACCGTTTCTTTCCACATGGAAGAGGAGATCATTACCTAGCTATATCTCTTCAGTTTCGGAGAATGGTCCTTTACGACGTCCAAACAAAGTTGTCCTGTGGCTGTTGTATTTTGGAGATTTGCGAGGAGCATATCTTCTGATGTGATCAAAGCAACAATATTGTTTCTTACTGAGGTTATTTACAATTGAAGTGTCCTGGCTGCATATCAGTTCAAAATAGAGGTTCATCCATGGGGTACTGTATTGTAATGACCTCTGCACAGATGGAGGAGGCTTCTAAGGCCTCTGCATTTGGTTGGGGGGAGTCTGTGAAACTCTCCTGCCATTGTTGGGCTCAATGGCTTTGACACCTCTCACTTCACACCTCAGTGACAGTTGAAGTTGCAGACAGATCTGTTCTGTTTTAGCAAGCTTGGTAGGATTAATTTTGCACTTAGTCCATATAAAGGAAAATATATCATTGTCATGTATTTTTCTTCTTGGCTTTAAAATTCACTTCAGACTAAACATTACTCACTCAGTACAACGTTGGATGGTGTTTTCAGGTTTCTTGTGCTTCTTTTGCTGGTCATTGGTTTGCCAGAGCATTTGCTGTAGAGCCCTTGGAAATAAGAATCTTGTGGAAAAAATCCAAGTTTATTAAACTCTAAATCTATCTTTTTGTAAGAACCATGCTGAAAAATTTGGGAGCCCATCTGCTCATGATCTCTCTCTCTCCGTCGCTCTCTACCTGCTGTAGACTCAATGGTATAACCTTTGTAAATACTATGTACCTGCCTTTGAAAAGGGATTTAAGGGTGTATTTCTCTGGCTTCAAAGGTGTAATGTAAGTGACATGTTGTTCAAAATAATATAATATATAATGTAGGTACTCATGAGCAAGCAACTTCAAGTGATAAACAGTCCAGATGAGAAAAGGGTGTTTAGCCCCCTCAAGCCAATATATCCACGCCTTCAGAGCCTTTACAACAGCTAACAGCTCCTGGTCCCCCACATCATAGTTTCGCTCCGCCGGGCTGAGCTTCTTCGAAAAGAAAGCACAGGGACGGAGCTTTGGTGAGGTGCCCGAGCGCTGAGAAAGCACGGCTCCTATCCCAGCCTCGGACGCGTCCACCTCCACTATGAACGCCAAAGAGGGATTCGGATGAGCCAGCACTGGAGCCGAGGTAAACAGAGCCCTCAGGTGACCATAAGCCTTGTCTGCCTCAGCCGACCACTGCAGCCGCACCGGTCCCCCCTTCAGCAGTGAGGTAATGGGAGCTGCTACCTGACCAAAACCCCGGATAAACCCCTGGTAGTAGTTGGCAAACCCTAGAAACCGCTGCATCTCCTTTACCGTGGTGGGAGTCGGCCTATTACGCATGGCTGAAATGCGGTCACTCTCCATCTCCACCCCTGACGTAGAAATGTGGTACCCTAGGAAGGAGACGGACTGTTGGAAGAACAGACATTTCTCAGCCTTGACGTACAGGTCATGCTCCAACAGTCGACCAAGCACCCTGCGCACCAGGGACACATGCTCGGCGCGTGTAGCGGAGTATATCAGAATGTTGTCGATATACACCACTACACCTTGCCCGTGCAGGTCCCGGAAGATCTCGTCAACAAAGGCCTGGAAGACTGATGGAGTTCATGATGGAGCATTTCCATAGCCACCATCTCCTCTTGTGACAGAGGATACACGTGACTCCTGGGAAGTGCTGTGTCTACCAGAAGATTTATTGCACAATCCCCCCGTCGATGAGGTGGTAATTTAGTTGCCCTCTTCTTACAGAAGGCGAGAGCCAAATCGGCATATTCTGAGGGGATGCGCACGGTGGAGACCTGGTCTGGACTTTCCACCGTCGCACCGATGGAAACCCCCACACACCTCCCTGAGCACTCTCGTGACCACCCCTTGAGGGCCCTCTGTTGCCACGAAATAGTGGGGTCATGACAGGCCAACCAGGGTAAGCCCAGCACCACAGGAAACACAGGAGAATCAATAAGGAAGAGACTGACTCTCTCCTTATGACCCTCCTGCGCAACCACGTCTAGTGGAGCGGTGGCCTCCCTAATCAGCCCTGACCCTAATGGTCAACTATCTGGGGTGTGCACAGGGAAGGGCATATCCACAGGAACAAGGGGGATCCCTAAACTATGGGAAAATTAACGGTCAATAAAATCCCAGCTGCGCCTGAATATACTAGCGCCTTATGCTGGGAATGTGGGGAAAACTCAGGAAATGAAATAAACACATACATGTGAGCAACAGGGGGCTCTGGGTGAACCTGGTGCCGACTCACCTGGGATGACACAACAGTACCCTGCCTGCTGCCTCGACTCCCTGAGGAACCCCCCCAGCACTGGCCAGCAGTGTGCCCTCTGCGGCCACAGATGGTGCAGGAAAATCAAGAAAAAAAACGAAGGACAAATGAGTGAAAATGCTAAATGCAGTGGTAAGTGTCTTGACACTGCACAAGTTTAGATCATGCATTCATTGAAATCAAAGAACAGTAGATAGTTTTTAAGTGTTTAAAGGCAAGCTAGCACAATCAAGCTGTCATTTGGCATGGATATTCATGGAACACCAATGAAGAAAAGTTACATTCAAATCCTCTCAATATTACCATAAAGTAGACATGCAACAATATTTGCCCACACCCATGGAAAATCCCATGGTCACGTTGGAAAGCCCCGATGATTGTAAGGGGAACACAAGCGACAAGCTCCCTGTCTCTCCCAGCATAATTACTACATTTTTCAACTAAGGTCAGATGTCTTTGAATTGCTATCAGCTATTTCAACAAAAGCATATTCCTGTTAATATTCCTGTTAATTGATTAAAATCAGTTTGAAGTGCAGCTAGCTCACTCCTGCATAGGCTAGCCGGCAAAGGGGCGTTGGATGGTAAACTTTGAGCTAGCATGAGTTAGCCTTGTTCTTTCGTTGACTGGTTTACCCTCCTGTCATAAAATAGTGCATTGTGGGTGGAGTTCTGAAACAAGGTCCAGATGCACTAGAAAAATATGACTGACAACCTACATTTTTACCTTTAAAACACTCAAATACATTTTTACTTTCGGGAAATCTCAACTGCTTAGGGGTTCTTTAAGTGACCTACGCTGTTACTTTGTGGGTATTTTAGCATGGAACCTTGTCTTTAAGGGCAAGTTTTAGGCATAATGCACATGGGCAGTTGACACTAAGGCTAAAATGCACATACCGTTCGCGCCCAGGCTCTGTCGCAGCCGGCCGTGGGGCGACGCACAATTGGGCTAGCGTCGTCCGGGTTAGGGAGGGTTTGGCCGGTAGGGATATCCTTGTCTCATCGCGCTCCAGCGACACCTGTGGCGGGCCGGGCGCAGTGCGCGCTAACCAAGGGGGCCAGGTGCACGGTGTTTCCTCCGACACATTGGTGCGGCTGGCTTCCGGGTTGGAGGCGCGCTGTGTTAAGAAGCAGTGCGGCTTGGTTGGGTTGTGCTTCGGAGGACGCATGGCTTTCGACCTTCGTCTCTCCCGAGCCCGTACGGGAGTTGTAGCGATGAGACAAGATAGTAATTACTAGCGATTGGATACCACGAAAATTGGGGAGAAAAGGGGATAAAATAAAAAATAAAAAATAAAAAATAATAACAATAAATGCACATACCGGACAGTTGGCTAACTGCTCCTCACCCCGCATAGGATAGACCAGAGTTAACCACAAAATCATTATGTTAACACAGTGTTCCCACAGCCCTAATGTTGAGTTATCACATAATTTGAACAGCTTTTTCTGCGCCTGTGCACAAGTGTAGCCAGCTGCCAATTTACATTAGTACTACCACTCGGTTTTCCAACACCTTAATTAAGATTACTCTACAATCTGTTAATTTTGGCAAAAGCCATATGGCATATTTGACATAGATTAAAGTATAAAATGAACAAATTACCTGAGTAGTAATAGTAACTACTTAGTATTTGTTACTAGATAGTAATTGTGTTAGTAACAACATTTCATTTTTATTGGAATTGCAACTGTAATTACATGGTAATATTGTTTAGAGCCGTAGGTTATTGAACAGGTGAACAAGGTATGGGGGAGGGAGGACTCAGGGGGAGGCGTTCTGTTTATACATTTAATTTTTATTTTTTATTTAACCTTTATTTAACCAGAAAGGGCTCATTGAGATTTAAAATCTATTTTCAAGAGCGTACTGGCCAAGATAGGCAGCACCAAGTCATTGCAAAAATTACAGACAAACAACATGAAAAACTACAAGTAATCTAGTAAAAACCATAGAATTCACAAGAGTTTTAACAAAAATCAAAAACAGCAAATTAAAAACATTGACAGGTCAGGGAATCAGTCTCAAGATCATTCATCAGTGATTTAAAAATACCAAATCGGGACAAGTTCTTCCAGTTTAAAAGTATTTTGTAAGGCGTACCAAGACGATGGCCCTTTTACCAAATTCAATTCGGACATTTGGAACATGTGTAACCCAAACTGTAATTACATTGCAATTACTATTTACCTACATTGTTGTTACTAATAGCATTACTATGTAGTTGGAATACCTAGGATAGGATAGGATAAAGTAATCCTTCTAACCCCCCCCAAACCCCCCCCCCTTAAAAGAGTTAGATGCACTATTGTAAAGTGCTTGTTCCACTGGATATCATAAGGTGAATGCACCAATTTGTAAGTCGCTCTGGATAAGAGCATCTGCTAAATGACTCAAATGTAAATGTAGTTACTATATAACATCTTCGGTATAAGTGTGATCATGTTTTCTAATTAAACATCCTCAATCATTCTGTACATGCTGAAGTTGATTTGGTTTTCTAGCTTAAGCTTGAGTTATGCAGAAGGAAAGATATAAATATGTATGTTTGGAATGAATGCTGTTGTGTTCAGATTTCTACAAGCACATTAATAAATTGCTGTATGTTATAAACTGTATGAGCCAAACCCCCGGACAACATAGCAGAAAGGTACAAGAAGGTCCTGACAACTTACAAAAAGAAGGGATGCATATCCACTGCTTTCCACAGCGTGGGTGTGAACCGTTGTGTTGAAACACCGTGCCATGTTTAACGGTGAGAAATCGCAGAACGGTGAACTTACTAAATGACTGAAGAGTTTGACTGTGTAATATTAGGTTTGCTTCTTGTGTAAATATTTTCCGTCTGGATTTGAATGATTTGTGTGTATGATTTGTATGATTTGTATCTGGCGATGAGTGCCCATCTGGCAGACATCGTGCTAGTGGCTCCAGAGTTCCTTCGTTCACAGACAGTGTTTGACAGCTCTAAAGTGACGCTCAACCAATATGTAAGAAGGATCACCAAAAATGCAATAGCAAAAGTAAGCGATGCTATAAAAGAGAAGAGGCTTAATGAACTGCTCCCTGTCACTTATACGTTCAAATAAACACTGATTATGTACACTCATTCACACGCAGACACACACTCACACACACTAGGTAGAGATAATGTGAGAGAAAGTAAGAGGGTTTTCTGAAATGAGGCAATTGGAAGTGCTCCATATACCCTATAAATGTGATTTTGCACACATTTACAGTGCATTTCAGTCCATTGTCCTGTTGGGAGGTGAACCTTCACCCTGGTCTGAGGTCCTGAGCGCTCTGGGGCAGGTTTTCATCAAGGAACTTTCTGTACTTTGCTATGTTCAGCTTACCCCTGATCCTAACTAGTATTCCAGTCCCTGCCGCTGAAAAACATCCCACAGCATGATGAAGCCACCACCAGTCTTCACCCCAGGGATGGTGCCAGGTTTCCTCCAGACGTGATGCTTGGCACTCCGACCAAATAGTTCAATGTTGGTTTCATTAGACAAGAAAATCTTGTTTCTCATGGTCTGAGTCATTTATGTGCCTTTTGGCAAACTCCAAGCAGGCTGTCATGTGCCTTTCACAGAGGATTGGTTTCCGTCTGGCCACTCTACAACAAAGGCCTGATTGGTGGAGTGCTGCAGAGATGGTTGTCCTTCTGGAAGGTTCTCCCATCCCCACATTGGAACTCTGGAGCTCTGTCAGAGTAACCATTGGGTCCTTGGTCACCTCAGTAACCAAAGCCCTTCTCCCCCGATTGCTCAATTTTGCTGGGCAGCCAGGTCTAGGAAGAGTCTTGGTGGTTCCAAACTTCTTCCATTTAAGAATGATGGAGCCCACTCTGTCTTGGGGACCTTCAATGCTGCAGACATTTTTTGGCACCCTTCCCCAGATCTGTACCTCGACACAATCCTGTCTCGGAGCTCTACGGACAATTCCTTCGATCTCAAGGCTTGGTTTTTTCTCTGAAATGCACTGTCAACTGTGGGACCTGAGACGGGTGTATGTTTTTCCAAATCATGTCCAATCAATTGAATTTACCACTGGTGGACTCCAATCAAGTTGTAGAAACATCTCAAGGATGATCAATGGAAACAGGATGCACCTGAGCTCAATTTCGAATCTCATAGCAAAGGGTCTGAATACTTGTGTAAATAAGGTTTTTCTCTTTTTTTAATTGTAAATAATTGGCAAAAATGTATAAAAACCTGTTTTTGCTTTGACTTTACGGGGTATTGTGTGTAGAGTGATGAGGATTTTTTTATTTCATCAATTTTAAAATAAGGCTGTAACGTCAGGTCTGAATACTTTCCTAATGCACTGTATGTTTGCTAAGGATACAGCATGTTCTGGTTGTAAATTCGAAATAAAAATCAACAAAGTATTGTAAAAGGTTGACGCTTGCTCCGGATGTGCAGTGGAGAGAGCAGTCTGTACACGTTCCACAAAAGATAATCACAGAATTTACATTAAGTTGCTTGTTCCTGTGTATAAACATTGTAAAAACAATGTTTTTCTTTATAACGACATTGTAATAACTGAAATTGTGAGATACCCTGACAAATATTTAGTAATATGGAAAGAAAATAGTATTTACACTTTAAGGTGCTGTAACAAAAATGTTCCTAGATTGAGGTGGATTCCCATAGACCACAACTACAAGTACTGTATTGGGTGTCCGTGTCTGCCATCTTTGTAACATACTGTATTAACTATAGTAATTACTTGAGTATTTCACAATGTGTTTGACTTTACATTAAGTTGCTTGTTCCTAAGTAGAAACATTGTTTTTGTGATACTTTTCTTAATAACAAAATTGTAATAACTGGCATTTTGATATAGCCTGTGAAATATGTAAATGCATTGAATGTACATTGTAATTTCACTTATAGGTGCTGTTATTCTACGTTGAAGTGTATTTTTCCCAATGATTGTAACAAAAAGGTTTACATTACTGTTTATTACTTTACTTGAAGCTGCTTGCTCATGCGTATCTACATTAACATTATACATTATATTATTTTGAACACCATGTCACTTACATTACACCTATGAAGCCAGAGAAATACACCCTTGAATCCTTTTTCAAAGGTAGGTACATAGTTTTTACAAAGGTTATACCATTATGTGTTTCACTTTACATTAAGTTGCTTGCTCCTGGGTAGGTACATTAAAGATACAGGCATATCCATTGTAAACACATTGCTCTTACATTTAGTTCAGTACATCCTTTAAGCCAAATTATATGGAAACAAGATGACTGAAGCAACAGTTAATGAAAGGGTGTGCATTGTTACGACAGCTGACAGTCCTAGCCTAGCTTATTTTGCTGGTAGTGACTCATGTAGTTACATGTAACAAGGCTACGTAATAGGATGCATTGTTAGTATGGTGCTACACAGGAAACTGCAAAAGTGTAATTGGAACAAGACATCTTGTAATTACATATACTGTACATAAATCATGAGTAAATACACATTTGGAATAACCTCCGACAAGGATCTGTAATTGTGTATCCTTGTTCAACTTGTGTAATAACCTATGTCGCTAAACCTGTATTACAGTGTAATTGCATAGTATTTAGTAATTGCATGTAACTACTATGTTATAAATACATGTATTACTATTTAGTTACATATTAATGTACACTTAAGGTAAAGTGTTACCCAAGTTTGTTATTAAGGCACATGAAAGTTCATATGTTAAAAAAGTGGTTTATCAACATATAGGTATTTATTTTTATATAATATTCTCACCATTGACCTGTACTCCCACATGTTTTCGATCCTTTTTTATTTCAAGGTACATCTCCAGTTCATAAAAACATTATTATTATTCAATATTAGCATATACCTCTAAGTACTTCAAAGAAATACATGTAGCTCCTGCTGATTTGATATAGTACATAATGATGGTATACTGTTGGTTCCAGTTAAATCAAACATTGCCTTTGTATCTACCGGGATACTTCTGTTGAAATGTCCTGCAGGGTTTTCATCAAATGTTTTCATCAAAGAAGCGAACATGTGACCACGGAGCAAATCTTTGTTGGGGGCCCTGACGATTTTACCTGGCAAAGTTTTGTTATCCCATACTACCATGGCAACAAATCAGCAGTAATGTACACATACTAGCTGTGTATATTACCGTGTGGGTTGTGTGTGTGTGATTATGTCTGTGTTGTCAAGCTACGGGTCTACGTGATGGAGAGGAATAAGAAGCAGGCTCCTTACTTTGATAACATTTCTCAAAGGTTTCAGCCGTTGATAAATAATATAGCTATACACTCTTTGAATTAGTGATAATGATAAACCCTGTAGTTCATTAAAACCTCTCTGGAATATGTGGGACGGTAGCGTTCCACCTGGCCAACAACCAGTGAAAATACAGAGTGCCAAATCCAAATAAATCACTATAAAAATTAAACTTTCATGAAATCACACATTCAATATACCAAATTAAAGCTACACTTGTTGTGAATCCAGCCAACGTGTCAGATTTCAAAAATACTTTACGGCGAAAGCAAACAGTGCTATTATCTGAGGATAGCAACCAAGCAAACAAACACAGACCATATTTCATATTTCAACCCTCCCGGCACGACACAAAACGCAGAAATAAAGATATAATTCATGCCTTACCTTTGACGAGCTTCTTCTGTTTGCACTCCAATATGTCCCATAAACATCACAAATGGTCCTTTTGTTCGATAAATTCCTTCGATATATATCCAAAATGTCAATTTATTTGGTGCGTTTGATCCAGAAAAACACAGGTTCCAACTTGCACAACGTGACTACAAAATAGCTCAAAAGTTACCTGTAAGCTTTGTCCAAACTTTTCAAACTACTTTTGTAATACAACTTCAATAGCGGAGGAAAACAATGCTTTCTGGTCGTGCGCCTCTAACAAACAGTACACTTCACTGGAGCCTCATTCTGAACATGGCTACTTCTTCATTTCTCAAAGGAAAAACCTCAACCAATTTCTAAAGACTGTTGACATCCAGTGAAAGCGATAGGAACTGCAGGAAGGTTCCTTAGATATCTGGATTCCCAATGAAAGCCCATTGAAAAGAGAGTGACCTCAAAACAAAAAAAATCTGAATGGTTTGTCCTCTGGGTTTTGCCTGCCAAATAAGTTCTGTTATAGTCACAGACATGATTCAAACACTTTCAGAAACTTCAGGGTGTTTTCTATCCAATACTAATAATAAAATGCATATATTAGCATCTGGGACTGAGTAGGAGGCTGTTTACTCTGGGCACGCTTTTCATCCAAACGTGAAAATACTGCCCTCTATCCTAGAGAAGTTAAGAAACCATTGCTAGTCAATGGTTCATGTTTGCACCTTTTGTTAGTTGAGGGGTTCTTCAAGCAACCTTAAATGTTTCAATGTAGGAACCCTGGACTGGAGACATGACTTTGTAGATGTGTGGCTTTCAAATAGATATCTGTTCTGTTTTGTCTTTACATGTTACAGGTTGTAAACCGTTAAAATTATATTTTATATTTAATTGATATTTGGATGAAACCAGATCAAAGTTTGAAAAACTAGTGATGCTTCTACATGAATAAAGATTGATCATAAAGTTACTGGTCCACTCCCCTTTGTCGAACACTTGGAAGGTGGGGTTATTAAGGGGATAGGGTGACCCTAACTCTCATTTTAATACACCAGTGGTAACATGATAGTCTCTTACCTGATTTAAAAAAGTACCAGCTTGTAACCAACACCAGAAAAGGTGTGTTTGCAGAGGGGTGTGGTTTATGTAATGTAACTAGATAGCTACTTTACTGGTGCCAAAATTTGACTGTAGGGTGTCAGCAAATATAATTAAAAGTTTACACTATTCATCTATGGCAAAGATATTTATATGTCTCACCCTTCATCTGTGTATGGTATTAGCTAGTTACTGGCTAGCTAGGTCTTCAGCCAACATAGGTCAAAAGGGGGGGGTCATACAGAACTCCAGTTGTCAAGTCAACACATCCATCAGTGCTGCTTTGAACCAGAAGGTCACAATAACAATGCCAAATGGGAGATGTATAAAAAAAAAATTGACATCATGACCTAGTTTATATCCAATTTGGCGACAGATTTGCATGCAACTATTCTAAAATCTAAAGAAAACACTATGCACATTTTCCCACCAAAGATTTGTTTTCATCAAATTAACTTGTTGTGGATAAAAGGCGATGACATGACAAAGAGCACATAAAAATTCCTTTTGCGTTTAAATTCCTATGTTCAGAATACAAAATACAAGTTCAATGGGTTTCCATCACATTTTCAACTCTACTGATTTTGGTTTTGTTATATAGCGATTGTTCCCCCACTCCGGTATTGGCACGTACGCTTATATCAACAGCTTACATATACAGTGTGGGTATAGCCTACATTATGAGATCATTATGGACAAAAGAAGGTGATTATTTTTATTTGTCACATTGCACTTTCATCACCCTGTTAAGTTCATCATAATGTATTTCATCTGTAGCCTAATAAACTGCATGCTTTCCCGAGTTGTAGTGGGAGGACCCCACAATATGTCATCTCGTGACTCCAAGTTTACTTCGATATGATGGTTATTATATCAATATTTGAGCATAAAAGCGTTTCCACAGCTATTTCTCACATATTAATTTTATAGACACAAATATATCCCACCTTGTCAAGCACATTTTGGAAAGTTTACCGACAAATTTTCTGTTTCCATCACGCCCGTCCAACGTTTACTTAACTTGCATAAAAAGGTTGGATGGAAACCTGGTTACAGATGCAATTTCAACGTTGTTTGATTGGCTTTGTATATCACCAAATTAGTTTGAGATGATTTTACTGCAACACTGCATTCAAGTTTACAATTGGCTCATTCATCCCTCTTGTCACGCCCTGGCCTTAGTATTCTTTGTTTTCTTTATTATTTTAGTTAGGTCAGGGTGTGACATGGGGAATGTTTGTGTTTTGTTGGTTTTGGGTGTTTCTATGGTAAAGGGGTTATTGGGTGTAGTATATGGGTTTGTGTTGAGTTCAGATGTCTAGCGTTGTCTATGTATGTTTAGTTATCTAGGAGAGTCTATGGTTACCTGAATGAGTTCCCAATTAGAGACAGCTGATTTCGGTTGTCTCTGATTGGGAGCCTTATTTAGGGTAGCCATAGGCTTTCATTCTATGTGAGTAGTTGTCTATGTGATACGTTTGTAGTCAGTGTGTGCACATCGTTGTTTAGCTTCACGATCGTTTTCTTGTTTTGTTTAGTGTTTAAGTGTTTTTTGTTTCGTTTGCCTTCTTCACCAATAAAAGGAGATGGTTTATTTTCCTAAAGCTGCGTTTTGGTCCGTCAATCCACCACACGATCGTGACAGAACTACTCACCAATACAGGACCAAGCGGCATGGAAAGCGGCAACAGGACCCACCTACACAGGATTCGTGGACATGGGAGGAGATACTGGATGGTAAGGGGCCGTGGGCACAACCGGGAGAATATCGCCTTCCTCGTGAAGAGCTGGAGGCAGCTAAAGCCGAGAGGAGGCGATATGAGGAGGCAGCACGGAGACAAGGCTGGAAACCCGTGAGTACAACCCAAAAATTTCTTGGGGGGGGCCTTAAAGGGAGTGTGGCGAAGTCAGGTAGGAAACCTGCGCCTACTCCCTGTACTTACCGTGGAGAGCGAGAGTACGGGCAGACACCGTGTTACGCAGTAGAGCGCACGGTGTCTCCTGTACGCGTGCATAGCCCGGTTCGGTACATTTCAGCTCCACGTATCGGCCGGGCTAGACTGAGCGTTGAGCCGTATGTCATGAAGCCGGCCCAACGCATCTGGTCACCAGTGCGTCTCCTCGGGCCGGCGTACATGGCACCAGCCTTACGCATGGTGTCCCCGGTTCGCCTACATAGGCCGGTGCGGGTTATTCCACCTCCCCGCACTGGTCAGGCGACGGGGAGCATACAACCAGGTAGGGTTGGGCAGGCTCGGCGCTCAAGGGAGCCAGTACGCCTGCACGGTCCGGTATTTCCGGCGCCACCTCCCTGCCCCAACCCAGTACCACCAGTGCCTCCTCCACGCACTAGCTATATGGTGCGTGTCTCCAGCCCTTTACCACCAGTGCCTAAACCACGCACCAAGCCTCCTGTGTGTCCCCAGAGTCCTGTGCGTCCTGTTGCTGCTCCCCGCACTAGCCCTGAGATGCGTGTCCCCAGCCCGGTGCCACCAGTCCCGGCACCACGCACCAGGCCTACAGTGCGCCTCAGCCGGCAGGAGTCTGCCGTCTGCACAGCGATGCCTGAACTGCCCGTCTGCCAAGCGCCATCTGAGCCATCCGTCTCCCCAGCGCCATCTGAGCCATCCGTCTCCCCAGCGCCATCTGAGCCATCCGTCTCCCCAGCGCCATCTGAGCCATCCGTCTCCCCAGCGCCATCTGAGCCATCCGTCTCCCCAGCGCCATCTGAGCCATCCGTCTCCCCAGCGCCGTCTGAGCCATACGTCTGCCATGAGCCTGCAAAGCCGCCCGTCTGCCATGAGCCTGCAAAGCCGCCCGTCTGCCATGAGCCTACAGAGCCGCCCGTCTGCCATGAGCCTACAGAGCCGCCCGCCAGACAGGAGCCGCTAGAGCCGCCCGCCAGACAGGATCTGCCAGAGCCGCCCGCCAGACAGGATCTGCCAGAGCCGCCCGCCAGACAGGATCTGCCAGAGCCGCCCGCCAGACAGGATCTGCCAGAGCCGCCCGCCAGACAGGATCTCCCAGAGCCGCCCGCCAGACAGGATCTCCCAGAGCCGCCAACCAGACAGGATCTGCCAGAGCCGCCAACCAGACAGGATCTGCCAGAGCCGCCAACCAGACAGGATCTGCCAGAGCCGCCAACCAGACAGGATCTGCCAGAGCCGCCAACCAGACAGGATCTGCCAGAGCCGCCAACCAGACAGGATCTGCCAGAGCCGCCAACCAGACAGGATCTGCCAGAGCCGCCAGCCAGACAGGATCTGCCAGAGCCGCCAGCCAGCCATGAGCAGCCAGATCCGTCAGCCAGCCATGAGCAGCCAGATCCGTCAGCCAGCCATGAGCAGCCAGATCCGTCAGCTAGCCATGAGCAGCCAGATCCGTCAGCTAGCCATGAGCAGCCAGATCCGTCAGCCAGCCATGAGCAGCCAGATCCGTCAGCCAGCCATGAGCAGCCAGATCCGTCAGCTAGCCATGAGCAGCCAGATCCGTCAGCCAGCCATGAGCAGCCAGATCCGTCAGCCAGCCATGAGCAGCCAGATCCGTCAGCCAGCCATGAGCAGCCAGATCCGTCAGCCAGCCATGAGCAGCCAGATCCGTCAGCCAGCCATGAGCAGCCAGATCCGTCAGCCAGCCATGAGCAGCCAGATCCGTCAGCCAGCCATGAGCAGCCAGATCCGTCAGCCAGCCATGAGCAGCCAGATCCGTCAGCCAGCCATGAGCAGCCAGATCCGTCAGCCAGCCATGAGCAGCCAGATCCGTCAGCCAGCCATGAGCAGCCAGATCCGTCAGCCAGCCATGGGCCGTCCCTCAGTCCGGAGCTGCAGTCCCTCAGTCCGGTGCTGCAGTCCCTCAGCCTGGTGCTGCCCCTTACCCTGGTACTGCCCCTTACCCTGGTACTGCCCCTTACCCTGGTACTGCCCCTTACCCTGGTACTGGCCCTTTGTTCGGAGCTGCCCCTGACCCTGGTACTGCCCCTTACCCTGGTACTGCCCCTTAGTCCGGAACTGCCCCTTAATGCAGTGTGGTTAATGTGGAGGGGGGTCTTTTGGAGGAAGCTAAGGAGGCGGTTAGGGACTGTGGTGACGTGGGGACCACGACCAGAGCCGGAGCCGCCACCGTGGATGGAAGCCCACCCAGACCCTCCCCTAGACTGGTTTATGGTGCGCCCGGAGTTCGCACCTTAAGGGGGGGGGTTATGTCACGCCCTGGCCTTAGTATTCTTTGTTTTCTTTATTATTTTAGTTAGGTCAGGGTGTGACATGGGGAATGTTTGTGTTTTGTTGGTTTTGGGTGTTTCTATGGTAAAGGGGTTATTGGGTGTAGTATATGGGTTTGTGTTGAGTTCAGATGTCTAGCGTTGTCTATGTATGTTTAGTTATCTAGGAGAGTCTATGGTTACCTGAATGAGTTCCCAATTAGAGACAGCTGATTTCGGTTGTCTCTGATTGGGAGCCTTATTTAGGGTAGCCATAG
This sequence comes from Salvelinus fontinalis, assembly GCF_029448725.1. NCBI lineage: Eukaryota > Metazoa > Chordata > Actinopteri > Salmoniformes > Salmonidae > Salvelinus > Salvelinus fontinalis. The sequence goes on from NC_074689.1 coordinate 7,994,886, forward strand.
GCTTTCATTCTATGTGAGTAGTTGTCTATGTGATACGTTTGTAGCCAGTGTGTGCACATCGTTGTTTAGCTTCACGATCGTTTTCTTGTTTTGTTTAGTGTTTAAGTGTTTTTTGTTTCGTTTGCCTTCTTCACCAATAAAAGGAGATGGCTTATTTTCCTAAAGCTGCGTTTTGGTCCGTCAATCCACCACACGATCGTGACACCTCTCCTCTCCCCTGTAACTATTCCCCAGGTCGTTGCTGCAAATGAGAACGTGTTCTCAGTCAACTTACCTGGTAAAATAACGGTAAAATCAAAAAAATCAAAAAAATTAATCAAAAGTTGGTTGACATAGGTATTTCAAGGAGCTGTCAGTCAAGGCGAGCTCATTGAATATAAACTCCCTGCCCACTCAGTCTGTCTTTTCAAACTTTCTTGTAGTTGGCCATGAGAGAAATAACTTCTTCAAATATTTTGAGCATTTCTTTCCAAAAACAAATAATATGGGTGACATCTTAGTCACTCAAAAGACTATTTTACATGATATTCAGAATGACTGTTCAGGACCTTGTGGTTAAATACTGACAGTTGTGTAGCTTCAATGATGCTTACAGAGGTGTATGAGTTCCTCACAAGCATATGCAAATCTCACAACTGCAAGAATGAACACTTTATTGATATGTGTAATTGGCAATGTTAATGTTATTAATATTTTTTGGAATATGAAGGTTGTATCAACATTCCAGGGAAATTTTTTAGTGAAACTATTTGAAAGCAATGCCTCCAATAAGCCACATCTCCAATCTTTTGATAGAATTCCACCGCTACACTATATTATAAAAAAATATATATATATTACCACCTCCCAACCTTTACACAAGGGTTCCTTGAAGACCCTTTTCAGAGTTAATCATCGAAGCTTTTTGAACTGGAAAGACTGTGGCAGGCTCCAGACTCCTTTACTTCCAAGAGTGTACCTCTGAAGATGCCAAATGTATGGATGGATCTATGGATGGAGAGAGTGCACATGGTAGGATATTTAGAGTTATACTTTTAAGGGAAAGAGCCGTATCGGAAAATAGGAAAACTCCATTTCTTTAAATCATGTGTGTTTTGTGATTTAATGTAAAAGCAGTGTAAAGGAATACAAGGAATAGGGCAGAGGACTGTATTTGCTTACTATTCCATTAGTGTGCGAGCACGCGATAGAGTATATACAGCAGAGGAGGCTGGTGGGATGAGCTATGGGAGGACTGGCTCATTATAATGGCTGGAATAGAATCTTTGGAATGGAGTCAAACGCGTTGCTTACATGTGCTTGGTACTATTCCATTTATTAAATTCCAGTCATTACAATGAGCCTGTCCTCCCATAGCTCCTCCCACCAGCCTCTTCTGGTATACAGTACTGTGTGTGACTTATTCCACTTTATTTTTTTCCACTTTATTTTCATTATCTTTTCAGTGAATGTGAGCTCTTTCCCCTCTATTTCATTCACTTGCTACCTTCCATCTTGTTTGTTGATGCATCATCACAAATTTCCTGAACTTTATTGAAATTACTTAAGACACTTTTAACGCTGCTGAGATAGCAGTGGGAGCCTGCTCTGCATTCTCCCGTGGCGTCTTTGGGTGTTGGTAAATAGCTACTACACATTATTAGAGTATACAGGCCAGGAGGGTTCAGTCTGAATGCAGTGAGGCGATGTACTTTCCATGAAGATGGGCTGCTTTTTTGCCAATTACTTATCAAGTGTGTTCAAGCGCTCCAGAAAGTAATTTCAATAGTCAGAAAAATCATGAATGGAAATGAAATGTGAAATGGTGTTTGCGGTTGTTGTGAACCGTGAAGGGATTGTATGAAGAAGAGCAGACACCACCTTTAACTAGGAACAGGTCAAGAAGATCCAGTAAAAAGAATGGTCCCGAGATGGGTTGGTAATCCAACTCTCAAGAGCTATGTATTTCGATCTCCTGCACTCAGACCCCAGCATATGCTAAATACAGAAGTGAAATAAACCAGATGGAATAGTTGCCCTGAGTAATTTATCTCTCGTTTCTGCCCCTTCTAAGTCACACATCTTTTAAGGTAGACCTATAGTGCACGAAGAACAGATTGTTGTTACAAAGCAACATGATCCAGCCTAATTGGCCCTAATACCTTATTTATTGATCATTTAGTCAATTGGTCAATTAGAAACCCCTGGAGGTTAATGTGGTAACTTAGCTGTTGACTCTAATGTAAATTGCAACGATTCTACCTCATGCTGAACACCTGACATTGGTCCCAAATGGTGCCCCATTTAGTGAACTACTTTTCACTATATAGTATATAGTCTGTTGTCACTTCACTATATAGTGAAGCCTGACAGCCTGCAGTGATTCTCAACCAGCCAGTAGGAGGAATATGAAACATGAAACAACGTAAATGTATTATTTATCTGAATGAGGTGACCATGTGTGGCTAATGCAGAACGGGCACGAAAACATTTTAGCCCTGATTCATAAAAACATAATGTCTCTCAGACAAAAAGTTTGGCTAGTTAAGCACATTTTTACCCTAATCGTTGTCATTGTCATATTTCCCAGCGTGCGCTACTGCAGATAGATATTTTTGAATAGTTTTTAACTGTATCAGTCTGTGTTTTTGCATGCACACTGATTGATTGATTAATCTAATATTACACAAAGATAAATAACATACATGTATCTAAACAAATCCAATCAGTTAGTAAGATTTTTTGCACCCGGTCCTACAATGATTGTTTCAGTTTAAATGGCTTAGGTAGTGTTCTTATAATGTTCTTATTCCTGGCAGTCATTTGGAATGCAGGTGAATAAAAGTTACGACTGTTGGAGCTCTTGACACTGGCTGGATTCCAAGAATTATACTTCACTTTGCAAGCCAACATAATGTGACTTGCAGGCAGGGTTGCAAAATTCTGGTAAATTTCCCAAACTTCCAGAAGTCCCAGTTTGAAATGTCCTGGAAGAATGACATCAGGAATCTTTCAACCATGATATCTGGGACTTTTTGGCAATTCACTAGAATTTTGCAACCTTACTTGCAGGCACGCTGTGGCCTGTAAACCACGAGTGTCCGCTAATGTACAAGGTTAAAACTACGTCTCAAAATAAGGCCTTACCAAGACCTGTGTTGTCATAAAGAGTCAAATTCTTTTGTAGTCATATTTGCCCAGGATCTCACTTCGCATTAGCTGCTGACCTGAAAAGGAATGAATTCAACAACCATGTCTCTGTCACTGATAAGTACAGTCATGGGTGGTAACTCTATAATCCACTTGAAAAGGCAAGGTACACCAGGAAATTGTATTGGAGGCATGGCTTAGTGGGGGCGTGATTTTCATTTAGTTATTTTTGGCCACCCGTAAGTAGAAGTGTTGTATCGGTTTAACTGGTCTATTGTAGAGGAACATTATATTCAAGGTGTGGCTTAGTGGGGGCGTGGCTTTTAATTCATACTTATTTTTGGCCACCTATTAGTAGAAGTGTTGTACTGATCTAAGGTACAGGTACAATTGTGCATTTTTGGAGAAAAACATTTAAATAATAATTAATCCAACAACAGTCTGTTCTCCTGTATTTCAGGCACAACATTTAGTTTGAGTTGCTTTCCCTTTACTGAGTATCTAACTAGCACTAACATACCTGATGGCTTTAGAAGAGATTATTTAGCATGTACAGAATTTGTTTTATGTTAGATTTTGTATATGAAGCACTGTATTAATGAAATAAATTGTTACCTTTTTCTTCCCCAGTCAGTTACAGAATCTTTAAGTGGAGAACACAAAACAATGTGTAAACAACAACAAAGTTGATTACGCATCAGCAGTTTTTCTCTTGTTATGCTCAGTCACTAAAGCTTGGGTTACACAAAGCAATTTGAATACAATTTCTGTTGCAGATGCAGACGCAACTTTGGTAATAAACAAAACAGTTCAAATTCATTTAAAATTGCATGCAACATCTAATCCTGCCACAGTACATCATATCATGGTTTCATAAATGATTTGTTTATCCAAACATGTGGTAATTGTAATAGCATTGATAGGGACAAAATGCTGGCTGTACAATTGAGCTAGCTGCCAGAACATGTACATAAACCATGACTAGCAATGGTGTCTAGAATTGTTTATACATTTTCCATTGTGCATGTCTCTTTTGTCGCGATTTGCAGCGGCACTGACAGCTGTGTTGACGTGGTAACTGGATCGGAGTCCCGAACTGAACAATATGAGGAGTCGATGTAAACTTTTTTTAGGGTCACTAATTGGACATTGCATACAGTCAGTTGTGTGAAATAGGACTGATTTCTATCTCTTGCGATGCAATCCAACCAAGTTGCAGGAATTTTTTTGGGGGGTGTCACACGGAGCAACCCAGATGCAGTTTATCACCCCCAAAGGGCTAGCGTTGGCTCTGACTGCATGTGTGGGTATGAATGTGGGTATGCAGACCCGCGAACCATTGCAGCCCCTCATAATGAGTACACGTTTTTTTGTGTCCCCCACCCTCAAAGTTAGACATTCATACATTTCTTCAGCACAGGAGTGCCTGGTCTGATATTACCATCAAGGTTGAACCAACCAGCCTCATGGAAACATCTCTGGCAAGCTTGACAGCTCAAGGATAGTCTCTTTGAACCCCGGATCCACATGGCTTTCTTTCTCTCTCCCCCCTTGACAAGATGCCTGCACTTCTGGCTCTTGCAGCCGTCTGAGGACCCACCACATACAGAGACTTAGGGAATGGTGACTCACCTCTAGTTTACATGGCAGAGCATCAACCCACTCTACCACACTGAGTAATGTAGCACTGAGAAAAGCGGCCACCCTGGGTGTTTCCCACACCAACTTAAATATCCTGTCAACAGAATGATCCTGAGATGGGTTGATTATCTTCAATATTTTTCAATACATAATGCATTCTGGGTCCAAATACCAGCACATCAGCTATTTATGTATTAAAACATACCTCGAGCTGGTAAAGTTCGTCTCCAGCTTCGGTTAGACAGGCTGTACTTTCCAACACAGCAGTATTTGGCTAAATAAAGAAGTCAGTCCACTACTCTAGCATCCAGCCACACAGCCAGCCAGGCAACCCAAACAGTGTCTTATCTTAATGAGTCCTCCACTCAGCATCCATTTCTGTATGCTCGTCACGTCGCCTGCCCCACTTCACTTTGTTTATTTATTCATAGTCTTTTATGTTCCTCTAATAAGGTGGGGCTTGTGTGCGACGCTTCAAAGGTGAGGCATCCGCGGTAGATACCTAAATGGAGCCACTGTCTCAGGCACAAAGGTGGGCGCCTCTGAGTGTAATGGGTCCACCCACTGGCTGACAGGTCTAAAATGGTGATTAACAAACTCTCTAGGGAGAAGGGTTATGGGGACTCTGGGAACCCCTGATATCTCTGGCTAGGCTATTCTCCTTCTCTCTTTCTCCTCCCTTTCGCTATCTCTTTCTTTTTCCTGTTTGATCTCGTTCTCTCTTGCTCTCTGCAACAGAGGAGGTTGGTGGGAGGAGCTATATGAGGATGGGCTCATTGTAATGGCTGGAATATAATCAATAGAATGGAGTCAAACACATTGTTTCCATGTGCTTGATGTGTTTGGTACTATTCTATTTATTCCATTCCAGACATTACAATGAGCCCATCCTCCTATAGCTCCTCCCACCAGCCTCCTCTGCGCTGCGACTGCTGCTCTCTCCTTTTCACCTCTCTCTGTCTCGCTCTCTCCCTCTACCTTAATCTGTTTTATGTCAGTTCTTTACGCTGCTCCGTTTCTCCTCAAGATTGTGAGGTCCTGTTTTAGCATGTAACAATGTATAAAAACAATGCCTATTTGTACACACATAAGTACACATGTTGAGTATAGGGTGTTAAAGGCTGGGAGGTGGAGCAGCCACATTCCAGCAACATATTATTCTGTGATGTGTTCCGCATATTTTCCGCTCACCGTCTTCCTCCTCCCCTCCTCTGTAAAAGGTATTCAACAAAAGCATCTCTATTCTATCACAGACAGAAGGAGATTAAGTCAGGCTCAATCTATAACGAAACAAGAAGGCCTATTTTATCGAGCTACACAAAGGCCGGGTTGATGGGGTTCTAAAAATATGGCAGTCTCTAATAAAAGAAGGATGCTGCACTGATTGTTCCACTTTTTTTGCACTGATGTGCATGTCCTGAATCCCAATGGGGCTGCCTCGTTCTCTCCTCCCTTTTCCCTCTCTCTGTCTCTATCTTCCGTCACCTCCCTTCTCTAGTATCACTTCTTCTTCCCCTCTTTCTTTTTCTCTCTCTGTCATTGTAGACCCAATTAATTCCACAAAGTTCAAACCCCCGTCCCCTCCTCCCCAGTCTTGCCATGTCTTGTTCTTTTGTCTTCCCCAACAGACAAACATGGTGACTTCATCAGACCTTTGCCCCAGCTAATTACAATCACAAACCCTTGTCTAATTCATATAGCTTATAGTCTACATCCCCGGCTGCCTGAGACATAACTTTCCTCTGGCAGTATGTTTATGTGTTTAAAATCCTTGAGAGTCTATTGATGCACCCGTGCGCCAATCTAAGTAATATATAAAATAATTACCATCAAAATCCGTCAGTATAGTTTCCTGCAGTCAATGACCAAAAGCGCCCTCTTTGACCTCACGGGTGGAATGTTAGAAATATTTGTCATAATTTGATAACTTTTTGTGGACTTTTTTTAAGTACACAACCATGTGTGTGAAGTGTATACCTTTGTTTCGAAATAGATTTCTTTAAATCTTCCAAGAATCACTCTGTTTGACCCTGATTAAGCCCACTGCAGTAAAAGGTTAAGCTAGAGATATGGGCTGCGTCTCAATCCACCACATCCGTCTATTTCGACCTTCCGCATCTGCGGTAGAAGGCGGCCGAGCAACAGCGGTGTTTGTCAGACCATGAGACATCCCGAAAATGTTGTATTCTCACAAAAAATGTCTGTAGCGTCCGAATGGTTATGTTCACTCTATGGAAAGGCGAGACTCTCACAAACACAATGGTGTTCTCCGTTTGGCTCCACGACCACCACAAGTGTCACGGGACTCGTCTGAAGGTAACTCATACAAATGAATGAGGTCATTTTGAGCGAACAAAAATAAGGGGTTAAATATACTCCCCCCCCCCCTCCAAAAAAAAAGCTTTCATTCTCTCCGTGTATATTTTTGGGTTCTCGGATGAAGGAGAACGAGGAAAGTAGCAGAGGATTTGCACTGCAGCGCCTTGTTTTCAAATCACTGACCTTCATCAGACATATGCTCTCAGTGTGCTTGCAGCTATGAGCGCAGCCGAACAACATATGCAAATATGTGACACTTAATGCTCTGCGTCCTAGGCATCTGCCATGGCCACTGGCTTGTGTACTCGCTGGGGAGTCGACATGTGGGTCCCCACTTCTGGAACAAACCGATGTGCAGGCAGGCGGGCAGGCCTTCCACTTTCATCCTATTTAATGATACCCTGTCAACCCCACACACACACACACACACACACACAACCTGTCAACATTGGCTCCTCCTTCTTCATGTTCCTGCATCGAGTAGTAGCATATGTTTATCGTTACCCACTGTTGTTCCTATATCTGGATGTTGGCAGTTTGATCGTTTGCCATATGATGTGTGTGTGTGGACGTGTTTAACTATACTCGTGGGGACCAGAAGTCCCCACAAGAATAGTAAACTAACCAACTGGGCACATTTTGTTAGTCCCCACAAGGTCAAATGCTATTTCTAGGGGGTTTACGGTTAAGGTTAGAATTCGTTTTCGTGTCAGTTTTAGGGTTAGGGTTAGGAGCTAGAGTTAGGTTTAGGGTTAAGGTTAAGGTTAGGTTTTTGGGTTAAGGTTAGGGTTAAGGCTAGGGTGAGGGTTAGGGGTTAGGGAAAATAGGATTTTGAAAGGGACTGAAATGTGTGTGTGTGTGTGTGTGTGTGTGTGTGTGTGTGTGTGTGTGTGTGTGTGTGTGTGTGTGTGTGTGTGTGTGTGTGTGTGTGTGTGTGTGTGTGTGTGTGTGTGTGTGTGTGTGTGTGTGTGTGTGTGTAGTAAAGGCTCATGGTGCTTTTTTATAGTAAAGTGAAGGAGACAAGGAGTATTACCAGAGACAATTTTCAGGTTTGGGGTTAATTAAGCTAATTCCACAAAGTCAATTGTCAATTTAATGGATTTACAATTGACCATTCTTGTCTATAAGTCTTTTTTAATTCATTAATTTAAAGCTGGAATAAAACATGATTTCCTAAACCAAGGGTTTGGCATAAGGTGAATTAAGCCGCAAACGGTGACTTAAGGTCTTTGTTATTTTATTATCTTTGAGCACCTGCTCCACTGTGTGAGTAAACAACAGTGTTCTCTTTTCTTCTGTGCTGCTTGCTCTTTGGACGTTCTTCAATGGCTTGTGTTGTGTGCCTGCCAGTGAATGACTGCTCTAATGTGAGGCCTTTATGCATTGTATAATGTCTCAAACTCTGTTTTCTGTTCTAATATTTGTACATTTTAATCGTTGTGCTTGTTGACATTTGAACATTCCTGGGACTGTTGATAAGTCGGCAAGTTACCAACCAGTCAACCTTTTTTTTCGAATTTAAATTATTTATTTTTTTACATTTTCTGATTGATCATGAATTTATAAATGGAAAAAAAGCAACGAAGAAATTACCCTAATCCTCCCTCTCCTTCATTCTGTGGCAGGAAATGTGCTGGTGTCGACTGGGACTGGGTTTAAATCCACCATCTGTTGCATTTTTCATTAACAAAATCGATTCCTACATTTATTTAACCGTGCATGCTCAGACAATGCCACCAAGGCTCTCATTGCACCACTAAATCCTGGATTTTGAAAATGACTGAAAACCCAATCTCACTATAAACTCAATAAAAAAATATGTCCCCTTATAGTTTGAAGACTGTTCGAATAACAAGTACAGTATATTGAGTCTAAATGATTAGGGAGTGGAAATTGGTAAGCAGATTCAGCGTGAAGAGGTTGAGGTGGAGCTTGGTGTAAAGATGAATGTGTAGGTTCAATTACATCAAATTTAAAAACTACTTAGTGCTCCTATTTTTTGTTAAACTGACATGAATAACAAGTCTATATAGAGTAGAAGAAGGATTAGATCATGTAAATTGGGAAGCAGTTGAGGATACAGCTCCCAAAGGGGAGGTTTGTGTGTACAGTGCATTCAGACTCTATCCTATTTCTATCCATTTTCCACATTTTGTTACGTCACAGCCTAATATTGATTAAATATATTTTTTCATCAATCTACACAGCATGCCTCATAAAGCGAAAACAGGTTTTTCGAAATTTTTGCAAACATATATAAAAAAAAAAAAAAAAGCCTGTTTACATAAGTATACAGACCTTTGCTATGAGACTCGAAATTGAGCTCAGGTGCATCCTGTTTCCATTGATTATCCTTGAGATGTTTCTACAACTTGATTGGAGTCCACCTGTGGTAAATTCAAATGATTGGACATGATTTGGAAAGGCACAAACCTGTTTATATAAGGTCCCACAGTTGACAGTGCATGTCAGAGAAAAAACCAAGCCATGAGGTCAAATGAATTGTACATAGAGCTCGGAGACAGGATTGTTTTGTGGCAAAGATCTGGGAAATGGAACCAACATAATTTTTTCATCATTGAAGGTTGCCAAGAACACAGTGGCCTCCATCATTCTTAAATGGAAGAAGTTTGGAACCACCAAGACTCTTCTTAGAGCTGGCTGCCCAGCTAAACTGAGCAATCGGGAGAGAAGTGCGGTGACCAAGACCCCGATTGTAACTCTGACAGAGCTGCAGAGTTCCTCTGTGGAGATGGGAGAACCTTCCAGAATAATCTCTGCAGCACTCCACCAATCAGGAGATTATGGTAGATTGGCCAGATGGAAGCCAGTCCTCAGTAAAAAGGCACATGACAGCCTGCTTGGAGTTTGCCAAAAGGCACCTAAAGGACTCTGACCATGAGACAATAGATTCTCTGTTCTGATGAAACCAAGATTGAACTCTTTGGCCTGAATGCCAAGTGTCACGTCTGGAGGAAACCAGACACCATCCCTACTGTGAAGCATGGTGGTGGCAGCATCATGCTGTGGGGATGTTTTTTCAGCGGCATGGACTGGGAGACTAGTCAGGATCGAAGGAAAGATGATCAGAGCAAAGTACAGAGAGATCCTTAATGAAAAACTGCTCCAGACAGCTCAGGAGCTCAGACTGGCGAAAGTTCACCTTCTAACAGGACAACGACCGTAAGCAAAAAGCCAAGACAACGCAGGAGTGGCTTTCGGACATGTCTCTGAATGTCCCCGAGTGTCTAAAAACCTTCGTCAATATGGGTATTGTGTGGGATTAAAAAAAGAATACATTTTAGAATAATGCTGTAACATAACCAAATGTGGAGAAAGTCAAGGGGTCTGAATACTTTCTGAATGCACTGTAAATGACAATGTCTATATTCAAGTGCATTAAATCTAAAAATTAGTTGGTTAAACATTTTTTATGTTGTTGAAGGTCTACTTGTTTTGTTCAACTCATTGTGCTTGTCTAACAACTCCTGTACTAAGTTGCTACGTAACCAAATGTTACTTTCAGAAATACAGGTGTACAATAATATCAAGTGTTAAAGTGCTACCCAAGTTTGTTTAATATACAAAATGTATGCTGTTTTAAGTCATTTTTTCAATGTAAGCAATGCCATGTTTTTTTCTTTCCAATGAATGGCTACCCAGACAGCATACATCATGTCGTCATTCTCTGATGAGATTATTGATCTTTGAGTCTCTCGTGTCGTCTCTCAAACTTTTCACAACTAAATGAGACAGATTTTCCAATTTCCCTAAATAGCTCATATTAAAAATAGAGCAGCCAGACGGTATGCCTAAAGACCTATACATAATATAATATAGCCCATTTGATATTGATTCAAAAGGGGAAATAATAAAGCTTCATGGTCAATTTATAAGTCAGAGTGTAATATAAACAGGATTTATTCATTTTTTTCTCTGACACAAAAACACATGAATGGAAGTGTGTGACAGAGACAACAGTTTGAAACGGTTTTAATGGGAACATGCAGCAGATACAGTAACATTATAATATTTTTGACTTCAGAATGCCACAGCCAGACCACTGACAGATTCATGATTCATTGCTCATGAATAAATCATATTTTTTTTGCATTTGAAGGGTAAATCTGCGATTCATTTCAACAGCAAAGTGGGCAACCCGCCACCTTTTAGGTAAACAGCTAATAAAGACACGTTTTATGTATTTAAACCACTCTCACTATTGACTTCACTATGATGTAAGTAAACGATAGGTTATAATAAGGTAATGCTCATTTTTACATTGTAATACTTTGTTGTAACATACAATAAAGTACAACCAATATCACTATGGATGTGTCAGTTAGAGCAACACATCTGTACGAGGAACATACATGCACGCACATTCTGTGATCTGCTGCTGTCTCTGAGAATGTGTCCCAAATGGCACCATATTCCCTATTCTGTCTGGGATTGAATAGAGCTGCTTTAACACTCCATACTCAACATGTGCACTTGAGTGTGTGTGTATATATGAGAATAGGGTGCAGCCCCCAGCATCCTCCTCCTCAGAAAAAAATGGAATAGTAATTCCATCAAGGGGATAGGGTGAGCCTATGAAGCACCTGTGAAAGGGGAAGCTTTCTACAGTACTTCATTCTCTGGGACGAATTAGAGTGGCCATCATGAAACGCTCCATCATCCCCTGGCCTCTCTCTTTGTCTTTCTCTCTGTCAGTCTCTCGCTCGCTCTCTCTCTCTGTCTCCCTTTCTTTCTCACTGTCTCACTGTCTGTCTGTCTCTTTCTTTCCTTCCTTCCTTCTTTCTCTCTCTCTCTCTCTTACTCTCATTCTCTTACACACACACACACACACACCACACACACACACGCACACGCACGCGCACGCGCACGCGCACACACACACACACACACACACACACACACACACACACACACACACACACACACACACACACACACACACACACACACACACACACACAGGTAATCCCAGATTCTCTGTGACTTTGAGGGAATATCCAACAATCCCACAAACAAAAACAGTTATCAGCCAATGTGTCATGTCATGTTCGATTTAAACCCATTATTAAAGTAGATCACAAATATTCCTGTTCCACACTGTGCTGTTGCGGGTAAAGCTGAAACACCTTGAACCAGATAAATTAGTATATCGCTCCACCACGTTCCCGAGCTCACTTCCACAGTCTAATCTCTTAGGGATTTAAATTAAACCACTCTCTATGCATGCTAATTAGCTTAGGATAAACATATCATTTTAGAATATTCAATACAGTTTGATTTATTAGCATACTAGCTTCTCTTTTCTGTGACTCAAGGCAAGGTCCTTTCTGATCAAGTTAATTACTTTGAGGAGAACAGGAGCAGACAGTGTGCGGCTAATTAAGAAATATGTCTATCTGAACTATGGTCAATGACAGCCAGAGTATTAGTGTGGTAATCACTGGGTACTGACCTATTTCAGCTTATGTCTCATATTTAGGAATTACAGAATGACAAATATCCAATCAAAACTCTGAAAACAAAATCCCTAAAAAGTAAGGAGTGCAAATCAAGTCACTGATTGCTTCAAAATACGAATTATAACTCAGTTGGAGGATGACCATAACACTTGTATGGCAGGGTTGGAGAACAATAACATCATTACTCAGTGATAGTGGCAGGTAACATAGCGGTTAGAGGATTGGGCCAGTAATCATCAGGTTGCTGGTTCAAAGACCTGAGTTGACAACGTGAAAAATCAGTGGATGTGCCCTTGAGCAAGGCACTTAATCCTAATTTGCACCAGGGGCACTGTACTACTGTGGCTGACCCTGTAAAACAACACATTTGACTGCACCTATCTGGTGTATGTGACAATAAATTGTCACGGTTGTCCTCCTCCTCTTCGTCCGAAGAGGAGGAGTAGGGATTGGAACAAGGTGCAGCGTGTGCAAAATACATCTCTTTATTTTGGAAGAGAGAAAAAACACGAAACGAACACTATACACAAACTAACAAAACAACAAACGACCGTGAAGCTAAATAACGTAAGTTCACAGACAAGCAACAAACGTTAAACATAGACAACACCCCACAAAAGCCTAATGCCCATGGCTGCCTTAAATATGGCTCCCAATCAGAGACAATGAATTACAGCTGTCTCTGATTGAGAACCAATCCAGGCAGCCATAGACATAACTAGACACCACTACTCTACTCTGCCCCATACACATACAACACCCCTAGACATTACAAAACACATACCTTCCCCATGTCACACCCTGACCTAACTAAAAACATAAAGAAAACAAAGAATACTAAGGCCAGGGAGTGACAGTACCCCCCCGCCCCCAAAGGTGCGGACTCCGACCGCACAACCTGAAATAGAAAGGGGAGGGTACGGGGTGGGCCCCATCATGGCGGCGGCTCGGGTGCGGGACGTGGCCCCCACTCCACCATTGTCAATACCCGCCTTGGTAGCCTCCTCCAAATTGCCACCCTCCAAATTAACCCCACCGGACTAAGGGGCAGCACCGGACTAAGGGGCAGCACCGGACTAGATGGCGGATCCTGGCTGGCTGGCTCTGGCGGATCCTGGCTGGCTGGCTCTGGCTGGTCATGGCTGGATGACGGCTCTGGCTGGTCATGGCTGGATGACGGCTCTGGCTGGTCATGGCTGGATGACGGCTCTGGCTGGTCATGGCTGGATGACGGTTCTGGCTGGATGACGGCTCTGGCTGGTCATGGCTCGCTGACGGCTCTGGCTGGTCATGGCTCGCTGACGGCTCTGGCTGGTCATGGCTCGCTGACGGCTCTGGCTGGTCATGGCTCGCTGACGGCTCTGGCTGGTTATGGCTTGCTGACGGCTCTGGCTGGTCATGGCTCGCTGATGGCTCTGGCTGGTCATGGCTCGCTGACAGACGGGCGGCTTTGAAAGCTCAGTACAGACGGGCAGTTCATGCGGCGCTTGGCAGACGGACAGGTCAGACGGCGTTGGGCAGACGGGCAGTTCAGGCGCCGTTGGGCAGACGGGCAGTTCAGGCGCTGTTGGGCATACGGGCAGTTCAGGCGCCGTTGGGCAGACGGGCAGTTCAGGCGCCGTTGGGCAGACGGGCAGTTCAGGCGCCGTTGGGCAGACGGCAGATTCTGACCGGCTGAGGCGCACTGTAGGCCTAGTGCGTGGTGCCGGAACTGGGGGTACCGGGCTAAGGACACGCACCTTCAGGCTAGTGCGGGGAGCAGGAACAGGGCACACTGAGTTCTCGAGGCGCACTATAGGACTGATGCGTGGTGCCGGGACTGGTGGTACCGGGCTGAGGGCACGCACCTCAGGGCGAGTGCGGGGAGAAGGATCAGTGCGTACAGGGCTCTGGAGACGCACATGAGGCTTGGTGCGTGGTGCCGGAACTGGTGGTACCGGACTGGAGACACGCACCTCAAGGCTAGTGCGGGGAGCAGGAACAGGGCACACTGAGTTCTCGAGGCGCACTATAGGACTGGTGCGTGGTACCGGGACTTGTGGTACCGGGCTGATGGCACGCACCTCAGGGCAAGTGCGGGGAGAAGGATCAGTGCGTACAGGGCTCTGGAGACGCACATGAGGCTTGGTGCGTGGTGCCGGAAGTGGAGGCACTGGGCTGGATACACGCACCACAGGGAGAGTGCGTGGAGAAGGAATAGGGCTCTGGCGAGGCACAGGAGGCTTAGTGCGTGGTGTCAGCACTGGTGGTACTGGGCTGGGGACACGCACCACAGGGCTATTGCGAGGAGCAGTAACAGGACGCACAGGACTCTGGAGACGCACAGGAGGCTTTGTGCGTGCTGTAGGCACTGTCTTAACCAGACGGCTAGCACGCAACTCAGGACGAGTATGAAGAGCTGTTCCCGGTGACATTAACTCACCAACACGTTCATTCGGACGGATGCCGTGCCTCATGCACCAACCAGTACATCCCTCATAACTCTCTCCTCCAATTTCTCCATTAACTCCTTTACTGTCTCTGCTTCGCTCACCTTCAAATCCGCCCTCACCGGCTCCCTACGGTAAGCAGGAGGAGTTGGCTCACGTCTCCCGACTGACCCAACTAAACTACCCGAGAGCCACCCCCCAAGAAATTTTTGGGTTTGACTTACGGGCTTCCAGCCTTGTTTCCGTGCTGCCTCCTCATATCGCCGCCTCTCTGCTTTCGCTGCCTCCAGCTCGGCGATATTCTCCTGGTTGAGCCCAGGGTCCCTTTCCGTCCAATATTTCCTCCCATGTCCACGAGTCCTGGTTCCTCTCACGCTGCTTGATCCATGGATGTTGGGGTGTTCTGTCACGGTTGTCCTCCTCCTCTTCGTCCGAAGAGGAGGAGTAGGGATTGGACCAAGGCGCAGCGTGTGCAAAATACATCTCTTTATTTTGGAAGAGAGAAAAAACACGAAACGAACACTATACACAAACTAACAAAACAACAAACGACCGTGAAGCTAAATAACATAAGTGCACAGACAAGCAACAAACGTTAAACATAGACAACACCCCACAAAAGCCTACTGCCCATGGCTGCCTTAAATATGGCTCCCAATCAGAGACAATGAATGACAGCTGTCTCTGATTGAGAACCAATCCAGGCAGCCATAGACATAACTAGACACCACTACTCTACTCTGCCCCATACACATACAACACCCCTAGACATTACAAAACACATACCTTCCCCATGTCACACCCTGACCTAACTAAAAACATAAAGAAAACAAAGAATACTAAGGCCAGGGAGTGACAGTACCCCCCCGCCCCCAAAGGTGCGGACTCCGACCGCACAACCTGAAATAGAAAGGGGAGGGTACGGGGTGGGCCCCATCATGGCGGCGGCTCGGGTGCGGGACGTGGCCCCCACTCCACCATTGTCAATACCCGCCTTGGTAGCCTCCTCCAAATTGCCACCCTCCAAATTAACCCCACCGGACTAAGGGGCAGCACCGGACTAAGGGGCAGCACCGGACTAGATGGCGGATCCTGGCTGGCTGGCTCTGGCGGATCCTGGCTGGCTGGCTCTGGCGGATCCTGGCTGGATGACGGCTCTGGCTGGTAATGGCTGGATGACGGCTCTGGCTGGTCATGGCTGGATGACGGCTCTGGCTGGTCATGGCTGGATGACGGCTCTGGCTGGTCATGGCTGGATGACGCCTCTGGCTGGTCATGGCTGGATGACGGCTCTGGCTGGTCATGGCTGGATGACGGCTCTGGCTGGTCATGGCTGGATGACGGTTCTGGCTGGTCATGGCTCGCTGACGGCTCTGGCTGGTCATGGCTCGCTGACGGCTCTGGCTGGTCATGGCTCGCTGACGGCTCTGGCTGGTCATGGCTCGCTGACGACTCTGGCTGGTTATGGCTTGCTGACGGCTCTGGCTGGTCATGGCTCGCTGACGGCTCTGGCTGGTCATGGCTCGCTGACGGCTCTGGCTGGTCATGGCTCGCTGACGACTCTGGCTGGTTATGGCTTGCTGACGGCTCTGGCTGGTCATGGCTCGCTGATGGCTCTGGCTGGTCATGGCTCGCTGACAGACGGGCGGCTTTGAAAGCTCAGTACAGACGGGCAGTTCATGCGGCGCTTGGCAGACGGACAGGTCAGACGGCGTTGGGCAGACGGGCAGTTCAGGCGCCGTTGGGCAGACGGGCAGTTCAGGCGCTGTTGGGCATACGGGCAGTTCAGGCGCCGTTGGGCAGACGGGCAGTTCAGGCGCCGTTGGGCAGACGGCAGATTCTGACCGGCTGAGGCGCACTGTAGGCCTAGTGCGTGGTGCCGGAACTGGGGGTACCGGGCTAAGGACACGCACCTTCAGGCTAGTGCGGGGAGCAGGAACAGGGCACACTGAGTTCTCGAGGCGCACTATAGGACTGATGCGTGGTGCCGGGACTGGTGGTACCGGGCTGAGGGCACGCACCTCAGGGCGAGTGCGGGGAGAAGGATCAGTGCGTACAGGGC
The DNA here is from genome assembly GCF_029448725.1 of Salvelinus fontinalis. Classification (NCBI taxonomy): domain Eukaryota; kingdom Metazoa; phylum Chordata; class Actinopteri; order Salmoniformes; family Salmonidae; genus Salvelinus; species Salvelinus fontinalis. Next base: position 8,011,946 of record NC_074689.1, read on the forward strand.
TCTGGAGACGCACATGAGGCTTGGTGCGTGGTGCCGGAACTGGTGGTACCGGACTGGAGACACGCACCTCAAGGCTAGTGCGGGGAGCAGGAACAGGGCACACTGAGTTCTCGAGGCGCACTATAGGACTGGTGCGTGGTACCGGGACTTGTGGTACCGGGCTGATGGCGCGCACCTCAGGGCAAGTGCGGGGAGAAGGATCAGTGCGTACAGGGCTCTGGAGACGCACATGAGGCTTGGTGCGTGGTGCCGGAAGTGGAGGCACTGGGCTGGATACACGCACCACAGGGAGAGTGCGTGGAGAAGGAATAGGGCTCTGGAGAGGCACAGGAGGCTTAGTGCGTGGTGTCAGCACTGGTGGTACTGGGCTGGGGACACGCACCACAGGGCTATTGCGAGGAGCAGTAACAGGACGCACAGGACTCTGGAGACGCACAGGAGGCTTTGTGCGCGCTGTAGGCACTGTCTTAACCAGACGGCTAGCACGCAACTCAGGACGAGTATGAAGAGCTGTTCCCGGTGACATTAACTCACCAACACGTTCATTCGGACGGATGCCGTGCCTCATGCACCAACCAGTACATCCCTCATAACTCTCTCCTCCAATTTCTCCATTAACTCCTTTACTGTCTCTGCTTCGCTCACCTCCAAATCCGCCCTCACCGGCTCCCTACGGTAAGCAGGAGGAGTTGGCTCACGTCTCCCGACTGACCCAACTAAACTACCCGAGAGCCACCCCCAAGAAATTTTTGGGTTTGACTTACGGGCTTCCAGCCTTGTTTCCGTGCTGCCTCCTCATATCGCCGCCTCTCTGCTTTCGCTGCCTCCAGCTCGGCGATATTCTCCTGGTTGAGCCCAGGGTCCCTTTCCGTCCAATATTTCCTCCCATGTCCACGAGTCCTGGTTCCTCTCACGCTGCTTGATCCATGGATGTTGGGGTGTTCTGTCACGGTTGTCCTCCTCCTCTTCGTCCGAAGAGGAGGAGTAGGGATTGGACCAAGGCGCAGCGTGTGCAAAATACATCTCTTTATTTTGGAAGAGAGAAAAAACACGAAACGAACACTATACACAAACTAACAAAACAACAAACGACCGTGAAGCTAAATAAAGTAAGTGCACAGACAAGCAACAAACGTTAAACATAGACAACACCCCACAAAAGCCTACTGCCCATGGCTGCCTTAAACCTCTACAGAGTACCTAACCCGGATCCGGGAGCACCCCCCACCTCCCCCACACTGATTAGCATCGCTAGCATAGCGTCACAATTAAATAGTAGCATCTAAATATCATTAAATCACAAGTCCAAGACACCCAATGAAAGACACAGATCTTGTGAATAAAACCACCATTTCAGATTTTTTAAATGTTTTACAGGGAAGACACAATATGTAAATCTATTAGCTAAACACGTTAGCAAAAGACACCATTTTCTTACTCCAACAGTTTCTTACTCCATCAGGTGCTATCACCAATTCGGCTAAACTAAGATATTGATAGCCACTAACCAACAAACAAATTCATAAGATGACAGTCTGATAACATATTTATGGTATAGCATAGTTTTTTTTTTTTAAATGTGCATTTTTCAGGTATAAATCACAGTTCTACATTGCAGCTGCAATCTGATATAGTGCTGATGCAGCTAGAACAATTACAGAGACCAACGTTATATAACTAATTACTTGTCTTAAAACATTTCAGAAAAAATACACAGCGTACAGACATTGAAAGCCCAACATCTGGTGAATCCAAACAATATTTCAGATTTTTTAAATGTTTTATAGCGAAAACAAAATGTAGCGCTAAATTAGCATAACCAGGCCAGCCAGAACCAGCTGGACGCGCCCGACCAGTTCACATGCACGACAGATATATGAAATAACATCGTAAATTGGTTCTTACTATTGCTGATCTTTCATCAGAATGTTGATCAAGGTGTCCTTAGTCCTGATGAGTCGTTCAATCCATTCACAATGGCAACTTCCCCTCTTCATTTAGCCTGGGTACTGGTCGACTGGCACGGTCCCTGTCCAAAGTTAAAAAACTCAAAGAACGGAACACGGCAAAACTCCCGAAAAAATTCTAATAATCTGATTAAACTATATTGAAAAAACATACATTACGGTGATATGGTCACATGTATCAAACAAACTTCGAGACGGAGATAGTTTTCATCCGTAACGTCAGCATAACAAAAGACAATGGCACCTCTAAGACGCGCGTCTGAGAAAACCGGAAGTTGTCGGTCACGCTAAAGAAATAGGTCTTATTTCACGTCAGTACAAGATAAACAAAAAAATTCTCCTCTGACAACTTCCTGACACCTAGAGGAAGAAGAATGAAGTGTGTTTCGGGTCATAGGTGGCATGACCATATATAGGCAGAGCGTTGAAGCGAGCATACACATCTTGCAATCTTCTTCTGGCTCAGGGAAAGTGCTGTGAAATTACATTTACATTTACATTTAAGTCATTTAGCAGACGCTCTTATCCAGAGCGACTTACAAATTGGTGCATTCACCTTATGAAATGACCTGTGTTTCACTCAGAGACGAAATTGGAACGGTTTTAGAAACCATAGCTTGTTTTCTATCCAATGGTATATGGTTATATGCATATAGTAACAGCAATAATTGAATAAGAGGCAGTTTAATCTGTAGAGGCAATTATGCTAATGCGAAACAGCACCCCCTGTATTCTCAAGAAGTTAAATATGGCTCCCAATCAGAGACAATGAATGACAGCTGTCTCTGATTGAGAACCAATCCAGGCAGCCATAGACATAACTAGACACCACTACTCTACTCTGCCCCATACACATACAACACCCCTAGACATTACAAAACACATACCTTCCCCATGTCACACCCTGACCTAACTAAAAACATAAAGAAAACAAAGAATACTAAGGCCAGGGAGTGACAGTACCCCCCCCGCCCCCAAAGGTGCGGACTCCGACCGCACAACCTGAAATAGAAAGGGGAGGGTACGGGGTGGGCCCCATCATGGCGGCGGCTCGGGTGCGGGACGTGGCCCCCACTCCACCATTGTCAATACCCGCCTTGGTAGCCTCCTCCAAATTGCCACCCTCCAAATTAACCCCACCGGACTAAGGGGCAGCACCGGACTAAGGGGCAGCACCGGACTAGATGGCGGATCCTGGCTGGCTGGCTCTGGCGGATCCTGGCTGGCTGGCTCTGGCGGATCCTGGCTGGATGACGGCTCTGGCTGGTCATGGCTGGATGACGGCTCTGGCTGGTCATGGCTGGATGACGGCTCTGGCTGGTCATGGCTGGATGACGGCTCTGGCTGGTCATGGCTGGATGACGGCTCTGGCTGGTCATGGCTGGATGACGGTTCTGGCTGGATGACGGCTCTGGCTGGTCATGGCTCGCTGACGGCTCTGGCTGGTCATGGCTCGCTGACGGCTCTGGCTGGTCATGGCTCGCTGACGGCTCTGGCTGGTCATGGCTCGCTGACGGCTCTGGCTGGTCATGGCTCGCTGACGGCTCTGGCTGGTTATGGCTTGCTGACGGCTCTGGCTGGTCATGGCTCGCTGATGGCTCTGGCTGGTCATGGCTCGCTGACAGACGGGCGGCTTTGAAAGCTCAGTACAGACGGGCAGTTCATGCGGCGCTTGGCAGACGGACAGGTCAGACGGCGTTGGGCAGACGGGCAGTTCAGGCGCCGTTGGGCAGACGGGCAGTTCAGGCGCTGTTGGGCATACGGGCAGTTCAGGCGCCGTTGGGCAGACGGGCAGTTCAGGCGCCGTTGGGCAGACGGCAGATTCTGACCGGCTGAGGCGCACTGTAGGCCTAGTGCGTGGTGCCGGAACTGGGGGTACCGGGCTAAGGACACGCACCTTCAGGCTAGTGCGGGGAGCAGGAACAGGGCACACTGAGTTCTCGAGGCGCACTATAGGACTGATGCGTGGTGCCGGGACTGGTGGTACCGGGCTGAGGGCACGCACCTCAGGGCGAGTGCGGGGAGAAGGATCAGTGCGTACAGGGCTCTGGAGACGCACATGAGGCTTGGTGCGTGGTGCCGGAACTGGTGGTACCGGACTGGAGACACGCACCTCAAGGCTTGTGCGGGGAGCAGGAACAGGGCACACTGAGTTCTCGAGGCGCACTATAGGACTGGTGCGTGGTACCGGGACTTGTGGTACCGGGCTGATGGCACGCACCTCAGGGCAAGTGCGGGGAGAAGGATCAGTGCGTACAGGGCTCTGGAGACGCACATGAGGCTTGGTGCGTGGTGCCGGAAGTGGAGGCACTGGGCTGGATACACGCACCACAGGGAGAGTGCGTGGAGAAGGAATAGGGCTCTGGAGAGGCACAGGAGGCTTAGTGCGTGGTGTCAGCACTGGTGGTACTGGGCTGGGGACACGCACCACAGGGCTATTGCGAGGAGCAGTAACAGGACGCACAGGACTCTGGAGACGCACAGGAGGCTTTGTGCGTGCTGTAGGCACTGTCTTAACCAGACGGCTAGCACGCAACTCAGGACGAGTATGAAGAGCTGTTCCCGGTGACATTAACTCACCAACACGTTCATTCGGACGGATGCCGTGCCTCATGCACCAACCAGTACATCCCTCATAACTCTCTCCTCCAATTTCTCCATTAACTCCTTTACTGTCTCTGCTTCGCTCACCTCCAAATCCGCCCTCACCGGCTCCCTACGGTAAGCAGGAGGAGTTGGCTCACGTCTCCCGACTGACCCAACTAAACTACCCGAGAGCCACCCCCCAAGAAATTTTTGGGTTTGACTTACGGGCTTCCAGCCTTGTTTCCGTGCTGCCTCCTCATATCGCCGCCTCTCTGCTTTCGCTGCCTCCAGCTCGGCGATATTCTCCTGGTTGAGCCCAGGGTCCCTTTCCGTCCAATATTTCCTCCCATGTCCACGAGTCCTGGTTCCTCTCACGCTGCTTGATCCATGGATGTTGGGGTGTTCTGTCACGGTTGTCCTCCTCCTCTTCGTCCGAAGAGGAGGAGTAGGGATTGGACCAAGGCGCAGCGTGTGCAAAATACATCTCTTTATTTTGGAAGAGAGAAAAAACACGAAACGAACACTATACACAAACTAACAAAACAACAAACGACCGTGAAGCTAAATAACGTAAGTGCACAGACAAGCAACAAACGTTAAACATAGACAACACCCCACAAAAGCCTACTGCCCATGGCTGCCTTAAATATGGCTCCCAATCAGAGACAATGAATGACAGCTGTCTCTGATTGAGAACCAATCCAGGCAGCCATAGACATAACTAGACACCACTACTCTACTCTGCCCCATACACATACAACACCCCTAGACATTACAAAACACATACCTTCCCCATGTCACACCCTGACCTAACTAAAAACATAAAGAAAACAAAGAATACTAAGGCCAGGGAGTGACAGTACCCCCCCGCCCCCAAAGGTGCGGACTCCGACCGCACAACCTGAAATAGAAATGGGAGGGTACGGGGTGGGCCCCATCATGGCGGCGGCTCGGGTGCGGGACGTGGCCCCCACTCCACCATTGTCAATACCCGCCTTGGTAGCCTCCTCCAAATTGCCACCCTCCAAATTAACCCCACCGGACTAAGGGGCAGCACCGGACTAAGGGGCAGCACCGGACTAGATGGCGGATCCTGGCTGGCTGGCTCTGGCGGATCCTGGCTGGCTGGCTCTGGCGGATCCTGGCTGGATGACGGCTCTGGCTGGTCATGGCTGGATGACGGCTCTGGCTGGTCATGGCTGGATGACGGCTCTGGCTGGTCATGGCTGGATGACGGCTCTGGCTGGTCATGGCTGGATGACGGCTCTGGCTGGTCATGGCTGGATGACGGCTCTGGCTGGTCATGGCTGGATGACGGCTCTGGCTGGTCATGGCTGGATGACGGTTCTGGCTGGTCATGGCTCGCTGACGGCTCTGGCTGGTCATGGCTCGCTGACGGCTCTGGCTGGTCATGGCTCGCTGACGGCTCTGGCTGGTCATGGCTCGCTGACGGCTCTGGCTGGTTATGGCTTACTGACGGCTCTGGCTGGTCATGGCTCGCTGATGGCTCTGGCTGGTCATGGCTCGCTGACAGACGGGCGGCTTTGAAAGCTCAGTACAGACGGGCAGTTCATGCGGCGCTTGGCAGACGGACAGGTCAGACGGCGTTGGGCAGACGGGCAGTTCAGGCGCCGTTGGGCAGACGGGCAGTTCAGGCGCTGTTGGGCATACGGGCAGTTCAGGCGCCGTTGGGCAGACGGGCAGTTCAGGCGCCGTTGGGCAGACGGCAGATTCTGACCGGCTGAGGCGCACTGTAGGCCTAGTGCGTGGTGCCGGAACTGGGGGTACCGGGCTAAGGACACGCACCTTCAGGCTAGTGCGGGGAGCAGGAACAGGGCACACTGAGTTCTCGAGGCGCACTATAGGACTGATGCGTGGTGCCGGGACTGGTGGTACCGGGCTGAGGGCACGCACCTCAGGGCGAGTGCGGGGAGAAGGATCAGTACGTACAGGGCTCTGGAGACGCACATGAGGCTTGGTGCGTGGTGCCGGAACTGGTGGTACCGGACTGGAGACACGCACCTCAAGGCTAGTGCGGGGAGCAGGAACAGGGCACACTGAGTTCTCGAGGCGCACTATAGGACTGGTGCGTGGTACCGGGACTTGTGGTACCGGGCTGATGGCGCGCACCTCAGGGCAAGTGCGGGGAGAAGGATCAGTGCGTACAGGGCTCTGGAGACGCACATGAGGCTTGGTGCGTGGTGCCGGAAGTGGAGGCACTGGGCTGGATACACGCACCACAGGGAGAGTGCGTGGAGAAGGAATAGGGCTCTGGAGAGGCACAGGAGGCTTAGTGCGTGGTGTCAGCACTGGTGGTACTGGGCTGGGGACACGCACCACAGGGCTATTGCGAGGAGCAGTAACAGGACGCACGGGACTCTGGAGACGCACAGGAGGCTTTGTGCGTGCTGTAGGCACTGTCTTAACCAGACGGCTAGCACGCAACTCAGGACGAGTATGAAGAGCTGTTCCCGGTGACATTAACTCACCAACACGTTCATTCGGACGGATGCCGTGCCTCATGCACCAACCAGTACATCCCTCATAACTCTCTCCTCCAATTTCTCCATTAACTCCTTTACTGTCTCTGCTTCGCTCACCTCCAAATCCGCCCTCACCGGCTCCCTACGGTAAGCAGGAGGAGTTGGCTCACGTCTCCCGACTGACCCAACTAAACTACCCGAGAGCCACCCCCCAAGAAATTTTTGGGTTTGACTTACGGGCTTCCAGCCTTGTTTCCGTGCTGCCTCCTCATATCGCCGCCTCTCTGCTTTCGCTGCCTCCAGCTCGGCGATATTCTCCTGGTTGAGCCCAGGGTCCCTTTCCGTCCAATATTTCCTCCCATGTCCACGAGTCCTGGTTCCTCTCACGCTGCTTGATCCATGGATGTTGGGGTGTTCTGTCACGGTTGTCCTCCTCCTCTTCGTCCGAAGAGGAGGAGTAGGGATTGGACCAAGGCGCAGCGTGTGCAAAATACATCTCTTTATTTTGGAAGAGAGAAAAAACACGAAACGAACACTATACACAAACTAACAAAACAACAAACGACCGTGAAGCTAAATAACGTAAGTGCACAGACAAGCAACAAACGTTAAACATAGACAACACCCCACAAAAGCCTACTGCCCATGGCTGCCTTAAATATGGCTCCCAATCAGAGACAATGAATGACAGCTGTCTCTGATTGAGAACCAATCCAGGCAGCCATAGACATAACTAGACACCACTACTCTACTCTGCCCCATACACATACAACACCCCTAGACATTACAAAACACATACCTTCCCCATGTCACACCCTGACCTAACTAAAAACATAAAGAAAACAAAGAATACTAAGGCCAGGGAGTGACAGTACCCCCCCGCCCCCAAAGGTGCGGACTCCGACCGCACAACCTGAAATAGAAATGGGAGGGTACGGGGTGGGCCCCATCATGGCGGCGGCTCGGGTGCGGGACGTGGCCCCCACTCCACCATTGTCAATACCCGCCTTGGTAGCCTCCTCCAAATTGCCACCCTCCAAATTAACCCCACCGGACTAAGGGGCAGCACCGGACTAAGGGGCAGCACCGGACTAGATGGCGGATCCTGGCTGGCTGGCTCTGGCGGATCCTGGCTGGCTGGCTCTGGCGGATCCTGGCTGGATGACGGCTCTGGCTGGTCATGGCTGGATGACGGCTCTGGCTGGTCATGGCTGGATGACGGCTCTGGCTGGTCATGGCTGGATGACGGCTCTGGCTGGTCATGGCTGGATGACGGCTCTGGCTGGTCATGGCTGGATGACGGCTCTGGCTGGTCATGGCTGGATGACGGCTCTGGCTGGTCATGGCTGGATGACGGTTCTGGCTGGTCATGGCTCGCTGACGGCTCTGGCTGGTCATGGCTCGCTGACGGCTCTGGCTGGTCATGGCTCGCTGACGGCTCTGGCTGGTCATGGCTCGCTGACGGCTCTGGCTGGTTATGGCTTACTGACGGCTCTGGCTGGTCATGGCTCGCTGATGGCTCTGGCTGGTCATGGCTCGCTGACAGACGGGCGGCTTTGAAAGCTCAGTACAGACGGGCAGTTCATGCGGCGCTTGGCAGACGGACAGGTCAGACGGCGTTGGGCAGACGGGCAGTTCAGGCGCCGTTGGGCAGACGGGCAGTTCAGGCGCTGTTGGGCATACGGGCAGTTCAGGCGCCGTTGGGCAGACGGGCAGTTCAGGCGCCGTTGGGCAGACGGCAGATTCTGACCGGCTGAGGCGCACTGTAGGCCTAGTGCGTGGTGCCGGAACTGGGGGTACCGGGCTAAGGACACGCACCTTCAGGCTAGTGCGGGGAGCAGGAACAGGGCACACTGAGTTCTCGAGGCGCACTATAGGACTGATGCGTGGTGCCGGGACTGGTGGTACCGGGCTGAGGGCACGCACCTCAGGGCGAGTGCGGGGAGAAGGATCAGTACGTACAGGGCTCTGGAGACGCACATGAGGCTTGGTGCGTGGTGCCGGAACTGGTGGTACCGGACTGGAGACACGCACCTCAAGGCTAGTGCGGGGAGCAGGAACAGGGCACACTGAGTTCTCGAGGCGCACTATAGGACTGGTGCGTGGTACCGGGACTTGTGGTACCGGGCTGATGGCGCGCACCTCAGGGCAAGTGCGGGGAGAAGGATCAGTGCGTACAGGGCTCTGGAGACGCACATGAGGCTTGGTGCGTGGTGCCGGAAGTGGAGGCACTGGGCTGGATACACGCACCACAGGGAGAGTGCGTGGAGAAGGAATAGGGCTCTGGAGAGGCACAGGAGGCTTAGTGCGTGGTGTCAGCACTGGTGGTACTGGGCTGGGGACACGCACCACAGGGCTATTGCGAGGAGCAGTAACAGGACGCACGGGACTCTGGAGACGCACAGGAGGCTTTGTGCGTGCTGTAGGCACTGTCTTAACCAGACGGCTAGCACGCAACTCAGGACGAGTATGAAGAGCTGTTCCCGGTGACATTAACTCACCAACACGTTCATTCGGACGGATGCCGTGCCTCATGCACCAACCAGTACATCCCTCATAACTCTCTCCTCCAATTTCTCCATTAACTCCTTTACTGTCTCTGCTTCGCTCACCTCCAAATCCGCCCTCACCGGCTCCCTACGGTAAGCAGGAGGAGTTGGCTCACGTCTCCCGACTGACCCAACTAAACTACCCGAGAGCCACCCCCCAAGAAATTTTTGGGTTTGACTTACGGGCTTCCAGCCTTGTTTCCGTGCTGCCTCCTCATATCGCCGCCTCTCTGCTTTCGCTGCCTCCAGCTCGGCGATATTCTCCTGGTTGAGCCCAGGGTCCCTTTCCGTCCAATATTTCCTCCCATGTCCACGAGTCCTGGTTCCTCTCACGCTGCTTGATCCATGGATGTTGGGGTGTTCTGTCACGGTTGTCCTCCTCCTCTTCGTCCGAAGAGGAGGAGTAGGGATTGGACCAAGGCGCAGCGTGTGCAAAATACATCTCTTTATTTTGGAAGAGAGAAAAAACACGAAACGAACACTATACACAAACTAACAAAACAACAAACGACCGTGAAGCTAAATAACGTAAGTGCACAGACAAGCAACAAACGTTAAACATAGACAACACCCCACAAAAGCCTACTGCCCATGGCTGCCTTAAATATGGCTCCCAATCAGAGACAATGAATGACAGCTGTCTCTGATTGAGAACCAATCCAGGCAGCCATAGACATAACTAGACACCACTACTCTACTCTGCCCCATACACATACAACACCCCTAGACATTACAAAACACATACCTTCCCCATGTCACACCCTGACCCAACTAAAAAACATAAAGAAAACAAAGAATACTAAGGCCAGGGCGTGACATAAATATATATTTTTGATACTGATGAACAATGTAACCTTAAAGAGACACCAATCAATCCCGTTCATTACAAATATTTGTATGAGAAAAAAATATCCCGTAGCAGGTTTCACATGTATGGTTGTAAGAAATGGCTATGTAAGGACATAAGTCAATTTTGCCCACTTCACAGGACTGTAATATACATGTAATGAATGAGGCAATATGTTGTAATAAAATCCTGCCTTGTTTTATTAATCCAAAAAGTCAGGTTTGTGTAGGAGTCCCAGATATGCAGGTGTGTCACTGCAAAGATCATTGGAGACAATTTGCTCGAATGATCATCAACCAGGTGTCATTGTTTAGTCCAGTGCCACAAACAAAATACACGGCTCTCACAGTACTGACATGATTAATGACAAATCATTCCATCTGAGTAGAATCGGTCCAAATGTTTGCTGAACTTAATTTTTGTTGCCGTATAACTCGAGAAAATCCTGGTATTTGAGCCAATGTCGCATCTTTGGATGTGAACATTCTAAAAGTCTAATACATTTCATATACTGTATGCTATTGGAAGAATAATGATTTGGTTGTGTTTATGAAGTTCTTAGCTAAAATCAGAATACGCAAAAACAATCATTTCAAAAAAGATAACAGCACTTGCATTATCTTACTGTAGGTTACAGTATATGTGAAAATGAAACTGTAAAATAAAATTTTACAGTGGTTTGCGAAAATATTCACACCCTCGGGATTTTTCCTATTTTGTTGCCTTACAACCTGGAATTAACATTGATCTTTTGGGGGTTTGTATCATTTCATTTACACAACATGCCTACCACTTTTGAAGATGCAACATATTTTTTGTTTAACAAACAAACAAAACTTGAGCGTGCATAACTATTCACCCCCCCAAAATCAATACTTTGTAGAGCCACCTTTTGCAGCAATTACAGCTGCACATCTCTTGGGGTATGTCTCTATAAGCTTGGCACATCTAGCCACTGGGATTTTTGCCCATTCTTCAAGGCAAAACTGCTCCAGCTCCTTTAAGTTGGATGGGTTCCGCTGGTGGACAGCAATAGTTAAGTCATACCACAGATTCTCAATTGGATTGAGATCTGGGATTTGACTAGGCCATTCCAAGACATTTAAATGATTTCCCTTAAACCACTGAGTGTTGCTTTAGCAGTATGCTTAGGGTCATTGTCCTGCTGGAACGTGAACCTCTGTCCCAGTCTCAAATCTCTGGAAGACTGAAACAGGTTTCCCTCAAGAATGTATTTAGCTCCATCCATCATTCCTTCAATTCTGACGAGTTTCCCAGTCCCTGCCGATTAAAGACATCCCCACAGCATGAAGCTGTCACCACCATGCTTCACGGTGGGGATGGTGTTCTCGGGGTGATGAAAGATGTTGGGTTTGCGCCAGACATAGCGTTTTTCTTGATGGCCAAAATGCTACATTTTTGTCTCATCTGACCAGATTGCATTCTTCCATATGTTTGGGGAGTCTTCCACATGCCTTTTGGCAAACACCAAACGTGTTTGCTTATTTCTTTCTTTAAGCAATTGCTTTTTTTCTGGCCACTCTTCTGTAAAGCCCTGCTCTGTGGAGTGTAAAGTGTAAAGTGTAAAGCTTAAAGTGGTCCTATGAACAGACACTCCAATCTCCGCTGTGGAGCTTTGCAGCTCCTTCAGGGTTAACTTTGGTCTCTTTGTTGCCTCTCTGATTAATGCCCTCCTTGCCTGGTCCGTGAGTTTGGTGGGCGGCCCTCTCTTGGCAGGTTTGTTGTGGTGCCAAATTCTTCAATTTTTTAAATAATGGACAACTTTGTCCCTGACCTGTTTGGAGAGCTCCTTGGTCTTCATAGCACCGCTTGGTGGTGCCCTTTGCTTTGTGGTGTTGCAGACTCTGGGGCCTTTCAGAACAGGTGTATATATACTGAAATCATGTGACAGATCATGTGACACTTAGATTGCACACAGGTGGACTTTTTTTTAACTAATTATGTGACTTCTGAGGTAATTGGTTGCACCAGATCTTATTTAGGGGCTTAATAGCAAAGGGGGTGAATAAATATGCACACACCACTTTTCCGTTTTGTAATTTTTTAGAGTTTTCTGAAACAAGTTCTTTTTTCATTTCACTTCACAATTTAGACTATTTTGTGTATGTCCGTTACATGAAATCCAAATAAAAATCAATTTAAATTACAGGTTGTAATGCAACAAACTGGGAAAATTGCCAAAGGGGATGAATACTTTTGCAAGGCACTGTAAATGTGTAATAGATTTGATTAGTGGAGTGCCTTTCTTGAAACAAAAAGCATGTGCATTGGAAAACAGTAACAGTTTCTTTTTATAGGAACAAAACAAATAAAAATTCCCAAACTACCAAGATGCATGGTCACTCAGATGGTCACTTAGATATATCTGTATTAGCACCAAGTGTGCTTGTTAAATGGTGAAAATTAGCTCAAAAGCAATAAAGGCATTATAGTGAATACAAGTGTAGATATAACTGCAGTCAAAATTATACCATTATTGTCAGTTACTGAACACATGATTTATATACTGTGCTTACAGTATGGTATGCATATTCATGCAATGGTATCTGTTGGATCTCATTTAGCTCTTATTCCTTGTCCTTACAGTCGACACAAATCTTTGTCACTTTCACTTGTTTGCAACACTCCCCACTAACAAGCTGCTTGCAGGTGGCACCAGCCTGGTCTCATAGACTAGACGTAACATAGTTAACAAAAGTAAGTAAGATATGTTATTTTTGGCACTCTTGCAAAAGATAGATGGGTACTTAATGCAAAAAAGAAAGTTGGGTCAGTGGATGGAGGGATAGATAGATAGATAGGAGTGCATTCGGGAACGAATTCAGAACCTTTGACTTTTTTTGTTACGTTACAGCCTTATTCTAAAATGGATGAAAAGTAATAATCCTCATCAATCTACACATAATACCGCATAATGACAAAGCAATAACTGTTTTTTAGAAAAGTTTGCAAATGTATTAAAAACAAAAAAACTGAAATATCACGTTTATATAAGTACTCAGACCCTTTACTCAGTACTTTGTTGAAGCACCTTTGGCAGAGATTACAGCCTTGAGTCTTCTTGGGTATAACGCTACAAGCTTGGCACTCCTGTAATAGGGGAGATTCTCCCATTCTTCTTTGCAGATCCTCTGAAGCTCTGTCAGGTTGGCTGCACAGATATTTTCAGGTATCTTCAGAGATGTTCGATCGGGTTCAAGTCTTCCCAGTCTTCCCAGTCTGAGTTCCAAAGCGCTCTGGGTCAGGTTTTCATCAAGAATCTCTCTGTACTTTGCTTCGTTCATCTTTCCCTCGATCCCAGTCCCTGCCGCTGAAAAACACCCCCACAGCATGATGCTGCCACCACTATGATTCACCGTAGGGATGGTGCCAGATGGTGCCAAATAGTAGGCATTCAGGAAAAAGAGTTCAATCTCGGTTTCATCAGAGCAGAGACTATTGTTTCTCATGGTCTGACAGTCAATGAAGTGCTATTTGGCAAACTCCAAGCTGGCTGTCATTTGCCTTTTACTGAGGAGTGGCTTTCGTCTGGCCACTCTACCACAAAGGCCTGATTGGTGGAGTGGTGCAGAGATGGTTGTCCTTCTGAAGATTCTCCCATCTCCACAGAGGAACTCTGGAGCTCTGTCAGAGTGACCATCGGGTTCTTGGTCTTGGTCACCTCCCTGACCAAGGCCCTTCTCCCCCAATTGCTCAGTTTGGCTGTGCAGCCAGCTCTAGGAAGAGTCTCGGTGGTTCCAAACTTCTCCCATTTAAGAATGATGGAGGCCACTGTGTTCTTGGGGACCTTCAATGCTGCAGACATTTTTTGGTACGCTTCCCCAGATCTGACCTCATGACTTGGTTTTTGCTCTGACATGCACTGTCAATGGTTGGACCTTATATAGACAGGTGTGTGCCTTTCCAAATAATTTCTAGTCAATTGAGTTTACCACAGGTGGATTCCAATGAAGTTCTAGAAACATCTCAAGGATGATCTAATGAAATAGGATCCACCTTAGCTCAATTTCGAGTCTCATAGCAAAGGTCTGAATACTTATGTAAATAAGGTATTTCTGTTTTTATTTGTAATACATTTTTTTTAAATTCAATAAACCTGTTTTCTCTTCAACATTATGGGGTATGGTGTGTAGATTGATGTTGAAAAAAAAGATTTCATCAATTTTAAAATAAGGCTGTAATGTAACAAAATGCGGACAAAGTCAATGGTTTTGAATACTTTCTGAATACCATCCACCCCCCCCCCCCCTCCATCCATAAATAGATGGATGGATAGTATAACGTGGATGTCTAATAACCTAACAGTCGCGAGTCAAATCTCATCAGGGACAACTTTAGCATTTTGGCTAATTAGTACCTTTTCCACAACTTTAATATTTTTAAGCTACTTTGCAACTACCTAGCATGTTAGCTATCCCTTCCCCTAACCCTAACCTCAACCCTTTTAGCTAACCCTTCCTATAACCCATTTAACTAACCCTTCCCCCAACCCTAACCCTAACCTTAAGCCTTTAACCTAACTCCTAAACTTAACCCTAACTTTAACCCACACCCCTAGCCTTCCTAACGTTAGCCAGCAAGCTAACGTTGGCCACCTAGCCACGTAGCTAGAATTTGTAACATATCATACATTTTGCCAATTCGTAGCATATTGTACTTTTTGCTGAATCGTAAAATATAATACTCTCTGTAATTCATAACATATCATGTGATTTGGGTGATGGACATCCACAAATGAATACATACCATACGAAACGTAACATATAATACTAAATGGTGTGCCTTAGATTTACGTACAGAATAATACGAAATGCTCTGAGACCAGTTTGGTGGCACAGGTGTCATGTGATCTGTTCTCAGCTCATCTGCCCACCTGGCAGTTTCTCCTCACTGGGAGCTGAGTGCAATTTGGCTCATGTTGGATCTTTGCTGCTGCCATGGTGCTCATGACACAAACACTCACGCTTTCTTGGCTTACATTGGTATAGTGTGAGTGTTGTATTCTCATTCTTCAGCACCGTTGTGGAGAACAGCTGCTGTTCAGGTGACTTATTTTGCACAGAGTGAGGGAGCTTCTGTCTAACTTTGTTCATGGTACCGACCAGGCTTGTTTTCTTTGCAAGCAACATGTTGCCAATAACAGCGAAGTGAAGAAATTCTACATGGTGACATTTCTCCCCTCATCAACGTAAGGTTCCACACGCCTCATTGGCCCATTCTCAGACACATGTTAAGATTATAATTAGATAAATACAATAGAATGGCCAGCCTTGTTCTTCATTCACAATCTGTGATTACATAATTATGCATCGTTCGCTTCCACTCGCTCATCAACTCACCCATTCTCCCCTTCTCCCACATCATAGAGTAGTTGATTAATTTAATCTATTGTTATATTTTATGAAAATTGTTTTGGTATTATTGGTTTATTGAGATCCCTATTAGCTTTTGCCAAAGCAGCAGCTATTCTTCCTGGGGTCAACAAAAAAAAAAAAAATTATGGCAAGTAACAAAACACTGATTTACTGATAGACAAGGACAGTCTCAAAATACAATGAAATACAAACAGTACAACAATAGACCAAAAATTGTAGAAACAATGCAACTAAGAGTGTCTCTGTGTGTGTGTGTTTGTGTGTGTCCCCTCACAGTCCCCGCCATTCCATTAAATGTTTTCATTTTATTTTTCATTTTTTTATCCCATTACAGTCTAAGCCTTGTCTTAGCCGGGGGGTTCTACTAATCTATTTGGAATTGTTTTAAGAAGATCATACCAAGGATAATTTCCCTATTTGATTTACAATTTTAAGATCCCTTAAAGTATACAAAAAGATTTGATGATTTTTGGGGGGGCATTAACGCATTGAATAACAGACTCACTACATGGTACAACAGATAGTCTCCCCAAAAAATCTAATGGAAGTTTGTTCTGAAGTCTGAGCGATATAAGAAAGATCAGGAAACTTTTCTTTTTAACATGCATTTAACCCTTTATTTTTGGCTCTAAGCAGTATCCATATATACTTCCATAACATTTTTCAACTGGTACAGGGGGACCGTCAGATGATTCTTGTGAGTTCTGTGGGCGTCCGTGAGCAAAACAACTATTAGTGTGTATCCCAAACTGTTGAGACCCTACAGATGATTTTGTGAGAAGACCGTTTTTCGGGATGTCTCATGGTCTGACAAACACCTCTCTTGCTCTGTCACATTTCACCGCAGATGCGAAAGTGCAACATCGGCGGATATCTCTGTCTTAAACTGACAGATTTTTATGGGGATTTTTTTGTTATGCTAATTTGTTTTCAGAGGGGGCACGGACATCGACTTCAGGGTTTTTTAATTAAAGATCATTTTGATGTTTTCTTGAGTAATTGCAGTGTACGTTTAGTTTAGAGGCAATTATCAGGGAAATTATCAACTGGGCAGGGCTCCTTCAACTGTCGGGAGAAGGAAGTGAACAGGCCCTACAGTTGGGAGGAGGAGCAGCGGGGGAAAACCATAACAATTGCCCCCTTAAAACTCTCTAACATCAGTTCTGTTTAAGATAGGCCTATTAAGATTCAAACTATTATGTCTGGGACATGAAGTTATAACCCAATGATGAGGAAGCAGCATGGTATGTTTAGGCTATTTACTTGATTGTGCAGGTAATAAACATGAGAGAGAGAGAGGAAGAGAGGGGGATAGAAAAAAGGGGTGACTTCATTGGCAATAAACCGTTTTTTTCATGAAAGATCCCATATATCTAGAGGCGCCCGGTTGTAGCCATATAAAGGACACTCAATTATTTAGGAACAATATTTTGTGGATGGATGTTGGCGTGAGTATGTGATGCATGTCCGGTGGCCATATTTCGTGGCAGTCCTCTAATGCTTTGATAAATGGCCGTTATCTTCTCCGTTTGATATATGACGGCCATCTGCTCCCAGCTCCTCCAGGGCCATTTTTTAGACGTTTTGATATCTGGGTCAGTTCAGGTGGATTTCAGGGGCGGGTCACTGACGAGACCCATAGAGTCTGGTGAAGCTAGCCGGGGTCGTTGTTGCTATCTCTCTTTTTGCATCCCAAATGCATTCCCTTTATAGTGCACTAGTCTTGACCAATGGGCTCTGGTCAGAAGTTGTGCACCATATAGGGAATAGGGTGTCAAGGGCCCTGGCCAAAAGTAGAGCACTATAAAGGGCAGGGTTCTCCAACCCTGTTCCTGGAGAGCTACCGTCCTGTAGGTTTTTGCTCCAACCCTAATCTAGCGCACCTGTTTCTAATAAGTAGCAGAATCAGGTTAGTTACAACTTTGGTTGGAGTCAAAACCTACAGCAGGGTAGCTCCCCAAAAACAGGGTTGGAGAGCCCTGCTATAGGGAATAGGGAGCCATTAGGGAAGCAGCCTTGGTCTTAGTAATAGGGCAGTGTTTCCCAAAAATACCCCTTATGGAACAGCGGTGACTGTGAAGCAACACAAAATAGGCACAGACAAATGCATACAAACGCATACAAACACACAATAACATATGCACTATACACACATTTACACATGGATTTTGTGTTCTACTATGAATATCTGGTAGTAGAGTAGAGGCCTGAGGTCACACACTTAATATGTTGTGAAATCTGCTGTGAATGTATTGTAATGTTTTTAATTGAATAGCTGGACTGTAGGAATGTATTATGGGATCCATAATAAATAAAAAAAAAGACAAATACAACCCTGTTCCTCGAGTACCCGAAACAGTACACATTTCCATTGTAGCCCGCGACAAATACACCTCATTCAGTTCATTGAGGGCCTGATGATTAGTTCACAAGTTGAATCAGGTGTGCCTGTCCAGGGTTACAATAAAAATGTACTCCAGGACCAGGGTTGGGAAACACTGTCTTACAGCAGCGTTTTCCAACCTCAGCCCTCAGTACCCCGAGGGGTGCCTGTTTTGTTTTTTTAACCTAACACTACACAGCTGATTCAAATGATCAAAGCTTGCGAGTTCGGGAAAACCCTGCTTTAGAGGGCTTTGAGTTGACCCCTTCTCTAATTTCCCCTACATCACACACACTCCACAAACACACTCATGTATCAATGAATGACCACAAAGAAAACAAAAGGTCTAGATATCAACAGCAAATTCTCCAGTGTTAAAAAAGAGAAATTAAGACTGACACTACTTTCCCCAGAGTGCCTTGCCTTTTGAGTCAATTGTAGAGTTACGTCCCATGACTGTAAAGTCGTGGCCAAAAGTTTTCAGAATGACACAAATATTAATTTTCACAAAGTCTGCTGCCTCAGTTTGCATGATGGCAATTTGAATATACTCCAGATGTTATGAAGCGTGATCAGATGAATTGCAATTAATTGCAAAATCGCTCTTTGCCATGCAAATGAACTGAATCCCCCAAAAACATTTCCACTGCATTTCAGCCCTGCCACAAAAGGACCAGATGACATCATGTCAGTGATTCTCTCGTTAACACAGGTGTGAGTGTTGACGAGGACAAGATTGGCGATCACTCTGTCATGCTGATTGAGTTCGAATAACAGACTGGAAGCTTCAAAGGGAGGGTGGTGCTTGGAATCATTGTTCTTCCTCTGTCAAACATGGTTACCTGCAAGGAAACACGTGCCGTAATCATTGCTTTGCACAAAAAGGGCTTCACAGGCAATGATATTGCTGGCAGTAAGATTGCACCTAAATCAACCATTTATCGGATCATCAAGAACTTCAAGGAGAGCGGTTCAATTCTTGTGAAGAAGGCTTCAGGGCGCCCAAGAAAGTCCAGCAAGCGCCAGGACCGTCTCCTAAATTTGATTCAGCTGCGGGATCGGGGCACCACCAGTACAGAGCTTGTTCAGGAATGGCAGCAGGCAGGTGTGAGTGCTTTCTGCACACACAGTGAGGCGAAGACTTTTGAAGGATGGCCTGGTGTCAAGAAAGGCAGCAAAGAAGCCATTTCTCTCCAGGAAAAACATCAGGGAAAGACTGAAATTCTGCAGAAAGTACAGGGAATGGACTGCTGAGGACTGGGGTAAAGTCATTTTCTCTGATTAATCCGCTTTCCGCTTGTTTGGGGCATCCGGAAAAAAGCTTGTCCGGAGAAGACAAGGTGAGCGCTACCATCAGTCCTGTGTCATGCCAACAGTAAAGCATCCTGAGACCATTCATGTGTGGGGTTGCTTCTCAGCCAAGGGAGTGGGCTCACTCACAATTTTGCCTAAGAACACAGCCATGCATAAAGAATGGTAACAACACATCTTCAGACATCATCTTCTCCCAACCATCCATGAACAGTTTGGTGACGAACAATGCCTTTTCCAGCATGATGGAGCACCTTGCCATAAGGCAAAAGTGATAACTAAGTGGCTCGGGGAACAGAACATTGATATTTTGGGTCCATGGCCAGGAAACTCCCCAGACCTTATTCCCATTGAGAACTTGTGATCAATCCTCAAGAGACGGGTGGACAAACAAAACCCCACAAATTCTGACAAACTCCAAGCATTAATTATGCAAGAATGGGCTGACATCAGTCAGGATGTGGCCCAGAAGTTAATTGACAGCATACCAGGGCGGATTGCAGAGGTCTTGAAAAAGAAGGGTCAACACTGCAAATATTCACTCTTTGCATCAACTTCATGTAATTGTCAATAAAAGCCTTTGACACTTATGAAATGCGTGTAGTTATACTTCAGTTTTCCATAGTAACATCTGACAAAAATATCTAAAGACACTGAAGCAGCAATTTTTGTGGAAATTAATATTTGTATCATTCTCAAAACTTTTGGCCACGACTGTATGTGTTAGTGACAGAGGCATGGTTGTTGCTTCCATCCATTATCAGACATCACCAAGTGAACTCCTAATAAACAGTTTTTTTATCATTATATATTTGTACTTTTTTTCTTATCCTTTTTTACTTTAATACCCCCTTTTTCTCTCCAATTTCATTGTTTCCAATTGGTAGTTACAGTCTTGTCCCATTGCTGAAACTGGATGGACTCGGGAGAGGCAAAGGTCGAGAGCCATAAATCCTCCGAAACAAGACCCAGCCAAGCCACACTGCTTCTTGACACCCTGCCTGCCTAACCCGGAAGCCAACCACACCAATGTGTCAGAGGATACACCGTACACCTGGTGACTGCGTGCATGCGCCTTGCCCGCCACAGGATTCACTAGAGTGCGATGGAACAAGAACATCATGGCTGGCCAAGCCCTCCCCTAACCCGGACAACGCTGGGCCAATTGTACACTGTCCCATGGGTCTCCTGGTCACGTCCGGCTGTGACAGAGCCTGGACTTGAATCAGGATCTCAAGTGGCACAGCTAGCACTGCGATGCAGTGCCTTAGACCACTGCGCCACTCGAGAGGCCCCAACTACATTATCATTAACCTTTTGACGTGTAAGATCATATTATTGTGATCATTGTTGAGTGGTCCCTGCAGTGTACCTTCACAAATATGTGATTGGAACAGTAGCAACAGAACATATAATGCAACAAACACGTCTAAACCGTATTGTTGTATGAAAGCATCCAAACAATGTTTTGTACTCCTTGGAAATAAAGGGCTTCACAACTTTATTCTTTATTTTCACCTTTTATTGTAAAAGATAAATGCAAATCTTCAGATTGTTAAGTCAGTTTGGTAAGATGGACAGCTTTAGGCAGAGTCTGGGTAGTACCACATTTTTAAATTTCCCAATGATGGAGACCACTGTGCTCTTTGAAACTTTCAGCACTCTAGAAATGGTTTTATACCCTTCCCCAAATACTGAATATGCCTCATCACAATTCTATCGTGGAGCTCTATGGACAGTTATTTGGACTTCATGGTATAGTTTCTACTCTAACATGCACCGTCAGGTGTGGGACTTTAAATAGACAGGTGTATTTCTTTCTAAATCATGTCCAAACAATTGAATTGGCCACAGGTGGACAACAATTTTGTTGGAGTGACATCTCTAGGAAGATCTAAGGAAATTGGATGCACCGTATGTGAATACTTATGTAAATTCGATATTTGTGTATTTCACTTTCAAATAATTAGCAAGATTCAAAAAACATGTTTTTATGAGGTATTTTGTGTAGATAGGTGAGCATTTTTTTAAATTTCATAAATGTTGAATTCTGTCTGTTACAGAACAGAATGTGGAACAAGTCAAGGGGTATCAATACATTCTGAAGGCACTGTATATTTGCTGACACGCTGCAGTAAATGTTTGGCAACAGTAGACTAGCTGCTGTACCTAGCTATGTAAACCATGCCTGTCTGCGAATACGCCGTCTGTTATATTGGCTGGAACTTATTTAAATTAGGGAAGATAATAAGACATTACGATTAGTGTATTAAAATGTGGCTTTTGTGATGTCACAAAAAGCCTTAAAAATCCCTCCTCCATTCCGCTTCCTGAATCCAATTGTTTGACATTGTTCCTACTTTGATAGTCCTACTGATCTGATTTCATCTAAATATGATCACATTTAATGAAAAACATGATTTTGACTGTTCCAGACCTTTAAGTAGGCTTGTTTGTTCCTTTGAGGGCCCAGGGCCTTTTCTTGGACTGAAAGAGAAGAGACCACCGGAGCAATTAATCATGCTGGTATTGGCATGACGGATACTGTACCCACTCAAGGACAGTTCTGAAATGCATTATGCCGGGTGCTGCTGCCAGTCCCGAGGTACATACGGCAAGTCCAGAGGGATACACATCACTGCTTAACCATGTGTATCCCCCGCCATACTGTATTTTCACCTGATTCTATTTCAGGACACTTATGCCAAGGGGGATTCTGTGTAAAGGTAGCGATTCAGTGTCACTGTGAGCAATCGAAGCTGCTTGGTCCTGGTCACCCTTCTCGGTCATCAGGAGGGAAGCTGATAACTGCGTTCCAAATGGCACTCTATTCCCTATAGTGCTCAATGGCCTATGGTCAAAAGTAGTGCACTATAAAGAGAATAGAGTGCCATTTGGGGTGCACAAATCTGCGTAGCACAGTAGCACTGCATGTCTCACTCTTCCCTTGATCGACCATACATACCCCTCCTGCCTTACTCCTGCCTTAATCAAACTTAACAATACATCTCAATCATTTCTCCTCTAAGGATGCAAGACACGTGCACAGATGGCGAGGGCCGATATTCCTGATATGCTGACACATCGCAACTCAATCAAATGATCAACGCAGATGCAGTGAGAGTGGGCCCATTCTCTCAGAGTCTCATAGGAAGAGCGTCAGTGCTGCAACCTGCTAATCTTCTACGATCACTTCACCACACAATCAGTGCAAATATCACCCTCCGCCTCCTCTGCCTCCCTCCCCACGTCAAAACCATGACAACAATATGTGGACTTATTAGTTTAATCGGAAACATAAACAAATCACAACCACTTAGTGCAAAAATCATTTTAGCAACACGCAGTTAGACTGTGGCCATTTGGGGGATTTGGTTACGGCATACTCACCGGCAAACAGGTGGCTCTTCCGTCTACCGGCGCCTTGCCAATACACTCAGCACCTAATGAAATAAAACGCAGCAGCAGATGCCGCCACTGTGTGTTGATTTGAGTGCCTCTTGCTTTAAGGTCCACTGAAGTTTACCCTGTTTGCATCCCAAAGAGCACCCTATTCCCTATGTAGTGCTCTAAATTTGACCAGGGCTCCTAGAGCTCTGGTCAAAAGTAGTGCACAAACTAAGAAATAGGATGCCATTTGGGTCTCTGTCTCCAGTGTGGTTGACAGGCCGGGCCTGCTGGAGGACTTGACAGAGCTTGTGAACCCAGTAAGTACTGACTCTGCCCTACTGGGTATGGTTTGACAAGGGTTTCAAACAAATGAGAAGGAGAGCCAGTAGAGGGTGAGAGACGGAGGAACAGACAGCCTTTTGTATAAGCAATGCAGCAAGGCTGATCCGAGACATGCTAGTACAGGGGAAGAAACGTGCACCGAATTGTATAGCTTTCTGGCCTACACTTCCTTCCCAGAGCTGCTTATGTCAGTGCGTCTAGCCTCTCCGCCTGCTGAGATTTGTAGGAGAAAAAGTGAAAGGCCAGTGAAATGTTTGGGTGCCTGTTTCTAAATATCACTGGCCTCTCTTTTCAGAGGGGATTCCAGCTAAAGTTTAAGAGCAGTGACAGCAGCTTTAAATCTGCATGACATTGAATATGCATCGTTTAAGGCCGGCACTGACTCACTCACCAGGACCAGAAGGTTATCGCCAGCACTCCTGCTGCTGTGGCAATGGTTGCCGGCTCCAAGATTTGATGATGAAATAATAATTACCAATTGATTTTGATATGCTTTAAGGAGAAGAGAAGGAGGAGGAAGTAAAAAATCTGGAAATGTCTGTGAGCCGGTAATGACACCCACAAGTGCAGATAGGAGAGGAGAGTTGGGCGGGGGAGGTAGGGTCTGTGGGGCTGCATGGAATAACTATGAAATTGATACAACCTTGAAGAAGGAAGATCCGTATACAGAGAGCAGAGAGAGTATGCCTGGTAATTACAGTGAAAACGTGTGTAACTAACTACCATGTTCGGAACCTCCGATGAGCACAGACTCCCTGGCTAAACACCACACTCAATTACAGAGGGAAAATAGGGGAAGGGGGACAGCAGGAGAGAGAGTATGGAGGAAGAGAGGGTGGAACCAGGGACATTTTCCCCTTCAATGACCTTTAGGCTAATGCGGTCCAGGAGATCCAGCTGTTTCTCAATCTGTACTTGAAGAGATGGCAGTCTATGTGTCATTCTCAAATGGCTCCCTATTTCCTTTATAGTGCACTACTTTTGACCAGGGCCATATATGCACTATTTAGGGAATGGGGTGACATTTGGGACCAGCTCATGTTCTTGGAGAATCGTTTCTGCTCAATAAAACATCTGACTTCCAGTGGGTGTGTGAGAAGGGGGTGAAGAGTGGGTGCACAGTAGGGTTATAGAGGGAACCGGGTTACCAAGATTTACTGAGACCCCCCCCCTTTTCCAGGGATAAATTACTGCAGGAAACTGGTCAATTATAATAAATGATTTATATGAACAGCATGACGTGATACGCAATATCTAAATCTACAACCTTCTCTCTGCTCTCTGCATTATCAATCATCAACGCCCAGGGTGGGGATGACAGCGCATTTCAGCATGGAGTGCAGTTCACAATGCATGTATCATCTCATCATGGTAACTTTTTTTCTTGTGACAGGCCTACGTTTGCTGCAGCATAGAATGTGCTACAGTAATATAAGGGCGGAATGCGCGTCTAATTTATACATCTCCATCTGGCTTTTAGGGGTCACCTTGTTTTTTTTTATTGTCAAATGTCTTATTTTTTGCAGCTGCAGAGTTTTAAAACAACTTCATTGTTTGAACGAGTTGCGTAATTCTAGTCCATATAATACAGTATAATACAATACAGTACATTGATGTAATCCAGCCAGCGTGAGGATATCCAACATTTAGAATTTTTTATCACCTGCAACTTGTATTCAGAATGACTGCCTGGGTTGGGTAGACTAAGCTATGAGACTCCCTAAAGCATCTCAACTGGAACAACCATTTCAGAAATGGGCGCAATAAATTCAAGTAACATGTTGTATTAGTTTACAAAATATTTGTAATTTTTATTTAAAGATGAACTATCTCGCCGCCATTTCCTGGTTGCTAAAATTCTATTTGTTTGCCTAATTTCAGTTTATGTGACAAAACAAGCAAGTATAGTGTAAAGAATCATTGTACCATCTAACCGCTGTGAAATACCTTTTCCATAATCAAAAATATTGTATTTTCAGCTGTTTGTGTACTAAACCGAAAGTAAAAGACGCAAAAACAAAACTTAAGAACAGGAAGCATAGAAATGGTGCACAAAGAACAGATCTACTCCTTTTTAGACTTGCTTTCAATGAAAATGACAGATCTATAACATACTATGTGCATTTGGTAAGTTTGCCCAAAAAGTTACATATTGCAGTTTTAAGTAGCATACGATTAATTAATTGATCAATCAATGCACATACATGTTGACAAAAAAACAAATCTAAAAATCAATAGAGCATGCTGGGAAATATGATGGGCATGGTTTTGGTTCAAAGTGATGTATAAGAGTTTCAGGCCCATGTATTAGGGTAAAACTAGGCCCTCGAAATAATGATTTATGAAACACATATACTATTGTGTTAGATAAAAAAAAAAAAAATTATGATACCATATTCACTTAAGTTCTAATTTGGTGAAATCCTTAAAACCAAAAATGGATAAATGCAACAACCATCTCTCTGGCACTGTCACAAGAACGGGACCAAGGCGCAGCGGATGTTGAGTTCCACATGTTTAATTCAAAGAGAAACTTAGACAAAACAAATATATCAATAAACGAACAACTAAACACAAAACAACATCCCACAAACACAGGTGGGAAAAATAGCTACTTAAATATGATCCCCAATTAGAGACAACGATTACCAGCTGCCTCTAATTGGGAATCATACAAACACCAACATAGAAAATATAAACTAGAACACAACATAAAAATTATAAACTAGAATACCCCCTAGTCATGCCCTGACCTACGACATCATAGAGAAACCAGGGCTCTCTATGGTCAGGGCGTGACAGTCACTAACAAATACAGTCATAGGTAGTAACTCTACAATTTACTCAAAAGGCACTCTGGGAAATTTTGAAATAAGGCTTTACTAAGCGGTGTGCTAACTTATCACTGTTCCGGTGTCCACAGTCTCAACACTTTCAGTATTAATTTAACACTCAGTGTAATTATTATTCTTTTTAACACTGGAGATTTTGCTGTGTATATTTGCTTTTAACAAATGTAGATTTTTTCAACTTGGAAAACGAATTTACTTGTAACCAGTTGAAACATTTTATTTTTTAGGTTAATCCAAAGAGTTATTTTTTTTAATGATTAATAATGGTGTAATAACCCACAGTTTTCTTGACATTATAAAATTGTTGGTGTTATTTTGTTTTCAATACAAAACATACACATGCAAAAGACAATATTCAGACTCACACAAATATCAACGACATCACACCTGCCCAGACCCACTTTTTTCTCACCCCTATCTCCAGTGCCCGCACTGCTCTACGCCACATGTTGTCAAATTTCACTAATTTTGTTCCTCTCTGTCACCTATACTTTTTCAAAATGTAAATAATGAAGCGTATGATTTTTTGCGTCGTCTTAATGACGGATGATTGGTTGATTTCCATTTTTTAAGTATATGTTTTTTCAAGATAATAAACGAGAAGAGTATCATCCAACCCATCGGGTATCTCACTGCAGCCTCATATGACACGTCTTGAAATATGCAGACAGATGGATTAAAAATACATTTACATTGTAATACTTCTGACAGCCAACTTTCTTACTCTGCCCATAATTGTTTTATTTTAATTCCAGAAGGCATGGATTATTGAGTCATTGTTAGTTTTACACTTAAGACATGACTCTGTCATTGTGCTGTAGAATTTGTGAATTTTGTCTCAGGTATAATACTCTATACATTAGTTTATACTGGATTAAGTGTTAATTAATCTGTAAGTTTGTTAGTTATGTTCCTCCCTCTTGTGCCAATATCAGTCCATTTTAAGTCTTGATTTGTCTATCTTACCTATCATAGGAATATCCTTTTCTGACTCAAATAGGATTCCCTCAAGATTGCGCTGATGTCGAAAATATTTAAAATCAAAATTTCTTGATATGAAACTTTTAAATTATATGTATTTGAACATACGCTATGTATACAAAAGTATGTTGACACCCCTTCAAAATAGTGGCTTCGGCTATTTCAGCCACACCCTCTGCTGATAGGTGTCTAAAATTGTGCACACAGCCATGCAATCTCCACAGACAAACATTAGCAGAAGAATGGCCTTACTGAAGAGCTCAGTGACTTTCAACGTGGCACCATCATAGGATGCCACATTTCCAACAAATCAGTTCGTCAAATTTCTGCTCTGCTAGAGCTGCCCCGGTCAACTGTAAATTATGTTATTGTCAATTACAAAATGGGAGTGTCTTATCCTGAAAGCTGATTGGTTAAAACCGCATTCCAGCCGGTGTCTATTCCACAAGTTACCACCGGCGAAATCTATGACGTTAAAATGCCTATTAACTCTGTTCCATCTGACTATGCAATCCACTGTCGCATCAGCCCAGCCAGGCAATTTATGAACTTGAACTTCACTATAAGCAACATCTAGACATTATGTAACATTTCTTTTAGACTAGCATTTAGTTTTCAACAGAGGAGTTTTTTTTAAAGATTGCTGTCTGTCTCTCCGACATTTGCAACATTGTTTCAATATTCAAATTTGATCTGCAACTGTCGCATAGTAATGAACGAGTCGGGAGTCGGGATGAGACAGACAGGCAGGCAGCTTTTCTATTCAAAGAAATATCAATAGAAAACTGGTAAAACAAATAAAAAAGTTTGCAGTCTTTCCAGCTTCAGTTTGAAGTGATTGTGTTAGTTGTGTTGTTGGCTAGCTCCTCTGAACAGCAGTGTCCCGAAGAGAGAGCACAATTTCTATGCCAGGTGAATTCGCATCTCATTAGCTCATTGTTATGGATGTATCCAAATAAACCAGAAAACAGCTTAAAACTTCTTATGGCTGCAATCCCGGTAACGGGATGATATGACAACAGCCAGTGAAAGTGCTGGCCGCCAAATTCAAAACAACAGAAATCTCATAAATAAATTCCTCAGACATACATGTGTTTAATACCATTTTAAAGGTAATCTTGTTGTTAATCCCACCAAAGTGTCCGATTTCAAATATGCTTTTCAGCGAAAGAACCACAAACGATTATGTTAGGTCACCACCAAGCCACAGAATAAGCACAGCCATTTTTCCAGCCAAAGATAGGAGTCACAAAAAGCACAAATAGAGATTAAATTAATCACTAACCTTTGATGATCTTCATCAGTTGACACTCATAGGACTTCATGTTACACAATACATGTATGTTTTGTTTGATGAAGTTCATATTTCTATAAAAAATCTGAGTTTACACAGGTGTGTTACGTTCACTAGTTCCAAAAACATCCAGTGATAGTGCATAGCCACATCTATTCAACATAAATACTCATCATAAATGTAGATGATAATACAAGTTATACACATGGAATTATAGATATACTGTACCTCTCTCTGTAACCGCTGTGTCAGATTTCAAAAAAACTTTACGGAAAAAGCAAACCATGCAATAATCTGAGACGGCGCTCAGAACTAAAGTCAAATTAGCCGCCATGTTGGAGTCAACAGAAACCAGAAATTACACGATAAATATTCCCTTTGATGATCTTCATCAGAATGCACTCCCAGGAATCCCAGGTCCACAATAAATGCTTGATTTGTTCGATAATGTACGTTATTTATGTCCAATTAGCTACTTTGGTTAGCGCGTTTGGTAAACAATTCCAAAGTCACAAAGCATGTTCACTAAAACATGACGAAATGTCCAAAAGTTCCGTAACAGTCAGTAGAAACATGTCAAATGATGTATTGAATCAATCTTTAGAATGTTGTTAACATAAATCTTGAATAACGTTCCAACTGGAGAATTACATTGACTTCAGATGAGCGATGGAACGGAGCTCCATCTTATGTGAACGCGCATGGTGAAAGCATGGTCAGGTCATGGCAGTTGTGACTAATTCTCCTCTCATCCGGCCCCCCTTCACAGTAGTCATCAGACAAAGTTCTACAGACTGTTAACATCTAGCAAAACTCATCCATATTTCGCCGGGATTTCAATGGGAGCTTGGTCAAAATCCACCAGCCTCAGAATTTCCACTTCCTGTTTGGACTTTCTTCTCAGGTTTTTGCTTGCCATATGAGTTCTGTTATACTCACAGACACAATTCAAATATTTTTAGAAACTTCAGAGTGTTTTCTATCCAATACCAATAATAATATGCATATATTAGCAACTATGACTGAGGAGCAGGCCGTTTACTCTGGGCACCTCTGTGCACCTTTCATCCAAGCTACTCAGTACTGCCCCTGCAGCCATAAGAAGTTAAACAATTGCAAATGCAGCTACTTTGTTGTTATTGTAAAATTAGAAAGTGCGCGTCCTCTTCGTCGCGCGCCCACAGACTGATTTCCAACTCTGACTCCCTGTACCAAAAATCTAAATTCTTCCTCGTTTTGGAAGAAACAAGGCTGACATGTAGTAGAAGCCATATGAATTGCAATCTGGGAGCTGGAATTGCATAGGACCCATAGCTTTCCATTGTACGAGCATGGGATCTCCCCAAAAATTATTCTGGTTGGTTTCCCTTTGGATTTTCTCCAAGCATATCAATTGTGTTGTGTTATAGTCTCATACATTTTAACATTTCCACAAACATCAAAGTGTTTTCTGTCCAATGGTACCAATTATATGCGTATCCTGGCTTCTGGGCCTGAGTAACAGTCGTGAAGAGGGCACGACAAAGCCTAGTCCCCTCTCAGGAGACTGAAAAGATTTGGCCCGGGTCCTCAGATCCTCAAAAGGTTCTATAGCTGTACCATCGAGAGCATCCTGACTGGTTGCATCACTGCCTGGTATGGCAACTGCTCGACCTACAGAGGGTAATGCGTACGGCCCAGTACATCACTGTGGCCAAGCATCCTGCCATCCAGAACCTCTATATCAGGCGGTGTCAGAGGAAGGCCCTAAAAATTATGAAAGACTCCAGTCACCCTAATCATAGACTATTCTCTCTACTACCGCACGGCAAGCGGTACCGGAGCGCCAAGTCGAGGTCCAAAAGGCTTCTTAACAGCTTCTACCCCCAAGCCATAAGACTCCTGAACAGCTAATCAAAGGGCTACCCAGACCCCTCTTTTAAGCTGCTGCTACTCTCTGTTTATAATCTGTGCATAGTCACTTTAAGGTCTGGGGAGTTTCCAGGCCATGGACCCAAAATATCGATGTTTTGTTCCCCGACCCACTTAGTTATCACATTTGCCCCATGGCTAGGTCCCCCATCATGCTGGAAATGGCATTGTTCGTCACCAAACTGTTCCTGGATGATTTGGAAAAGTTTATCTCGGAGGATGTGTTGGTACCATTCTTTATTCATGGCTGTGTTCTTAGGCAAAATTTTGAGTGAGCCCACTCCCTTGGCTAAGAACCAACCACACACTTGAATGGTCTCAGGATGCTTTACTGTTGGCATGACATAGGTAGCACTCACCTTGTCTTCTCCGGACAAGCTTTTTTCTGGATGCCCCAAACAGTCGGAAAGGGGATTAATCAGAGAAATGACTTTACCCCAGTCCTCAGCAGTCCAATCCCTGTACCTTCTGCAGAATATTAGACTGTCCCTGATGTTTTTCCTGGAGAGAAGTGTCTTCTTTGCTGCCCTTCTTGAGACCAGGCCATCCTCCAAAAGTTTTCGCCTCACTGTGCGTGCAGATGCACTCACACCTGCCTGCTGCCATTCCTGATCAAGCTCTCTACTGGTGGTGCCCCGATCCCGCAGCTAAATCAACTTTAGGAAACGGTCCTGGTGCTTGCTGGACTTTCTTGGGCACCCTGAAGCCTTCTTCACAACAATTGAACAGCTCTCCTTGAAGTTCTTGATGGTCCGATAAATGGTTGATATAGGTACAATCTTACTGGCAGCAATATCATTGCCTGTGAACACTTTTTTTGTGCAAAGTAATGATGACGGCATGTGTTTCCTTGCAGGTAACCATGGTTGACAGAGGAAGAACAATGATTCCAAGCACCACCCTCCTTTTGAAGCTTCCAGTCTGTCATTCGAACTCAATCAGCATGACAGAGTGATCTCCAACCTTGTCGTCGTCAACACTCTCACCTGTGTTAATGAGAGAATCACTGACATGTCAGCTGGTCCTTTTGTGGCAGGGCTGAAATGCAGTGGAAATGTTTTTTGGGGATTCAGTTCATTTGAATGACAAAGAGGGATTTTGCAATTAATTGCAATTCATCTGATCACGCTTCATAACATTCTGGAGTATATGTAAACTGCAATCATACAAACTGAGGCAGAAGACTTTGTGAAAATTAATAATTTTGTATTTCTCAAAACTTTTGGCCACGACTGTACTTACATTTACATTTGAAGTCGGAAGTTTACATACACCTTAGCTAAATACATTAAAACTCAGTTTTTCCCAATTCCTGACATTTAATCCTAGTAAAAATCCCTGTCTTTGGTCTGTTAGGCTCACCACTTTATTTTAAGAATGTGAAATGTCAGAATAAATAGTAAAGAGAATGATTTATTTCAGCTTAAATTTTTTCCATCACATTGCCAGTGGGTCAGACATTTACATACACTCAATCAGTATTTGGTAGCATTGTGTCACACCCTGACCGTAGAGATCTTTTTATTCTCTATGTTTGGTTGGTCAGGGTGTGACTCGGGTGGGAAACTCTATGTTCTTTATTTCTATGTTTTGGCCGGGTATGGTTCTCAATCAGGGACATCTGTCTATCGTTGTCTCTGATTGGGAATCATACTTAGGCAGCCTGTTTTGCCACCTTAGTTTTGTGGGATGTTGTTTTTTGTTAGCTCTGTGAAGCCTGCAGAACGTGACATTCGTTATTCTTTTGTTGTTTTTGTTTGGTGTTCGGAGTAATTAAAGATCATGAACACTTACCACGCTGCACCTTGGTCCAGTTCTTCAGATGAGCGTTACACATTGCCTTTAAATTGTTTAACTTGGGTTAAACGTTTCGGCTAGCCTTCCACAAGCTTCCCACAATAAGTTGGGTGAATTTTGGCCCATTGCTCTAGAGAGCTGGTGTAACTGAATCAGTTTTGTAGGCCTCCTTGCACACACACACTTTTTTAGTTCTGCCCACAATTCTTTTATCGGGTTTGAGGTCAGGGCTTTGTGATGGCCACTCCAATACCTTGACTTTGTTGTCCTTAAGCCGTTTTGCCACAACTTTGGAAGTATGCTTGGGGTCATTGTCCATTTGGAAGACCCATTTGCGACCAAGCTTTAACTCCCTGACTGATGCCTTGAGATGTTGCTTCAATATATCCACATAATTGTCCATCCTATTGATGCCATCT
This sequence comes from Salvelinus fontinalis, assembly GCF_029448725.1. Taxonomy (NCBI): domain Eukaryota; kingdom Metazoa; phylum Chordata; class Actinopteri; order Salmoniformes; family Salmonidae; genus Salvelinus; species Salvelinus fontinalis. The sequence goes on from NC_074689.1 coordinate 8,044,454, forward strand.
ATTTTGTGAAGTGCAGTCCAGGCTCCAGAGCATTGTAGGTGTAAAAAAGGGAATAACAACAACAAAAATTCAGAAGACATTACAACCTTGCACAACATTAATTAACCTCCCAAGTTTATATAAGAAGAATAACCTCATACAATGCAATTCAAATTATTTTCACCTGAAGTGCTGGTACTGCTTGATCTAGTTAAGTCAGGTTACATTTAAAGGTGTTGTTGCAAGCCTTAGCTTTCCACCAGCACTGTATCATCCTCCAGTCCAACCAGCTGTGGGATGTTGACCCCGGTCACAGTGCTGTCCTTCACAACACCAGCAATCTCAGACAAATTGTGTGATTTGTGGTGGGTATTCTATGTTCTATTATTTGTATTTCTATGTTTTGGCCGGGTAGGGTTCTCAATCAGGGACAGCTGTCTATCGTTGTCTCTGATTGAGAACCATACTTAGGTATCCCTTTTTCCCCACCTGTCTTTGTTGGAAGTTGACTTTGTTTATGGCACAAAGCCTTTAGCGTCACGGTTTGTTTTGTAGTGTTTATTGTTTTGTTCGGCGTCTTTTCAAATTATAAAGAAAATGTACGTTCACCACGCTGCGCCTCGGTCCTCTTCTTTCAACGGCCGTGACAGTTCTTGCTTTTATATTTACATTCAGTATACATTTGTAATATAACATGAAGAGAAAGCAAAATTGTAATTCTCTATGCAAGTGTACAAATATAAGATTATGAACAGGAATTACACTTACTCTCACAGGTGGTCAAAACCCAGGAGTGATGCGCCACTACTACGCGGTCAGGCTGATCCACAACGAGGAGGCTGCCAAAGACAGAGCCTTCAATCACCAGGAAGCAGCAACAACCGCCAGACCAGAAACCATGACCCGCCTGTAATTTGGCAGGGCAGTTGTCCAGAGAGGTTTGGGCTTTATGTTGTCTGACCTAAACTGTCTGGTAACATCCCAAGGGCCACAGGAATCCTTTGAAGCCAGTTTCAAGACCCTCCAGTAACTAGAAAAGTGTTGGTCAAAAATCATAAAGTGAAAAGATTCAGCCCCGTTTCACAAATTCTGAGCATACCACCTTTCCGACACCAAATTCAAGATAGTTACAGTACAGCTTCCAGGACTACGACATACAAGTTTAGTGAAGCAGGTTCGCCACGCTCAAGTCAGCAGCTACAAGGGTCCTGGATGAATACAACGTCTCGGCCAACTTGGCTGAGAGAACAACCCTCTTCTGACAGCTTCGGTCACTCCTGCTCACCCCCACACCAGTCCTGGTGGGGGGCGATTTCAACTGTGGCTTCTGAGATGAAGACCACAGTAGACCCATGAGAGACTGTAGCACACAGGAACTCCAATCAATCATGGACGACTTCGCCCTAACAGACGCCGGTGACACGATCCTCCAAAACCAATATGGTTGAGTTCCTCCGGTGCATCCTTCTCCCGGATTGGCATGTTCTTGATCTCACCATGTCTGAAAAAGTGTTACTAGACAAGCCAGGTGGAGAACTTCTCAGACCACAAGAAATTGAATGTGTCCATAGATTGGGAAGGCATAGTCTGACCCGTTTCAGGAAACTAGGCATATGTCGCAAGTCACAACTTCACAGGAGAGCCGTTTGAACGTGTTTTTTTGGCAGAAATGCCTTCTCGAACATGTGCCTTCTCGAACACACTTAATAACAAACGTTTATGCCATCTGTAAATAAGAATACAAATGTTAAATTAGGAGCCTAGTTGGTTAATAATCCCATTGAGAACTTGTCGTCAATCCTCACGAGGCGGGTGGACAAACAAAACCCCACAAATTCTGACAAACTCCAAGCATTGATTATGCAAGAATGGGCTGCCATCAGGCAGGATGTGGCTCAGAAGTTAATTGACAGCATACCAGGGCGGATTGCAGAGGTCTTGAAAAAGAAGAGTCAACACTGAAAATATTGACTCTTTGCATCAACTTCATGTAATTGTCAATTAAAGCCTTTGACAGTTATGAAATGCTTGTAATTATACTTCAGTATTCTATAGTAACATCTAGATATTTTTGTCAAAGACACTGAAGCAGCAAACTTTGTGGAAACTAATATTTGTGTCATTCTCAAAACTTTGTCTCGACTGTAGGCCTGTATAAGGTTTCAAGTTTCACGTTTTTTATTTTCATGTGCACAAATGGCATTTTTCTTGCTCTCTCCCATCCACGCAGTAATGAATATTAGTAGTAGTCTACTATAAAAAGTAGAACAAAAATACACGAGAAATAGAACCGTATGTACTCTATTGTTATCATTATTATAAAATTCTCATATTTACTATAGGTTGGGGGAAAAGTCGATTTAAAACATAGTTGAGTTCAAACATCCTGGTTTCAGATCCTTCAGAAACTGACACAGTCCTTTTCCAGATACAGCATAAATTACTGTTTAAGATTAAAACATTCTGCCAACACAGTAAATAGACTGGTAGTTTATGTAAAATATTTCACAATATGGGTAGGCTACAGTAGACAGGAGAGCAATATCAGAGCCTATACCAAGGCAGGACATATAAACCCAACAATCTATAAATAAACAAAATATTGAACAAAAATTCATATTTTGCATGATGAGGCCTAATGCCAAATTAACTCTGAACTTGAATGTGAAAAGATACAATTCTATGTGGTGGATCGTGATGTCAAACCACTGCTAAGCCTCTCTGACAGTTTCAGACTGGGTTTAGTTTGTCTCGGACCTGAAGCGCATGCAGTCCAGCATGGAGCCTCTGAGCAGACTGACTACATAGACCTGTTTGACTGCAGAACAGTGGGAAAGCTACCAGTCGTTTACCACATGTGACTGGATGACTCTGTGCACCCCAGAAGCTCCGTGTGCTCCCAGAAGCTTGCCATTCACCATGAAAGAAAAAGTGGTCAAGGAGATGGATTAAATGGAAGGACTGGATGTCATCACGCCAGAAGAGGAGGCCACTGAATGGGTCTCAGTCATGGTGGATGAAAGAAAAAGGATGGAACAGTAAGAATACGTGTTAATCCAGTCCATCTCAACAAAGTGCTCCTCAGGCCACATCATCCCATGAGAACAGTGGAGCAGGTGATCCCGGTATTTGATGCCAAGTATGGGTTCTGGCAGATAACCTTCATGACCCCAGTGGGAAGATATCGCTTCCTACGTACTCCCTACAGAATCTTCACAGGAAGTGCAGTGTTTCAGAGGTGTATGGAACAGCTCTTCGCAGGACAACCCTGTCAAATCATTGTGGACGACTTTTTGTTCTGGGGATGGATAGTTCGGGAACACGACTAACGCCTCCGCCAGGTCATGGACAGGATAAGAGCTCTTAATCTCAAACTAAATCCAGACACATCTCGCTTCAGGGTCTCAGAGGTCCAGTATGTAGGGCATCTACTCACAGACATGGGTGTCAAGCCTGATCCTGGCAAGACAGAGGCAGTCTGCCTGATGCCAACCCCAGAGAACAAACTTGGGCTCGGATCCTCTGAATGACAAACTACCTGTCCAAATGTATCCAATGCTACAGGGAGGTAACTGTCCCTTGCGTAAACTTCTGTGTGGAATGGTGTTGGCTTGAACATCACACTACTGCGTTTACTAAGCTGAAGGTGCTTGTAACCAGTCCGCCGGTACTACAGTGCTAGGCCTGTTGCCTTCGCATCTACGGTCCTCATTGAGACAGATTGAAAGAATCTCCTGGCTCTGGTCTTCGTATGAAAGAAATCCCTCGACTACATCTAGAGTTGGGCTTTGACTATTGAAACTGACAACCCGTCATTAATCACCATCCTGAGGAAGCCCCTCCACAGAGCATCAGCACGCCGGCAGTAGATGATGCTCCAATAGCAGTGCTATGACCTGAATGTTGGCTACAAACGAGGTAAAGTCTCAATGTGGCAGGCACCCTATCTCGTGCACACCTGCCCTCAACCGACCATTCAGGGTCAAATGAAGAGGACGACATCATGACCGTGGTGGTGCTCTCAAAGAGTTGAGGAACTTCGGTGTGAAACACATGAAACACATCATCATTTTATTTATCTGTTCCTAAATCAATGTAGGTAAAATGTAACATAACAAACTATCCAAACAATAAGTAATCAATCAAACATAAGCTAATCAAATAAATCAGCCGATAAATTAGTCTGTCTACAATTTGTTTTCATTTCCATTATCTTTGATGAGTGTGCCTAGGTTGTCCTGATTTGGAGTGTTCCTTACTTGGTGGGTCTGGTGGAGAGGTTGATGGTGTGTTTGTGTTTAGCTGGTAGTTGCTGGATGGAGGTGGCAGTTGCGGTTGGTCGGTGCTGTGTCCAGGGTTGGTGCTGGTGTTGAGGCTGGGCTGGAAATTGTGCTGGAAATCAGGGCTTGGTGCTGGGTTTGGTGCTGCAACTGGGCACCGGGGAAAAACAGGAACAAGGAACTGGGTTGGTGCTGGGACTGGTATTGGATCTGTAGAGGGGAGGACCCACACAGAAGCCCTAGACCCAGAGGTAAATGGTGGCACTCCCCTGTGGTCTCCTCGCTCCGGGTGAAGGTTAGATCTTTGGTCCCTCCTCTGCGCCTCTTTTAGTGTGGTATGAATTTTTCCTTGTTCCGGTCTGGTTCTGGTTATGTGAGAGGGTTAGGTGCAGAGGGAGGAAGGGGGAAAGGGATGGAGAGAGAGCAGGGGGAGGTGGAGGGAATGTCCATCGGCCTGGGCTGGTGCTGGAGGAGAAGTAATGTCGCGGTAAGGCTGGATGTGGGAGGACAGAGGGAACAAACAGAGCCCAAACCCATGGAGCACTCACAGATAGTTGGTAGGTGTGTTCACTGTGAGTGCATGCGTGGGGGTAGTTCTCTGTGCGTACATTATGCCTTCTATGGATGGATCCCTAGTGGAGAGGCAACCATGAGCTGTCATCTATGGTGTATCTTTCTGTTCTGAAGGTATTGTCAACGTCATGGTGATGGATTATTGGAGAGGTTCGGTGGATGAGGGCCTCTAGTGGGTCATATTTATTGTTGGGTGATTTTTGGCTGTTCACAGGTCTTGGCGTGTATGCCCACCGACTGCCTGATGGCCCCCTTCACTGACTTGGTGATAGAATGGGGGGTGCTGGGAAAGGTGCCGGCGAAAGAACTAGGTGGGTTCTGAAGAAGTGGCCCCCTGCACATGTTGCAGGGCGTGTGAAGGTACAGTCTGAGATGGGATGGTTATCAGAAAGGGGATATGCTCTGAGTCTGTTAAACAGGGCTGCATATTTGACTGGCTTCAAATTGTTACTGTGAGCCTGGGGTTTTCACCAGGCAACTCAGGACAAATGCCACAAATCCCATACCTCTCTGGAGAACTGCCCTGCTGAATTCCAGGAACGTCATGGTTTCTGATCTGGTGGTTGTTGTTGCTGCTGCTGCTCAGAGATTGGGGACTCCTTCCTCTGAAGTCACCTCATTGAGGATTAGCTCCAGCCACTCCACATTGTACCTATGCATTGCTCCTGTGTTCATCCTGGTCATCTTGTTCAGGTTGGGCATAGGGGTTTTGGTTCTGGTCTTGATGATTTATGCTCTGGTCGTTGGTCAACTTCCGGATGCTGGGGGGTCCAGGATGGTCCGTGGACTGGCGATTCCGGAACAGAGAGACAGCTCCAGTCGCAGTCAAGCCACTGTTACCGTTAGTGCCTCCAGGTCCGTCCAAAGAAAATAATAGTGAAAGAGAGGGTAGAGAGAGTAGAGAGAGGCACACAAATCCAAAAAATCTCCGCCACGCAGAGTTGTGCGTAATGAAAAGAAACCAGAGTTGTATCAACATCAAGGGTTGGCTGACCCTTTCAAGGGACTCCCACACGACGTGCCAGCGTTTTACTCCATGAGGGATGAGCTCACCGTCAGTGACAGCCTCCTACTACGGGGTCAGAGGTCCATCATACCACACACACTCCAGCAATACTACATAAAACAGCTACATCAGGGCCATCCTGGCATTGAGTTCACAAAGTGCAGGGCCAGAGAAACCATGTTCTGGTCCTTCATGTGCTGCTGGCTCTAGATCTCCATGTAATGCTGAATGTTGTGACACTTCACTTTTCTCATACAGGTTTCTGGCAAGTTAGTGTGTCTGTGTTGTTGCATTGGCTTTGTTTACATTGTTACATGTGAGTAGTTACTAAGAAGGGGGATTTAGAAGGTGTTTTGTACAGTTGCCTAGTTACGAGGTCATCACTAGAAGAGGACACACAGGCACTCAGGATGGATTTTGGTTGAGTCACGCTGTTTCCCCCACACAGATGGGCAGGCCGAGCGTGTCCATATAGTATACGAACACAACCCGTGCATCACAGCTGGTTTGAGTTGCACAAAAATGAATATAGCGTTGTTGATAATGTTCGGACTGACACAATTTCAAGTGTACAACATCAGAATACCTTCATTACTATACAGAGAGCTTGTGTGTTTCTAAAATTACGTATTTGGGTCTTATTTGTTCATGTCTTTTGTGTGCCCTGACACTGCACAATGAGCAATGAGTAAATGAATTGCGGGTGTGGTAAATTTTTCATAAACAAGCCAAATCTGAACCCTTCTATAACATGCCATTTATATCAAAAATAGAGATTTATTTAAAAAACAAGAACATTGTCCTTTAACAGTGTTCCGGTGTCTATATGGGTCCACAGACTAAACACCTTCAGCGTTGATTTGAAACTAAAATTTTAAATTAGTGTAAATTATAATAAATATTTTTTACTTGAAAATGTGCTGTGTATAAATGATCGCTGGACATTACTCTCATAACAAGAGACAAGGTCGGCACCCTATTAACTATACAGTGCACTACTTTTAACCAGGGCCCATAGGGATCTGGTCAATAGTATTGCACTATGTAGGGAATAGTGCCCAATTTGGGATGACACAGAATAGACAAAGGACTTGATATAAGTTTCAGTTCCAAGTGGATCTATGTGCTTCAACAGCACAATAATATACAATACGATACTTTACTGTCCATTTGCTTGGATACTCAACAATGCAATGACTGTGATGTTCACACAATGCAGGGTTGTTTATTTGGTCAGAAGGACATGCAAGATGTACGAAAAAGATAATAATGAGAGTGATGCAATTAATAACTCATTATGAAGCCTGAAGAGACATGCAAATGATCTCCCTATCTCTCTTAACGTCTGAAGTCAGAAGTAGAAGTAGCCATCTGCCATATGTGACAAGGGGCTGGTGCAGTGGAAGAAATGGAATTCACACAATCACCACTGAATCTAAGTTACTTATAGGGCTCTGGTCAAAAGTAGTGCGCTATGTAGGGAATAGGGTGCCACTTGGGACATAGACTGATAGTTTGTAAGAAGAAGATTCACATTAATTGGTAAGGTTTCCATTGCTAATTATACAGAAACAAAAACACTTATTGCATTACATACAGTGGTATAAAGGTCTCCTAGCTCTAGCTGTTTACAAGCCAGCTGGATTTGTTTTGTAACAGAAATTAAAATATGCTGGACACATTTCCATCTCCTTAACTACATCCTAAATGGCACACTATTACATACAGAGTGCCCTACTCTTGACCAGAATCCGTTGGGTCCTGGTCAAAAGTACTGCACTATAAAGGGAAATAGTGTGCGATTTGGGACACAGCAAAAGCTGTTTCTATTCATAATCCCACGACTGTTCAGCACTTCAATTAATTTTCATGGAGGGGAGAAGCTGTATAACTTTCATTACATGGGCTTTTCATTTGGAGCTGTAATTGGCAGTTGGGGCAAATGTTTGTTCATTTTGAAATAGTTTGAAATAACAATTATTCAAAACACAGAGGGGTAATAATGACGGAAAAGTAAATAGCCATATGCCAGCTGGTCTGTCTTGTTCTTTATTTTTCTACTCCTGCACTTCGAACGTTGTAAAAACAAACACACAGAATTGTGGATGAAACATTATATTAAGGTACCTGTGTGATTACATTATAGGCCTACATAGTAACTGCTTTGTATTCATATGGTTATACAGATGAGCTGTTGATGTTACATTCTAGTGTCAATCATGTGGTATGAAAATGTGTTTCCATTTTGCATGGATGGCTGGATGTACAGTAGGCCTAACATGAGTGTCTTGGACAACAACAACAACAAAGAATCTTCCTGTGAGAGCTGAGAGGTAGCCTGCAGAGGAAAAAATCTGCCTCGCCTCAGTGATAGACAAGACTTAAAAAGGTTCTGTAGTTCAAACTGGGTCATATTACAGAGTTCATTCAAATTGACAAAAATAATGTTATAGTGTAATACTGTATACTTTAAATCAGGGCCTAAATTCAGAAAGTGTCTTAGTGAGATGGCCGATGTAGGATAAGAGTACACCTGTCTCTTATTCATTATGATCTAAAAAAGGAAACTGATCCCACTCTCCTAAAAATAAACTTGCAAGTTGGAACCAAATAAGTTTTTTGAGAGCGATGCCATAGGGGAACCACTTTAGGGTCTTTGAAGAACCATTGAAAAATCCCAAAACCTGAAGTGTTTTGGCGCCCCAGGACCGGAATTGAATAGCCCTGCTGTGGGGTTAAGCCATACTTCTCAGGGTGCCTTTCGAGTGAATTTTTTTGTTACCAGTACCACCCATGACTGTGTTTGCTAATAACAGAGACATGGTTGTTGCATTTGTGCATTGTTGCAGAAGTGAGATCCTAAGTGAATATGTGTATTATGACAATACATACAGTGGGGCAAAAAAATATTTAGTCAGCCACCAATTGTGCAAGTTCTCCCACTTATAAAGATGAGAGAGGCCTGTAATTTTCATCATAGGTACACTTCAACTATGACAGACAAAATGAGGAAAAAAAATCCAGAAAATCACATTGTAGGATTTTTACTGAATTTATTTGCAAATTATGGTGGAAAATAAGTATTTGGTCACCTACAAACAAGCAAGATTTCTGGCTCTCAGACCTGTAACTTCTTCTTTAAGAGGCTCCTCTGTCCTCCACTCGTTACCTGTATTAATGGCACCTGTTTGAACTTGTTATTAGTATAAAAGACACCTGTCCACAATCTCAAACAGTCACACTCCAAACTCCAATTTGACCAAGACCAAAGAGCTGTCAAAGGACACCAGAAACAAAGAACCATTTCAGTAACGAGTCCAAGTAACAGATTGGAAAAGTTTAGAAATATGTATGTTATTTATATTTGAGTAGCATAAGATTAATGAATCAATCAACGTACTAGCAAAAACATAGCCTGTCAGCTCACACACAATTCTTTCGCTACTCTGTTCGCTACATATTTTAGTCTCACTGCCATCACTGAAATCGTTTGTGGTGACAAGGGGCGCGACGGCCCCTGTACAAAACAATGTCATCATCCATTTTATCATCTAACCAATCAGAGTATCAAAGCCAATTACGAATTTTCAAAACGTCACTTTACCATTGTCTATTTTGGCTCTGGCCCAACCCATTGCTTTCTGGACCAATCAGATGGCCCCAAATGTGTTTGCGTTTGGTGAACGTTCGAGCAGGTACTGAGACCCAGTGTCATTGTGGAAAAGAAACTAACGTTTGTGGGCGTGGCATATAGTTTGGTAGGCTCAAAGAGTCTGGGTAGCCAGGCAAGAAAAAAAATAGATATTGAAACAAACTATACAAAAAAATGAACCTGCAATAGAGCATCCTGGGAAATATGATAATGTTGGGTGTGGTTTTGGTTGAACTGGTTTTTAACTCCAACACTGTATTTTTTAACACTGTATTTTTTAACACAACTAAGTGTTAAATCTTTACAGTGTTAATTTAACTCTTGAACAACACTAGAAATGTTACACTGAAAAAAATCAGCACTATTTAACATTGGCCAATTTACTGTGTGCTATGAAAGGGACACATCTGCAGGCTTCCATACATTTCAACCATAGATACCATGTCAAAACCCCATGCTTACCTCAAAGGTTCTATATAAAGCAAGAGTTCTCCAAGGAACCTTAAGAGCTGAGGAAGAACCATTTAATAAACTTTTTTTTCTGTGTAGATCAACACCCCTACTCTGAGACCATTTATATATACGGTAATGCTTTATACTGTAAATCTGACTTACCCTTCCTGGGGCCTTATTTATAAAAAAGATTAAGATTTCTAAACTTGGCGCACGCCGTACATATGCATATTTCCCGTAATAAAACACAACTGTTGTTTAACTGTGTCCACGTGAACGACTATTTGTAACGGTTTTCCTCCTCCTCTTCATCCGAAGAGGAGGAGTAGTGATCAGACCAAAATGCAGCGGGTTTTGAAAACATAATGAATTTAATAACTTCCGAAAACGAACATGAAAACAAACACTTGGAATGACTACAAAATAACAAAACGAACGTAGACTGACCTAAACCATGAGAACTTACATATAACACGAAGAACGCAGGAACAGGTACAGACTATAACAAACGAACGAACAAACGCTACAGTCCCGTGTGGTACGAACGAACATACAGACACAGAAGACAACCACCCACAAACAAACAGTGTGAACACCCTACCTTTATATGGTTCCCAATCAGAGGAAACGACAAACACCTGTCTCTGATTGAGAACCATATAAGGCTAATTACCAATGGCCTAAACATAGAAACACAAAACATAGAATGCCCACCCCAACTCACGCCCTGACCAACTAAACACATACAAAAATAACAGACAACAGGTCAGGAACGTGACACTATTATAACTCATCCCATCTTTCACCTTTCATAGTGACATTTATTCCCTTATTTGCTGTATCTAAAGGCCACGACAGTATCTATCTTAGGCCAGGACAGTATCTAAAGGAAATAGCAATGGCAAACTTGATCAAAACATTTTCTTTTGCGGTGACATTTGCTGTGCCTATCTGTCAATTTCTGAAAGACAAAAGAAATTGCAAAATGTTGTGGACCTGTAAACAGATCGTTTGAATTCAATAATGTTCAATAGTTACTTTTTCACAAACCTAAATATGCTGCACTGCCCGCGAATTATGAAACATCTACTCTGAAAAAAATTACAACTACAGTGGTAGCCTACACACTTCAATGCAAAGTTAGTTAAGAACAAATTCTTATTTACAATGACGGCCTACCGAGGAGCAGTGGGTTAACTTCCTTGTTCAAGGCCAGAACGACAGACTTTTACCTTGTCAGCCAGGGGATTCAATCCACCAACCTTTCGGTTACTGGCCCAATGCTCACACCACTAGGCCACCTGCCTCCCTATAGTCAACTGTCTGTTCAGCTGTTAAATTATTTTGGAGCCTATGTTATAAACCACGCTCCATTTCTGAGGCATAGAGCAAATACTTGAAATTTTAATTTCCTATATATTACATGTAGGCCCAATTAATTGAGAGATGCATCATGCTATGTGTATGCTTCTAATCGTTAAGGGAGTGTTTCTGGATAAAAAAGAAACAGGATAGGACTATGCACAGGCAAGAATGCTTTTCAGTGACTACAGCTCGGCGTTGAACACCATAGTGCCCTCAAAGCTCTGCAACTGGATCCTGGACTTCCTGACAGGCCACCCCCAGGTGGTAAGGGTACAGAACAACACATCCGCCACACTGACCCTAAACACGGGGGGCCCGCAGGGGTGCGTGCTCAGTCCCCTCCTGTACTCCCTGTTCACTCTTGACTGCATGCCAGGCACGACTCCAACACCAACATCAAGTTTGCCGATGACACAACCAACAACGATGAGACAGTCTATAGGGAGGAGGTCAGAGACCTGGTCTCACTTTTCTCACTTTTCAGCATATTACAAATCTCCAATGTGCTTGTTACAGTGTATACAAGAACCGGAGCACATCATTTAGTCTTCTTCAGTTTTTGACAAACCACAAAGCAAATAAAATGTTATCTTCTCACTGATGATCAACTCAAATTCAAGCCTACTCCCTGGCCTAGCCGTAGCGCAAAAAGCTAAACTGTGTTGCTAGATGTGGGTGAAACCATTTTAGGGGGGGTTTGCAGTTGGTAATACTTTAAGTTTATACAAATTTAACCACATTTTGGAAGGAAATTGATAACTTGTCAACCCACGTAACATTCAGCCCGTAGATGACGCCAAAGCATAAACCTAGATAATCCTGTCTAGCTCCATAGTTTACGATAACCCATTATATCTACAACCTCTCCTCACTCATGCCACGTTTTCTGCACACAATATAGCTGATTAGATGCACACACTATTCAATCTAGTCATCCTTACAAACTACCCTTTGTTGCTTACATTACTTGATCCACCCTGTTCTCACTCTCCTCCGGCCCAACCAGGCTTAAACCTATCCAAGCCATAATACTCACCACATTTGATGATAGCAAAATATCTTCCTCTCTTGGCGACAAGGAAGTTATCTGTAGCATACATGTCAAGTGGTGATAATAAGTTGACGTGATGATAACGTGTACCTACCAGTGCAGAGAATAGCTGTAAAATGCAACAATACATTTTTTGAACAGCTGCATAGAATTCTGGTACCACGTGCAAAAAAGAACTCAAGTTGTAATTGCCGTTATTATTTCTTTGAAATTATGTGTCAAAAGGTTGAAGGACTTACTCACATCAGATGCGGCGAGTGTGATCCCACAGTCATCCAGAACAGCTGGTGCGCTCATGCATGATTCAGTTTTGCTTGCCTCAAAGCAAGCATAGAAGGAATTTAGCTTGTCTGCTAGGCTAGTGTCACTGGGCAGCTAGGTTACCCTTTGCAATTCGTGGCCACAAAAGAACAAACTGAAAGCCACACACCCAATAGGCCACTCCTCTAAGTCTTCTGATTGGCTGTCGCTGCTACATTGCACCCACTGCTATGCAATGCGAATGGTGTTGAAAATAATTAAAAAGCGTTCATTCAATAAAAAAAAATCACATTGATCTTTCAAATGTGTTATTTTATATCAGAGAAATTCAGTAGAATATGTTGAAGAAACCAAAGCTTAATTAAGGATCATACCTATCAGAAAAAAAGACTTCAGATGAACAACATTGCTGTCCCACTTTTTACAGTTTAGTAAAGGAGCCCTTTGAAGTTATTGTTTGACAATCAGATGACAACATCATGACTGGATGTGTTTATGCCACAACAAAAAGTAATACATTTTAAAAGTTAAATGACAAATCTTTAGGACTAAGCACACAGAGATTCTATTGAATTAATAGGTATTCTATGTAATTGTCACGTTGTCTAAATTATTTGAGATCCGCACAGGAATTCATAAAAGGGGGGTTTAATATTCCACCTAAAATATACAACATTCCCTGAAACGGCACGGGGACGAAGCCAAAAACAAACACATATACAAAAACACAGGGATGTAACACAAACAAACGAGCGAAGTTAAACCTCTAATAAATACACAGGACGAGACCCGCAATACACTACACGGGACGAGACCTGTAATAACAAGTGCACAATACACACAGGACGAGACCCGCAATAACAACGCACAGGTACACACAGACTACAGACATGGGAACAAAAACTGCCAAGACAATGGTGAACAGAGGGCACATATATACAATTACTAATCAGGGGAATTGGAATCAGGTGTGTATAATGAGACACTTCAGTGATGCCTAGAGGCCGGTGACGTAGATTTTCCCGGAACTGGTGCCTGGAATGAGCAGAAGTACCAGGGGAATCCGTGACAGTAATTCTATAATTAGGCCCATACATTATTTTCAAATGAAATAAAATCAAAGTTTATTTGTCACGTGCGCCGAATACAACATTGAAATGCTTACTTACAGGCTCCAACCAATAGTGCAAAAAAGGTATTAGGTGAACAATAGGTCAGTAAAGAAATAAAACAACAGTAAAAAGACAGGCTATATACAGTAGCGAGGTTATAAAAGTAGCTGAGGCTACATTCAGACACCGGTTAGTCAGGCTGATTGAGGTACTATGTACATGTAGATATGGTTAAAGTGACTATGCATATATGATGAACAGAGAGTAGCAGTAGCGTAAAAGAGGGGTTGGCGGGTGGTGGGAGGCGGGTGGCGGGATACAATGAAGATAGCCCGGTTAGCCAATGTGCGGAAGCACTGGTTGGTCGGCCCAATTGAGGTAGTATGTACATGAATGTATAGTTAAAGTGACTATGGATATATGATAAACAGAGAGTAGCAGCAGCGTAAAAACGAGGGATTGGGGGGCACACGATGCAAATAGTCCAGGTAGCCATTTGATTACCTGTTCAGGAGTCTTATGGCTGGGGGTAAAAACTGTTGAGAAGCCTTCTTGTCCTAGCCTTGGCACTGTGGTACCGCTTGCCATGCGGTAGTAGAGAGAACAGTCTATGACTGGGGTGGCTGGGGTCTTTGACAATTTTTAGGGCCTTCCTCTGACACCGCCTGGTGTAGAGGTCCTGGATGGCAGGCAGCTTAGCCCCAGTGATGTACGGGGCCGTACGCACTACCCTCTGTAGTGCCTTGCAGTCAGAGGCCGAGCAATTGCCGTACCAGGCAGTGATGCAACCAGTCAGGATGCTCTCGATGTTGCAGCTGTAGAACCTTTTGAGGATCTCCGGACCCATGCCAAATCTTTTCAGTTTCCTGAGGGGGAATAGGCTTTGTCGTGCCCGCCTCACGACTGTCTTGGTGTGTTTGGACCATTCTAGTTTGTTATTGATGTGGACACCAAGATACTTGAAGCTCTCAACCTGCTCCACTACAGCCCTGTCGACAAAAATGGGGGAGTGCTCGGTCCACATTTTCCTGTAGTACACAATAATCTCCTTAGTCTTGATTATGTTGAGGGATAGGTTGTTATTTTGGCACCACCCGGCCAGGTCTCTGACCTCCTCCCTATAGGCTGTCTTTTTTGGTGATCAGGCCTACCACTGTTGTGTCATCTGCAAACTTAATGATGGTGTTGTAGGCGTGCCTGGCCATGCAGTCGTGGGTGAACAGGGAGTACAGGAGGGGACTGAGCACCCACCCTTGGGGAGCTCCAGTGTTGAGGATCAGTGTGGCAGATGTTGCTACCTAACCTCACCACCAGGGGGCGGCCCGTCAGGAAGTCCAGGATCCAGTTGCAGAGGGAGGTGTTTAGTCCCAGGATCCTTAGCTTAGTGATGAACTTTGAGGGTACTATGGTGTTGAACGCTGAGCTGTAGTCAATGAATAGAATTATCACGTAAGTGTTCCTTTTGTCCAGGTGGGAAAGGGCAATGTGGAGTGCAATAGAGATTGAATCATCTGCGGATCTGTTTGGGCGGTATGCAAATTGGAGTGGGTCTAGGGTTTCTGGGATAATTGTATTGATGTGAGCCATTACCAACCTTTCAAGGCACTTCATGGCTACGGACGCTCTACGGGTCATTTAGGCAGGCTGCCTTTGTGTTCTTGGGCACAGGTACTATGGTGGTCTGCTTGAAACATGTTAGGTTTACAGACTCAATCAGGGACATGTTGAAAACGTCAGTGAAGACACCTGCCAGTTGGTCAGCACACATCCTGGTAATCCGTCTGGCCCTGCGGCCTTGTTTATGTTGACCTGTTTAAAGGTCTTACTCACGTCGGCTACGGAGAGCGTGATCACACAGTCGTACGGAACAGCTGATGCTCTCATGCATGCCTCAGTGTTGCTTGCCTCGAAGCGAGCATAGAAGTGGTTCAGCTCGTCTGATAGGCTTGTGTCACTGGGCAGCTCGCGGCTGTGCTTCTCTTTGTAGTCTGTAATAGTTTGCCACATAAGGCGGTATAGTATGATTCAATCTTAACCCTGTATTGACGCTTTTTGATGGTTCGTCTGTTTGATGGTTCGTCGCATGGCATAGCAGGATTTCTTGTAAGCCTCCGGGTTAGAGTCCCGCAACTTGAAAGCAGCAACTCTACCCTTTAGCTCAGTGCGAATGTTGCCTGTAATCCATGGCTTCTGGTTGGGGTAAGTATGTACAGTCACTGTGGGGACGATGCCCTCAATCCACTTATTGATAAAGCCAGTGACTGATGTGGTGTACTCCTCATTGTCATCGGAAGAATCCCGGAACATATTCCAGTCTGTGATAGCAAAACAGTCCTGTAGTTTGGCATCTGATTCATCTGACCACTTTTTTATAGACCGAGTCACTGGTGCTTTCTGCTTTAATTTGTGGTTGTAAGCAGGAATCAGGAGGATAGAGTTTTGGTCGGATTTACCAAATGGAGGGCGAGAGAGAGATTTGTATGCGTCTCTGTGTGTGGAGTACAGGTGATCTAGATTTTTTTCCCCTCTGGTTGCACATTTAACATGTTGATAGAAATTTGGTAGAACTGATTTCAGTTTCCCTGCATTAAAGTCTCCGGCCAATAGGAGCGCCGCCTTTGGGTGAGCGGTTTCCTGTTTGCTTATTTCCTTATACAGCTGACTGAGTGCAGTCTTAGTGCCAGCATCTGTCTGTGGTGGTAAATAAACAGCCACGAAAAGTATAGCTGACAACTCTCTAGGCAAGTAGTGTGGCCTACAATTTATCACAATATTCTCTACTTCAGGCGAGCGAAATCTAGAGACCTTCCTTAGATGTCGTGTACCAGCTGTTGTTTACAAATATGCACAGACCGTTCACTGATTGCACGTAGGCGAGTAGTATTGGCGGTAACGTCAGCTTTCCCACTTGTCTTTTCCGGGTCCTGACTAGGCATCCGGCTCTTTGTCCTCTGTACCTGTGTCACTTCCTCTTGCAAATAACGTGGATGTCGGCCCTGTGCGGTGTTTGGAGAATGTCTTGTGCGTCCTCCTTGTTGTAGAAAAAATCTTGGTCTAATCCGAGATGAGTGATCGCTGTCTTGATATCCAGAAGCTCTTTTTTTGCCGTAAGATACGGTTGCAGAAACATTATGGTCAAAATAAGTTACAAATAACGCCAAAAAAACACATAATAGCACAATTGGTTGGGCGCCCGTAAAACTGCTGCCATTTCTTCCGGCGCCATTTTTAGGAGGTCCGTACTGGGAAGAAATCTACTTTCACCCCTGTTCACAGTCATGATGTTCAGAATAATATGTATACATAGACCCTTATCACTATACACTGTAAGACTACATTCCCTAAACAGGGCCACAAAATATTATGAAAATGCTAGAAGTCATTGGGATTTTATAACTGTAGACACATTTTCCCTCTCATGTTTAGAATTGTTTATTCAGTCTCTGTACCCATCTATTCCTGATCTCATCTTGAATTGTCAGTTTCACTGCAAACAAGTCCTGGAGAAAAGATTATACTTAGAATTATGCCCCATAACGATTACCTTTTCAGACTTTAAAGTGTACTTTAACTTGCCCCCTAGATTCAGATCAAACACTGTTTTATACAAACGGCAGATAAAATAATTGGAGGAAACTATATCTAGCTTGTCTCTTAAAGCCATGCGCCATAAGAAATTCAGTAGTCATTTTATTTCCCCTCTCATGAAGGATATCCAGCTGACATCAGAGTAACTGCAAGGTTATGATTAAAAACAATCTTAACCCTTAGTTCAAGGACACACAGAATCATTCCCAATGCAACAAACAATTAATTGAACAAGAAAGTATATCAAATTATAAATTCGAAAAGGGAGGTCAAAGCAAGAAAGGTATACAATGGCTAAAATAGCCTTGTATGCCGTTTTGGTTTTACCCTTCAAGCATTTGGCAGTGAGTTTTCTTTTATTTGTAGAAAATGAGATGCAGCCTATGGTAGTGAATAAAAATGGATTATTTGAACAGAATGGGTTATAATCATAGTTGCACACAATTATATGGCACTGTCCTGACATGGTCAATGTCATGCATTATAATACTGAGCACATGTCTTGTACAGTGATATGAACATTGGCTCAAATAAAAAACACAAAGAAAAAGAAAAGTAGTATTATTGCGATCATGTGGGTTTGACTACCCTGATTGCTCTGCATGCAGGTGGACAGGGAACTCACAATTGATTCTCAATTTCAGTCTATGACATTATTTGGTCCAAATAAAAGAGAGGCACAATTAAGAAATTATCCTCTTTGACGTCTTAGGTACTGTCCCAAATGGCAACCAATTCCCTATATAGTGCACTTGTCACGTTCTGAGCATAGTTCTTGTGTGTTTTGCTTGTTTCAGTGTTGGTCAGGACGTGAGCTGGGTGGGCATTCTATGTTGTGTGTCTAGTTTGTCTGTTTCTATGTTTGGCCTAATATGGTTCTCAATCAGAGGCCGATGTTTTGTGTTGTCTCTGATTGGGAATCATATATAGGTGGCTTGTTTTGTGTTGGGGTTTGTGGGTGGTTGTTTCCTGTCTCTGTGTTTTCGCTGCACCAGATAGGACTGTATCGGTTTGCATTATTTTGTAATTGTTAAGTGTTCACTGTTTATCATTATTAAATATGTTGAGCACCAACTATGCTGCGTCTTGGTCCGATCCCTGTTACACCCTCTCTTCTCGTGAAGAGAGGGAAGGCTGCCGTTACAGCACTACTTTTGACTAGGGCCCATAGGGCAGCGCACTACACAGCAAACCCTCCAGTGTTAAATATACACTGAACAATTTGACCATAAACAGTACACACTGGAACCAGTGTTAAATGAAATCAACACTGCGAATGTTAAATCAATCTTTAAGAGTCTATTGATGCACCCGTTTGTCAATTTAATTAACATAGTTTTTTTTATCACATAAACATCTGTCAATTCAAGCTGAAGATATATTTTTTTGCATGGGCTGCGTCTCAATCCACCGCATCCGCCTATGACGCCCTTCTGCATCTGTGGTGGAAAGTGGCAGAGCTACAATACTGTTTGTCAGACCCGGAGACATCCCGATAATCGGTATTTTAATGAAAACGTCTGTAGCGTCTGAACGGTTTAGCCTACTAACTATTATGACCCCACTGTGGAAAGTGGAGACTCTCCCATTTTGCTCTATGACCCCCAACCAGTGTCACGGGATTCGCCTGAAGGTAACCCATACAAACGAATGGAAGTATGGCGGTAAGGGTTAAATACACTGCTCAAAAAAATAAAGGGAACACTTAAACAACACAATGTAACTCCAAGTCAATCACACTTCTGTGAAATCAAACTGTCTACTTAGGAAGCAACACTGATTGACAATACATTTCACATGCTGTTGTGCAAATGGAATAGACAAAAGGTGGAAATTATAGGCAATTAGCAAGACACCCCCAATAAAGGAGTGGTTCTGCAGGTGGTGACCACAGACCACTTCTCAGTTCCTCTGCTTCCTGGCTGATGTTTTGGTCACTTTTAAATGCTGGCTGTGCTCTCACTCTAGTGGTAGCATGAGAGGGAGTCTACAACCGACACATGTGGCTCAGGTATTGTAGCTCATCCAGGATGGCACATCAATGCGAGCTGTGGCAAGAAGGTTTGCTGTGTCTGTCAGCGTAGTGTCCAGAGCATGGAGGCGCTACCAGGAGACAGGCCAGTACATCAGGAGACGTGGAGGAGGCCGTAGGAGGGCAACAACCCAGCAGCAGGACCGCTACCTCCGCCTTTGTGCAAGGAGGAGCACTGCCAGAGCCGTGCAAAATGACCTCCAGCAGACTTGTTAATCTTTATATACTGAACAAAAATATGCAACATGAAACTGTAATTTCAACGATTACAGTTCATGAAAGGCAATCAATCAGTTGAAATAAATTCATTTTGCTCTAATCTATGGATTTCACATGACTGGGCAGGGGCGCAGCCATGGGTGGGCCTGGGAGGGCATAAGCCCACCCACTTGGGAGGTGGGTGGGCCTATTCCACATAAAGGGCTTTATTACAGACAAACACTCCACAGTTTCATCAGCTGTTCGGGTGGCTGGTCTGGGTCACGTGGTTACACGTGGTCTGCGGTTGTGAGACTGGTTGGACGTACTGCCAAATTATCAAAAATGACGTCAGAGGTAGCTTATGGTAGAGAAAGGAACATTCAATTCTCTAGCAACAGCTCTGGTGTGCATTCCTGGAGTCAGTATGCCAGTTACACGCTCCCTCAAAAGTAAAACTGCACATTAGAGTGGCCTTTTATTGTCCCCAGCACAAGTTGCACCTGGGTAATGATCATCTTATTAATATGCCACACCTGTCAGGTGGAAGGATTATCTTGGCAAAGGAGAAACGCTCACTAACAGGGATGTAAAAGAAGTGTACACAAAATTTGAGAGAAATATGCATTTTGTGTGGTAGAAATGGGGGGGAGGGTATAGTGGGAGGGAATGGGGGAGGGTATAGTGGGGGGATATGATGCAATAAATATTACTGTGATGGGGATATATCAATAAATGGGGGGTAAACACAGGAGAAGTTTATACGCTAAATTAAAAATATAACCCCTGGAGGGAGGGGGGGGGTCTGAGCTGGCAACCCTGAGGTACCATAGTTACAATCTGATGCCGTGTTCAAAACAACTGGGAGCTCGAAATCGGCAACTTCCAATTTCAGTGTGAACAAGACAACAGGGAACTCTGGAAAAAATCAAGCTCTGACTGGGAAAACTATTTTTGAACAGTCATCCAACTTGGAATTTCAATTCGGGAACTCGGGCCTCTGTAGAAATTCTACTTTCTGACCTGATGTCACTGACGTCATGATTTGACCTCGTATTTTTCAGAGTCCCCAGTTGTCTTGAAAGCACCATAATTCAGTTGAGTGAACTATCCCTTGACTTAGTTTTTTATAACATCTTTGATCTGACAGATTACGTGGTAACCAGAATGCTTTGTATGATGTCAACAAACATGGCGCCATGCATAGCTGGTAAATAGCTTAGCATTAGCTCATCATTATCAGTGCAACCTTAAAAAAAGTATTTTACACATATCATATGAGTCCATTACGATCAATGCAAGAATCAGAATGCATGATTTGTCATCAGGACTTGATAACATGTGAGTAAAACAGTTAATACATTTATGCTCTATACATACAGTACATATGGTATGCTACAGTAGAAACAACAATACGATATGCAAAAAATAAGGCGCTTACTTTGATAGGAACGCACACATGTCCAAAGTTATTATTTGTAAGGAAAACAACATTGATGGCAATGCGGGGGCCAGACAGAAAATGTGCCAGGGGGGAAAACGTTTGTGGAAGGCCTGCTCTGACTAGAGCAATGTCTTCATACTTGATCTGGGGATACACTGGGGAAGTGCTTGGGCTTTCCAACAGTGAAATGGGTTACTTCTTATGTGAATTAATGTGTAGGCGGAACACACCTCAGTTCAAACTGTTGTTAGAAAATCAAACTTCTTAGAAAATAATTAGAAATTGACAAATTGGAACATAGCCTATAGATAGCAGGCAGCATGCCTTGGGTTGACTGCAGCGCGGGTTAACTGTCCTGTTGCGTAACAAACACATTTTGGAACAGCGAGTGCATTCTAATATCACGTGCATAAAAAAACTCACGCTGGGGGCGACCAGTATAGATATTTGGAACTCACGCATAAAAAGGTTAAAAGTTGACCCTATTAATCTATGGCAAAGCTAATTATATGATTCCACTTTCATCTGTGTCTGGTGTTAGCTAGTTACTGACTAGCTTCTTATGGCTGGGGGCAGTATTGAGTAGCTTGGATGAATAAGGTGTCCAGAGGTGCCCAGAGTAAACTGCCTGCTACTCAGTCCCAGAAGCTAGATATGCATATTATTATTAGTATTGGATAGAAAACACTCTGACGTTTCTAAAATGGTTTGAATGATGTCTGTGAGTATAACACAACTCACATGCCAGGCAGAAACCTCAGAAGAAATCCAACCAGGAAATGGGAAATCTGAGGTTTGTAGGTTTCTCAACTCATTGCCTATCGAAGATATAGTTGGATATTGATCATATTGCACTTCCTAAGGCTTCCACTAGATGTCAACAGTCTTTAGAATCTTGTTTGATGCTTCTACTGTGAAGTGGGGGTGAATGAGAGGGGAATGAGTCGGAGGTCTGCCAGAGAGCCACGAGCTGACCATGCGTGTTCACGTGATAGTTATCTTGCGTTCCATTGCATTTCTGAAGACAAAGCAATTCTCTGGTTGGAACATTATTGAATATTTTTGTAAAAAACATCCTACAAATTGATTCAATACATCGTTTCACATGTTTCTACTGACTGTAACAGAACTTTTTGACTTTTCGTCTGCTCCTAGTGATCGTGGGTCATGAATTTGGATTACTGTACAAAATGCGCGACCAAAAAGGAGTTATTTGGACATTAATTATGGACATTATCGAACAAAACAAACATTTATTGTGGAACTGGGATTCCTAGGAATGCATTCTGATGAAGATCATCAAAGGTAAGTGAATATTTATAATGCTATTTCTGACTTCTGTTGACTACACAAGATGGCGGGTATCTGTATGGCTTGATTTGTTGTCTGAGCGCAGTACTCAGATAATTTCATGGTTTGCTTTTTCCGTAAAGTAAAAAAAAATCTGACACAGCGGTTGCATTAAGGAGAAGTGTATCTATAATTCCGTGCATAATAGTTGTATCTTTTATCAATGTTTATTTTGAGTATTTCTGTAAATTGATGTGGCTCTGCAAAATCACCGGATGTTTTGGAACTACTGAACGTAACGCACCAATGTAAACTGAGATTCTTTGATATAAATATGAACTTTATCTAACAAAACATACATGTATTGTCTAACATGAAGTCCTATGAGTGTCATCTGATGAAGATCATCAAAGGTTAGTGATTATTTTATCTCCATTTCTGCTTTTTGTGACTCCTCTCTTTTTTTCTGTGACTTGGCTCTGACCTAACATAATTGTTTGGTTTGCTTTCGCTGTAAAGCCTTTATCGGGCACTGTGGAGGGATTAACAAGAAGTGTATCTTTAAAATGGTGTTAAATACTTGTATGTTTGAGGAATTTTAATTATGGGATTTCTGTTGTTTTGAATTTGGCGCCCTGCACTTTCACTGGCTGTTGTCATATCGATCCCGTTAGCAGGATCTCAGCCCAAAGAGGCTAGCTAGGTCTTTAGCCATCATGGAAAAAAAGTATGGGAAGGGTCATTCAAAACTCAGATGCAGTTGTCAAGTCATTACATCCGTCAGTGCTGCTGTGAACTGCATCACAAGAGACATACCAAATAGGAGACGTATAAAACATTGTTTACATCAGTGATGCAATTTCAATGTTGTTTGAGTAGCTTTATGCATCACCAAATTTACTTGAGATGATTCTACTGCCATACTAAGTCACTGCATCCAAGTTGCTTCACTCATGCATTTCAAAGATTCACCAGTCAAGGAGAGCTCATGAATAAAAGCTCCCCGCTCACTCAGCCTGTCTTTTCAAACTTCTTGGTAGTTAGCCATGAGAAGGAAAAATATATTTTATATATATTATATATAATATATTCTCATATTTTGAGGATTTCTATCAAAAGAATATTATGGATGATATTTTAGTTACTCAAAAGGCTATTTTACATGGGAATCAGAATGACTGTTCGGGACCTTTAACAACTAAGAATTTGCTGTGTATGTAAGGGTACCATTTGGGAGGCAGGCTTGGAGAGAGTATTTTTTGGCAAGCGCAATCAAGGATACACATCTTCAAAGCTTCTGCGGAAAAGGGCTTATATTGCATTAGAAATTAATATTGAACTGAGTGGAGCCCTGGGCGTTTTTTATGTAATCCAGCCACTGTCTCTCACTGTGTATTTCAACAAGTTTCTCTAAAATAATACATGAAAAGTGACACATTATTACTGAAGGTAATCCGAAGCTGCCTGGAGACAAAACAATCAAAGGAAGCAATCTCAGACATCACAAATAACAATCTCGACAAGTGCCGGGTGAAATTAAAAATATGTAATTTTGGAAGCATGGGTAACAATCAACTAACGCTTCAGGGCTATCTCTCACAGGTAAGGAGGCAGACAGCATTAGGAGGCCAACGTTGCGAGATCCAGGCGGAGATGGATTGTTTGATTGTGAATGAAAAAAGTCATGTCAACAGTGTATTTTTGTTCTCAAACAAAGAACACAATCCCATTAGATGGAAATGCTGCATTGTTGCCCCTCTAGTTCAGAATCAATAAAGACTCACTCTCTTTCACGTTACTAAGATTAGATCCCACGTTTCTGCCGTCTGAATGCTTAAGCACTGTGCTATATATCATTGATGGTAAATGCAGTTAGCGCTCCAAGCCAAAGAAATCTGTCTGGTTCAGCTGGCTCAGGTAATCAAACTGAGAAGGTTAAAGAGCCAGACAAAGGCGTTAAAACAAAGCTTTTTGTACGCCATCGGGTAATGTCATATTATGTCAGCAGGAACTGTACCAATTGTTATACATTTAAATTACACTGCATGCATTGAAATATGCATGCCATGTCAAGAGTGCAGCATGTTCTATAGATAAAGATATGTTCTCAAAAGACTGCTAGTCAATCAATAAAAGGGGTCAACACAGAATGTGTCAGACAGGAAGTGTAATTTGGAAGTATGTTAGATGGAAAACAAACAACCTTGGTGGTTTCACTTCTTACACACCAAAAATCTGCATTCACCATGGCCCACACGCGATACCCTAGTGTTAGTCTTGGCAACTTATCCCCCTCAAAAATGGCACATTATGCTGTAAGGACACAGAGGGATATGTTGATTTATTCCTCCCGAGCCCCCCTCTGAAAAACACATTTACACAAACCCAAAGAGCGGGAAGAGAAAAGCTGGACGTCGCCAGTGTTGCAGTGTTTCAGACAGTCTTTGGAGGCCAAACACATTCAGCAGCATGTTCTCCAGTCGAGCATGGCACACCTGTGAAGCTAGCATCTTGGGGGTCTGTAAGGCCAGCAAAGCCCGATAGCTCACCACAGGAGAGGAACTAGAGGACTCTGCCGGCAGCCTACGGCTGGCATGGGTGTTGGTCCGGGGTGGAAGGGAGCTGAGGGGGTTGAGCAGCCACCTGCCAGGCTGGAGCTAATCTCTGGAATGCCAGGCCAGTGAACAGACAGAGCAGGTAGCTAGACAGGCTTCCCTGGAGGAGGATGAGAGGGGGAGAAGGTGGGTGTAAACAGGTCCAAGCTATGGGGATGCTGGATTGGTTAGTTGTCGAACAGCAGTCGGTGACATGCAGGGCGCGGCACCAGGAGGGAATAGTGGAGGGCGGGTGATGTGTAGGTCGAAGGCATAGGAAGGGGAGCAAGTATTATTATTTTTTATGGAAGCTGATGAAGGCTTTCTAGAATAAAGCCTTCTACAAACTATAGCTCTTCATTGGTAAACTGACTGGTATGGCTCAAGTTGTGAGCAATGCATTGGAGGTTGAATGGTGTTTAAGGCCAGGAATACAGGCCAAGTGGCAGAATGTTTAAGATCAGTGTAGTACAAGCGTTCATTGGTCTGACAGATAAGTAAGGATAAAGGCTTAACATTTCCTTGACAGAAAAAAACACTGAGCATTCATACCCCTTGACTTCGTCAACATTTTGTTGTGTTACAGCCTGAATTCAAAATGGAATAAATACTAGATGTTTTGTCTCACCCAGCTACAAACAATACCCCATAATGACACAGTGAAAACGTGTTGAAGAAAGTTTTGAAAATGTATCGACAATTAAATGCAGAAATATCACACCCCTGAGTTAAAACTTTCTAGAAGCATCTTTGGAAGCGAATGCAGTCTTTTTGGGGGGTTTGTATCATTTGATTTACACAACATGCCTACCACTTTGAAGATGCAAAATATTTAATATTGTGAAACAAACAAGAAATAAGACAAAAAAACTGAAAACTTGAGCGTGCATAACTATTCCCCCCCCCAAAAATCAATACTTTGTAGAGCCACCTTTTGCAGTAATTACAGAGGCAAGTCTCTTGGGGCATGTCTCTACAAGCTTGCCACATCTAGCCACTGGGATTTTTGCCCATTCTTTGAGGCAACACTTCTCCAGCTACTTCAAGTTGGATGCGTTCCGCTGGTGTACAGCAATCTTTAAGTCATACCACAGATTCTCAATTTGACTGAGATCTGGGCTTTGACTAGGCCATTCCAAGACATTTAAATGTTTCCCCCTAAACCTCTCGAGTGTTGCTTTAGCAGTATGCTTAGGGTCATTGTTCTGCTGAAAGGTGAACCTCCACCCCAGTCTCAAATCTCTGGAAGACTGAAACAGGTTTCCCTTAAGAAATATTTAGCTGTAATTAGCTCCATCCATCATTCCTTCAATTCTGAGCAGTTTCCCAGTCCCTGCCAATGAAAAACATCCCCACAGCATGATGCTGCCACCGCCATGCTTCAAGGTGGGGATGGTGTTCTCGGGGTAATGAAAGGTGTTGGGTTTGTGGAAGACATAGCGTTTTCCTTGATGGCCAAAAAGCTCAAATGTAGTCTCATCTGACCAGAGTACATTCTTCCATATATTTGGGGAGTCTCCCACATGCCTTTTGGTGAACACTGAACGTGTTTGCTTATTTTTTTCTTCTAGCATTGCTTTTTTCTGGCCGCTCTTCTGTAAAGCCCAGCTCAGTGGAGTGTACGTCTTAAAGTGGTCCTATGGACAGTTATTCCAATTTTGTGTATGTCCATTACATGAAATCCAAATAAAATCAATTTAAATTACAGGATGTAATGCAGCAAGGGGGATGAATACTTCTGCAAGGCACTGTATGGGGGCATGGCTTTCAGAAAGTAATTTTTGGCCATCGGTGAGAATAAATGTCATTCTTGTTCCTCACGTTAACTTTGTACACTGCACATTTAAAATGTTCTTCGATATATTGGTACTTAACATGTTTTAATATACAGTAAATAGAATAACATTATTATTTAAATTTTAGAACAAAGTGGTAACTATCCCAACATTGTGATATGTATAGGCAAAATATTTTCTGCCTGAGAGGTAAGTAACTAATTTTTCATTCTGAATAGGACTAATCCTTCAATTTATACAGCTAACAATTCCCCAGGGACCAACTCAATGACTATAAAATCTGAAAACAGCTTGTGGGGTCTTAATAATGACTATCTTCATTTGAAAAGGGGTCTGAATATCAGAGGAACACCCATCCAGCAGGTTCTTGAACTGCATAGTCGATGTGGCGACCACCAAAGAGGCAGTCAAGTGTAATTCGACAGTTATGGCTGTAGGGCTGGTAGTTCTGGGAAACAGAACTATTATCTTGTCGCCCTCTCATGGAGTTATCACCTAGGAGATAAGTTTAGCTACGGTAAATTGATGCACATCATTCTCCCTTCTCGCTGATCAGTCACAGTAACTGTCACAGCAACCTGAGGCACGGAGATAGAATGAAGTCCCCCTGTAGAGTCTTCACCGACAATGGAGAGATTCATTAAGTTGGCTCTTGCCATGGGTAAAACTAACAACGCAAACAGTCCACTACAATGGGGCTGAGAATGGTTGCCCATATGTTGCAGAGAAAAACACATTGCATAATATTCAGACAGGAGTAGAGATGGCTGTTCTTCCAAATTCTCAAACCTCTTTTCTGGCCTAAAAATGACAAGTTCAGGTATGGTCAATGTGAAATATCTATGTTCTTCAGTGATTTAGACATGTCGGGCACAGCAATAGGAAGATAATGGTGGCCCTTATGTTGCAGACACCAGACAGATAGAACCTGGGAAACCGAATCAGTGCCAGGCTGTGGTCCCGTGCAATAACCCTAACCCTTAGCCTCTTTGGGAACCGTGGAACTAAGCCCCCCTCCTCCCACACGGTGTAATGGCTCCATCCAAACAGATCATCAACAGATGGTGACATTCAATAACCTCCTGATGTCCCTCTCAAACCTGGGGACGTGACTTTAACGTAGTGCAGTTTATAAGCAGGTGCCACACCTGTCAAATGTAGGCCCTCAAGGGATGTGCACCTGTCTGGATATAAACAACTAATTTGACTTGGTCACGTTACGAGAGAAGGATTTGAAGTCTTTCAGAATTTTCTGTTTGTGTTAGAGAAAGAAGGTATGATTTCTGATGCACTGTGGATCTCTGTTATAATGTTTTAGAGCGTTTTCCCGCCCTTGTAATGCTCACTCTTGGTATGAGAGGAAGAGGGAGAAAGAGAAGAGAGGGAAAAGAAAGAGAGAGCGAGGCGTGAGTGGTGTACAAAGTTAGTTTATTTACATGTTCCTGCTGAAAGAGTCGGAGGACCCTTGGCCATCTCACAGCCCTGCCTTTGTGCACCCTGATGGACACAGGCGCTGCCATCTATGACCTGTCACTCCAGTTACCCCTTAGTTTGCTCCAAGACATAAAGGATACCATTCGTTCCACTCCTTTCATATCATACTAATTTCCTTCCACCCAAGATTTAATATTAAACTCAATTCAATTCTGTGTCCTTGGTGTGCTGCCATGGGTGTTTCGAATTTATAATTGAACGTGTGAAATTATCCAAAGTCCATTCACATAGGTTTTTGGTTATTTTTTACAGATTACCGATTGACATGCTATTTTGTTGTTTGATTGAGGATTATGGGTTATGAAAAGTGGGGTTATGAAAAATAGAATTGTGGTAATAAATCTATTCACAACTGTGTGCTAGTTTCAATAACGCATCAAACAACTACATTTTTTTCAGACAGGTTCCATTCTGTATCCTCTTTCATGTGGTCAAAACAAGATGAGCTCACCCACCCACTACGTGCACCTGTCAGAGACCAGGAAAAGATATGAGAGAAAAGGACTCCAACTGAGACCAGTGTGATACTGTATTCTCTCACAAAACATACTGCAATAATACTGAAAGTACAGTGCATTCGGAAAGTAGGTTGAAAACATGTTTTTTGACATTTTTGAAAATGCATAACATATTCAAAACTGAAATATCACATTTACAGAAGAATTCAGACTCTTTACTCAGTACTTTGTCGAAGCACCTTTGCCAGCGATTACAGTCTCAAGTCTTCTTGGGTACAACAATACAAGTTTGGCACACCTGTATTTAAGAAGTTTCTCCCATTCTTCTCTGCAGATCCTCTCAAGCTCTGTCAGGTTGGATAGGGAGCATTGCTGCAAAGCTATTTTCAGGTCTCTCCAGAGATGTTCGATCGGTTTCAAGTCCGGGCTCAGGCTGGGTCACTCAAGGACATTCAGAGACTTGTCCCGAAGCCACTCCTGCATTGTCTTGGCTGTGTGCATAGGGCCGTTGTCTTGTTGGAAGGTGAACCTCGCCCCAGTCTGAGGTCCCGAGCGCTCTGGAGCAGGTTTTCATCATTGATCTCTCTGTACTTTGCTCTGTTTCAACCTTTCCCCCATCCTGACAAGTCACCCAGTCCCTGCCGCTGAAAAACATCTCCACAGCATGATGTTGCCACCACCATGCTTCACCGTGGGGATGGTGACAGGTTTCCTCTAGAAGTGACGCTTGACATCCAGGCCAAAGAGTTCAGTCTTGTTTCTTACCATCTGAGAGTCCTTTAGGTATCTTTCAGCAAGCTCCAAGCAGGTTGTCATGTGCCTTTTACTGAGGAGTTGCTTCTGTCTGGCCACTCTACCATAAAGGCCTGATTGGTGGAGTGCTGCAGAGATGGTTGTCCTTCTGGAAGGTTCTCCCATCTCCACAGAGCAACTCTGGAACACTGTCAGAGTGACCATCAGGTTCACTCTGACAGACCATCAGGTTCAACTCCCTGACCAAGGCCTTTCTCCCCCGATTGCTCAGTTTGGCCGGGCGGCCAGCTCTTGGAAGAGTCTTGGTGATTCCAAACTTCCTCCATATAGGAATGATGGAGGCCACTGTGTTCTTGGGGAGCTTCAATGCTGTTAACATTTTTTGCTACCCTTCCCCAGATCTGTGCCTTGACACAATCCTGTCTCGGAGCTCTACGGACAATTCCTTCAACCTCATGGCATGGTTTGTGCTCTGACAATCACTGCCAGTTGTGGGACCTTATATAGAGAGCTGTGTTCCTTTCCAAATCATGTCAAATTAAATTAATTTACCCCAGGTGGACTCAAATGAAGTTGTAGAAACATCTCAAGAATGATCAATGGAAAGAGGATGCAACCTGAGCTCAATTTCGAGTCTCATAACAAAGGGTCTGAATACTTATGTAAATAAATAAAAATGTTTACATTTTTCATAAATTAGCAACATTTTCTAAAAACCTGTTTTCGCTTTTTCATTATGGGGTATTGTGTGTAGATTGATGAGGAAATGTTTTTTATTTAATCCATGTTAGAATAAGGCTGTAAAATGTGGAAAAAGTCAAGGAGTCTGAATACTTTCCGAATGCACTGTATGTTAGATGAACTCTCCCAACTACAAACATACTGTATATGATGAAATCTCTGCAACATCAGTGCTCTGGAGGTACCACAGAGAGTGACGCTTCACAGTTTGTTAATACAACCCCGTCTTTGTGCATGAACAGTATAACTGACACCATATGGTAATCATGACATAGTCCCAAATGGCACCCATTCCCTCGTTAGTGCACTACTTTTGACGAAGGCCCATAGGGCAATGGTCAAAGGAAGGACACTTTATAGGGCATATGGTATCATTTGGGACACAGGCACAGAGACTGGACCTGCTTTAAATCTGTTCCAGGCAGCTTGCAGCAGCAGAATGGGCTAATGAGGCAGCAGGATTCGGCCTGCCTGGGGTCAGAATGCACAAGGAGTTCAGATGGTCCAGCACTGCAGACAGCTGGGGATTCAAACATACAGTATTTGTGGGCCGAAAGGTCTCTATGGTCTCTGGTCAAAAGAAGTGCACTATATAGGGAATAAAGCGCTTCTGACCAACCACAGCTCTCAGGGCTCACAGCCCCTCCCCCTCCACAGGACCCCAATGGTAACAAGCATGCTGCTGTCAGGGTGCCTAAAAGCCCCTACAGTGCCTTCACATTTTGTTGTGTTACAGCCTGAATTCAGAATGTATTCAATATTTTTTTTGTTTCTCAACCATCCTCACACAATACCCCATAATGACAAAGTCTAAACATGTTTTTAGAAATGCCTGCTAATTTATTGTACATTTTATACAGAAATATTGAATTTACATAAGTATTCACACCCCTGAGTCAATACATTGTAGAAGCACCTTTGGCAGCGATTACAGCTGTGAGCTCTTTCTGAGAGCTTTCCACACCCAAATAGTGCAACATTTGCCCATTTTTCTTTTCAAAATTCTTCAAACTTTGTCAAGATGTTGGGGATCATGGCTAGATGTGTAACACTTCCAGTGGTGGAAATAAGAGTCAGGTGCAGAGAGCAGGAATCTCTTCAAAGAGTGGAATTTATTTCCTTACAGAAATCACCTACAAACCGGTGACGCCACACTAAACACTGGGCGCGTAAAGAGAAATGTCCAAAGTAAATTGAATCACAAAAGATCCACTAATACACACCACAAACACGAAACAGAAAAACAAGCCCGCACAAAAGGGAGCGGGCAAACTGGGTTTAAATAACCCCTAATCTAAACACACAACAGGTGAAACAAATTAGACCAACTAAAAGGAAAACAGAAAAGGGGATCGGTGGCAGCTAGTAGACCGGAGACGACGACCTCCGAGCGCCGCCCGAACGGGAAGAGGCACCATCCTCGGCGGGACTCGTAACAGTACCCCCCTCCCGACGCGCGCCGACTCCGGCCTCGAGGACGACCCGGAGGGCGAGGAGCAGGGCGCTCCGGATGGAGGCGGTGAAATTCCCTCAAAAGGGACGGATCCAAGATGTCCCCCACCGGTACCCAGCATCTCTCCTCCGGACCGTACCCCTCCCAGTCCACGAGGTACTGCAGGCCCCTCACCCGGCGTCTTGAGTCCAGAATGGCTCTTATCCTATACGCCGGGGACCCCTCGATGTCGAGAGGGGGAGGAGGGACCTCCGGTACCTCACCTTCCTGCAGGGGACCAGCTACCACCGGCCTGAGGAGAGACACATGAAACGAGGGGTTAATACGATAGTAAGAGGGAAGTTGTAACCTATAACACACCTCGTTTATCCTCCTCAGGACTTTAAATGGCCCCACACACTGCGGCCCCAGCTTCCGGCAGGGCAGGCGGAGGGGCAGGTTTCGGGCCGAGAGCCAGACCCTGTCCCCTGGTGCAAACACAGGGGCCTCACTGCGGTGGCGGTCAGCGCTCCTCTTCTGCCGTTCACTGGCCTGCTTGAGAGAGTCCTGGACCGCTCGCCAGGTCTCTCTAGAGCGCTGTACCCATTCCTCCACCGCAGGAGCTTCAGTCTGGCTCTGGTGCCACGGAGCCAGGACCGGCTGGTACCCCAGTACACACTCGAAGGGCGACATGTTCGTAGATGAGTGGCGGAGTGAGTTCTGGGCCAACTCCGCCCACGGGACGTACCTCGCCCATTCTCCTGGCCGGTCCTGGCAATACGACCTCAGAAACCTACCCACCTCCTGGTTCACTCTCTCCACCTGCCCATTACTTTCGGGGTGATACCCAGAGGTAAGGCTGACCGAGACCCCCAGACGCTC
Source organism: Salvelinus fontinalis (assembly GCF_029448725.1). NCBI lineage: Eukaryota > Metazoa > Chordata > Actinopteri > Salmoniformes > Salmonidae > Salvelinus > Salvelinus fontinalis. The sequence continues at coordinate 8,076,888 of NC_074689.1, forward strand.
CATAAACGCCCTCCATACCCGGGACGTGAACTGGGGACCTCGATCAGATACGATATCCTCCGGCACCCCATAATGCCGGAAGACGTGGGTAAATAGAGCCTCCGCAGTCTGTAGGGCCGTAGGGAGACCAGGCAATGGGAGGAGACGACAGGACTTAGAGAACCGATCCACAACGACCAAAATGGTAGTGTTCCCCTGAGATGGAGGAAGATCCGTCAAAAAATCTACCGATAGATGAGACCATGGCCGTTGTGGAACCGGAAGGGGTTGTAACTTCCCCCTCGGTAGGTGCCTAGGAGCCTTACTCTGAGCGCATACCGAGCAGGAGGAGACATAGAGTCTCACGTCCTTAGCCAAGGTGGGCCACCAGTATTTCCCTCTAAGACCACGCACTGTCCTCTCCACCCCCGGATGACCCGAAGCAGGTATTGAGTGAGCCCACCGAATCAATCGATCACGAACACCAAGCGGTACGTACCTACGGCCAGTCGGACACTGGGACGGCGCAGGTTCTACCCTCAACGCCCGCTCGATGTCCGCGTCCACCTCCCATACCACCGGAGCCACCAGACAAGAGGCGGGAAGGATGGGAGTCGGATCGATGGGCCGGTCATCCGTGTCATAGAGACGAGACAGCGCGTCGGCCTTTGTGTTGAGGGAACCTGGTCGGTAAGAGATCGTAAATCTAAAACGAGTAAAGAACATGGCCCACCTCGCCTAACGCGATCACTCTCCATCACCACCCCTGAGGTGGAAATGCGATAACCCAGGAAGGAAACGGCTTGTTTGGAGAACACACATTTCTCAGCCTTGACGTATAGGTCATGCTCCAGCAGCCTCCCAAGGACCCTGCGCACCAGGGAAACATGCGCGGCGCGTGTAGCAGAATAGATCAGGATGTCATCAATATACACTACCACACCCTGCCCATGCATGTCCCTGAGAATCTCATCTACAAAGGATTGGAAAACGGCTGGAGCATTCTTTAACCCATACGGCATGACGAGGTACTCATAGTGGCCTGATGTGGTACTAAACGCTGTTTTCCACTCGTCTCCCTCCCGAATACGCACCAGATTATACGCGCTCCTAAGATCCAGTTTTGTGAAAAAACGTGCTCCGTGGAATGATTCCACCGCCGTAGCGATGAGAGGTAGCGGATAACTAAATCCCACTGTGATTGAATTTAGACCTCGATAATCAATGCATGGACGCAGACCTCCCTCCTTCTTTCTCACAAAAAAGAAAGTCGAGGAGACGGGTGACATGGAGGGCCGAATGAACCCCTGTCTCAGAGCTTCCGTGACATATGTCTCCATAGCCAACGTCTCCTCCTGTGACAAGGGGTACACATGACTCCTGGGAAGTGCAGCGTTCACCTGGAGGTTTATCACGCAATCCCACCGTCGATGAGGTGGTAATTTAGTCGCTTTCTTTTTACTAAAAGCGATAGCCAAATCGGCATATTCTGGGGGAATGCGCACAGTGGAAACCTGGTCTGGACTCTCCACCGAGGTGGCACCGATGGAAACTCCCACACACCTACCTGAACACTCCTCTGACCACCCCTGAAGAGCTCCCTGTCTCCAGGAAATGAGGGGATTGTGAATGGCTAGCCAAGGAACCCCCAACACCACTGGAAACCCAGGTGAATCAATAAGGTAGAAACTAATCTGCTCCCTATGATCCCCCTGTGTTACCATGTCCAGCGGAATCGTGGCCTCCCTGATCAGCCCTGACCCTAGCGGTCGGCTATCTAAGGAGTGCACAGGGAAAGGAGGGTCTATCTGCACCAACGGAATACCCAACTTACGGGCTAGACCGCGATCCATAAAACTCCCAGCTGCGCCTGAGTCTACGAGCGCCTTATGCTGGAGAGAAGGGAAAAACGCAGGGAAAAAAATAACCAAAAACATGTGACCGACAGGGAGCTCTGGGTGAGTCTTGTGCCTACTCACCTGGGGTGATCGAGGAGTATTCCGCCTGCCATCTCCACTCCCAGAGGCGCTCCTCCAACACCGGTCTGAAGTGTGTCCTCTCCTGCCACAATAGGTGCAAGAAAAGCCACCTCCTCTGGCCCCCCTAGATGCAGCCCCTCCCAACTCCATCGGGGTTGAAGCGGGAGGACTGGGAGGTGGAACTGACAGGACCCCCTCTGAACGCCCGCGGGCAGCTAGCAGGTTGTCCAGTCGTATAGACATGTCTATTAACTCATCGAGAGAGAGCGTAGTGTCTCGACAAGCTAGCTCCCGACGGACGTCCTCCCGAAGGCTACATCGATAATGGTCCATCAGGGCCCTGTCATTCCACCCTGCGCCAGCAGCCAAGGTCCGGAACTCCAAAGCGAAGTCTTGCGCACTCCTCGTCTCCTGTCTGAGGTGGAACAGTCGCTCACCCACCGCTCGGCCCTCCTGAGGGTGGTCAAATACGGCCCGAAAGCGGCGAGTGAACTCTGGGAAGTTGTCTCGAACCGAGTCTGGGCCGTTCCAGACCGCATTAGCCCATTCCAGGGCTCTACCCGAAAGCAGCCTCCGTTCCCTAATTTATTTTATCCTGAAAACCCCCTCAGTCCTTAAGGATTACAAGCATACCCATATAATGATGCAGCCACCACTATGCTTGAAAATATGGAGAGTTGTACTCAGTAATATGTTGTATTGTATTTGACCCAAACAGAACACTGTACGAAAAGGACGAAAAGTGAATTGCTTTTCCACATTTTTTGCAGTATTACTTTAATGCCTTGTTGCAAACAGGATGCTTGTTTTGGAATATTTGTATTCTCTACATGGTTACTTCTTTTTCCTCTCTCAATTAGGTTAGTATTGTGAAGTAGCTGCAATGTTGTCGATCCACCCTCAATTTTTTCTTATCACAGCCATTAAACTCTGCCATGTTTCTAAAGTCTTCATTGGCCGCATGGTGAAATCCCTGAGCAGTTTCCTTCCTCTCCGGCAACTGAGTTAGGAAGGACGCCTGTATCTTTGTAGTGACTGGGTGTATTGATACACCATCCAAAGTGTAATTAATAACTTCACCATGATCAAAGGGATATTCAATGTCTGCTTTTACATTTTTACTCATCTACTAATAGGTGCCCTTCATTGCGAGGCCTTGGAAACCCGCCCTGGTATATTTATTTGAATCTGTGTTTAAAATTCCCTGCTCGACTGAGGGACCTTACAGATAATTGAACGTGTGGGGTACGGAGATGAGGTAGTCATTAAAAAAGCACTAAACAAAGTCCATACAACACATTATGTGACTTGTTAAGCATATTTTCAGTCCAGATCTTATTTAGGCTTTCCATAACAAAGGGGTTTAATACTTATTGACTCAATGCATTTAAGCTTTTCATTTTCTATTAATTTGTAAAAAATGTCAAGTATACTCATGTGCACTTCTCCATGGATCCCCACTGCTGCATGGGAAATGAGAATACTCAACAGGCCAAGCCTCTGTCCCCCCCCTCATTCCTCCCTCTGCCCCCACCATTCCCCCTCTGTTCCCCTTAAACGTTATCTGCCCCCCTCTTCCCCCCAACCACACCCCCATGTTCCTCTGGATACACTCCCCTGCTTCCATCCCATCCACCTTATTTACTGAACATAGTAGAAGCATGTGGATAGTTGACATGACACCCATTTTTTCCCATGATGACAAACACAAATATAACTTAAATTGCATAACATTTTGATAGAATACTAAAAGCTTTTCTTTTTTTTCTTGGATCATGAGTTAATTATTGCAGTGTATAATTTATGTTCATACAATTTTGAACCAAACATGTGACTGTCCCAGTTATGTTCAAAGTTCCACAAGTTTAAGTACATTTATAAAAATATTTATCAATATTTATTCACCTACTCTTGTAGTTTTTTAATGAAATAACAGTCCCAAGTCTACTCATGATATTACCAAATACTTCTGATTGATTACATTTTGTCCCTAAAAGCAATGTCCACTTGGTGTTACACAATTCTGTGATTTACCAACGAGCCAGCATTTGGGCACCATTGCGCTGGGACGGTCTCTCTTGCAATGAGAAGTACAGAAAACATGGCTGGAGCACATGGCCTGAATAGATTGTAAGCCTTATCAGAAATGATTATCAAAAAATTGCACTTCTCTGCCTTTGCCATAAAAGGGGTCAGTTTCTTACTCTTTTGGTGTAATACCTTTCGAATCTACAGTATATATGAAAATAAGATTTCTTTGACAATAGAAGTATAAGAAGCAATGAAAACATGTTGTGGTGAAATGATATGGTTGTAAGGCTCACACATAAGCCTCCCAATGGACCATGCAGCCCGAGATTTCCACTGTCACAGCAGTGGAAACCAGAGGAAACGTCTTTCACTCTGGGGGACATGAACATAAAACTTCTATAATTACCTTTGTAGATCTATTTTTCCTCAAATGACACTTATTTGAATTAGACCTATTGCATCCTGTAGTAATTGGGATCATTTTAAGTGTTTCTGAGTGCAATATTTAGGTAGTAATTCTCCCACGCCTGGTTTCTCACTCTCGGCAGGTGAGCGTTCCTCCGGCAACCTCTGGGTCTGTCACTGCCCTCTGAGGAGGTTATTATTTTTTTTTTACCTGGCCCTGTGGATGGTGCAGGCAAATAATGGAGGCAGGTTGTGGTGCTCCCATTCATGGTTCTCATTCCCTGCATTAGACCATCTTTCCCAATTTCACTCCTCCCGACTGATCGTAAGTGATCCACCCTGGGAGGGCCCCCATCAGCCGTGCCTCTTTTGGAGACTGTTCCCCCCTGCTCTCCAATGCACCCCGGCCAGCCTCACTCACGTCTGTCTCAGTGGTCCTCCGATAGCGTTCCGGTGCACGGCATGGCACGCCTAGGCAGCAATGCACCATCCTATTACTCGTTGACGTCAAAGACACATTGCTTTTCTTAAAACTCTGTTGTTGGCTCTGTTGTGCGGTATACTCCAAAAACCCTCCAATAGGACACCTCTCGAGCGGCTTCGGCTGTGGGTAGGTCGGGGCCTCCCACTGGGTGTGCTTTGGTCTCTTCCATCACTGGAGGACTGTACCCCTGCCCCTCGCTGTGCACAAAGGTAAACTTCAATGTTGCAGGTGGCTATCTGGTTGACTCTGCCAGTAGCATTTTTCTTGTCCTAAAGATTAAGCCATTTTAAGTCTAAGTTCACACGGTTGGTAAACTGTGAATACATCTCATTAAGTTATGTTTCCATTGATCGCTCCAATGTTACTTGGATAACTGTGGTAATTCTAGAGCAAAGATATGCCAACAAGTGCTGACCCATATAGGGTACTTCGGGATGCTCCGGATGCTTTTACTGACCCTTTGTGGCAATGTCTGCCCTATCAACTTTCGATGGTAGTTTCTGTGCCTACCATATTGACCACGGGTAATGTGGAATCAGGGTTCGATTCTGGAGAGGGAGCCTGAGAAACGACAACCACATCGAAGGAAGGCAGCAGGCAGGCAAATCCACTCCTGATTTGAAGAGGCAGTGACGTAAAATAACAAGAAAGACTCTTTTGAGGTCATGTAATTGGAATGAGTACACTTCAAATCCTTTAATTAGGATCCATTACTGATGTTTAGAAGCATTTTTGCAGTTATCAGAAACTTCTGAAAGGGTCATTAATTATGTTCTAAAAGTCAAATTTCACTGCCTGTTGTGTATTGTCCATAAATGTGACGGCAATAATTTAAAGGGAAAAAATGTGTCATCTTCGACAAAATGTACAATTAATTGTTAATCATGAGGCAGGTAACATTATAATAATACACAAGTAAGATAATATTTTATTTTGCTTTTTATATTGCTTTTTTTCTAGTGAGATTACTGTGAATCTTACCTAAAATGTAGCGAGACACTTGGTTATCATCATTATACGGGAAATGATGTGTTTTTAATTTCAAATGCCAGAATATGATTACTGATTTAAAGACAGAAGTAACTACTTAATGAGTAAAATAAATGTATTGTCTATTTGGTCATCATGAAACCTTATATTAACATGAATTATGATGTCACACCAGAGAACAAACTGAAGGCACTAATGCATTAAATGCTTCATTAAATTGGATATAAACTCAAAATGTAAGGTGACCTTATAACATTTTGATCTGTTTAGACACACTTTATTGTAACTATATGTTTTTTTACTTACATTTTAGAATAAATAATTTTCTACTTTTGTTTTGGTCATATGGCAAATACCCATGTATGTTGGTGCCAGACCCCCCAAAAAGACAAGCGAAGAGGAAGAGATGGGAGAGAAATAGCCCAAGGCGATATGGAAGGATTTAGTTGGCAACCTAAAATAACCTTTTAAAATGTGAGCAAAGGCACAGAGAACCTCATACCTCACAGGGGCAAGCTACTCATTCCCTTCCGGATGGAAGTGCTTATCTATTCAGCAACAATACCTCAGTCTGCACTAAGCAGAGCTATGGACTAGGAAAATGTCACAGACAACCATACGCAAACTCCAACCCAGTCTAACTCCCTCTCATACCGCTCACACCCTGTGTAATATTGAATGTGATATTAAACAACTTAAAAAGAGAAATGCAATTTCAGGCGACATACGTAATCGATACTTCAAGGAAATAACAGGTATCTTCTGAACTGCTATTGCTTTCATATCATTTGTTCAGATATGTTCATAAACAGCCCACTGGCACACAGTGGCATGCTCAGCAGAAAATACATGACAGATACATGAATCACGGTGCGATTGTAACTTCAAGGACACCAGCTCAACGGTGCACCATCCAAGATGGCCACTGAGTCAGGAAAGACCCAAACAAGCCATATTATTATTATTATGGTCATTAATCAACTGTATTATCAGTTTATACGCCCATAAAATGCATCTCATTTTATGATAAATTCCCACAGAGGCACTCAGTTTTTCCATTGATGATAAGAACTCATTCTTTCACAGAGGTACTAGCTTGGCACAGCTTCTGTAGAGAAGCTGTGCCAAGCTATGCCATGAAAACGATGGGCATATTATCATTCCGTTTTTACTGGGTTGTATTGTAATTGCCTGATATGACTATTAGCAGTGTCTGGGATTATGCCCTGCTCCGTTTAATGCATGAATTTAGTTTTTCAAATCAATCTAAAACTCAATCTCAGCATTTTTGGGGAGGGATGAAGAGAATTACACTGTTGTGTAGAGTAGATCCCAAAATCACACATCTGGAATACAGATTTTAAACTGCAACATTTAATGACTATATTTGAGCCTGGGAGGTATGTTCGACGTCAATTGAATGAGACCAATGCGCAGCGTGGAAAGTGTTCATCCTACTTTATTAAATGAACACCAAAAACAACAAAAATGTAAATGAACGTAAAGCTCTGTAGCGCTAAACAGCAACTATACAAAGACAAGATCCCACAACTGAAGGTGGGAAAAATGACTGCCTAAGTATGTATGATCCCCAAACAACAACGATAGACAGCTGCCTCTGATTGGGACCCATACCTGGCCAACAAAGAAATATACAAACTAGAATGCCCACCCAAATCACACCCTGACCTAACCAAATAGAGAAATAAAAAGGCTCTCTAAGGTCAGGGCGTGACACTGGGAGTATATTATAATCTCCTAAACTTTGTTACACTTGAATGTCTCAGTACATTTTGATGAATCAGACAATGTACTTGAAAGGCAGACTGCCATCATAAAACCATTGTACGGAAATAGAGACAAAACATAACCAAAAAAGAAAAACATCAGCAACTTTATACAATTTTTTTTCCTAGTCAGCAGTAGCATTGGTTTCGGGACATTGAAGCGATGATATTTACACGTTACAGTATAGTGAAGTAAACTCCTCATCTGTGGACCTCTATAAACTAGACGGGATTGTGTGCAACTGTAATCCGATGCGTAGAAAGGGCCGCTATCAATGTAATCAATCTCCAAAAAGGCTTTTAATGAAATCAATACAGAGAAAGGGGATTGATTTCCTAAATAGTATACCGCCATTCTTATTTATCAGTCAAAACTCCTGGCTGGACCGGAAACTTCCAACAAACAATATACTGTAGGTTAATTGCATATCGAATAAAGCAGCCCGATTTGTTAAGTGACACACTTTCTTTCAGTAGCCATTAGGCAGAGGCAGTCAGTCAGGCACAGCTGGATGCATTTGAGAACTGAGTAGTGATTTCCACCCCTGTTTAGCCACCTATGCTTCCTCGCCCAGATGTATTATACCAAGCTGGTTCTCTTAAAAATAAACACAGGGAAAGTTGTGGTCATATCTACCGAAGAACTATATGCCAAAATTTGGTCAATTCGGCCAATTGTATGCCATAAGTGTGTCATGTTTGATATGTGCATGTGAACTGAATCAGGGATATACTGTACATTTAACACTGCATTTGTCATGTATTGACAAAAAAAAAATGCCATAGGTAGAATCACATTCTGATGTGGATTGGTATTATCTTTCTCTACTGATTTATTTTACTGCCCACTTTTAGCCTTCTCCATTCCAGGCAGTATAAAATAAAGTTGAATAAATCCTGATTTGGTTATTGGGGTCATCTGACTGTTTCCTAAAGTCCTATTTCCTTCTCAGAATATTTTATTCATCCCTGCTATCGATTCATGAGAGATACTGTGTTTCAGGGCCAAGAGGGAGGAAAATTAGTACGTACATGCAAAGTAAACAGGCACGTTGTTAGTCACCATACCAATACATCAGAATGATAGAATTTAGCACATACAGTGACTTGCATAATTATTTACCCCCATTAAACTTTTACACATTTCATTTAATTGTCTTTTTTTGTCAACAATCTACTCAAAACAATTTGTAATGTCAAAATGTCTTTTCAAAATTCTTCAAGCCCTGTCAAGGTGTTAGGGATCATGGCTATACAGCAATTTTCAACTCTTGCCATAGATTTTCAAGTAGATTTAAGTCAAAACTGTAACTTGACCACTCAGGAACATTCACTGTCTTATTAGTAAGCAACTCCAGTTTATATTTGGCCTTGTGTTTTAGGTTATTGTCCTGCTGAAAGCTGAATTCCTCTCCCAGACTGAAGCAGGTTTTCTCCATCCTGTTTCATTTAATCCTGAAACACTCCCCAGTCTTTGCCGATGTCATCCGTACCCATACCATGATGCAGCCACCACTTTTCTTGAAAATAAGGAAGCAGTTACTCAGTCATGTGTTGCGTTGGATTTGCCCCAAACATAATGCTTTGCATTTAGGCCAAAAAGTGTGTTCCTTTGCCTTGTTTTTTGCAGTATTACTTTATTGCCTATATCTATCTATGTTTTGGAGTATTTTTATTCTGTAAAAAATAAACTGTCAAATCCCTACAATGTGGTTCATCCATACTCATTTGTTTTACCATCTCAGCCATTAAAATAGGTAACTGTTTTAATAAAATCACTAATGGCCTCATGGTATCATCCTTGCACAGTTACATGTCCTGCAGCTCAGTTCGAAGGCTGACTGTATCATTCTACCTGGACACGGGTGGTTTAATACATAATCCACAGCATAATTATTTTACTTGACCCTGCTTAAATATATATTATATGTCTGATTTGTTATTGTTACCCGACTGCCAATCAATGCCCTTCTTTTTGAGGCATGTGGTGGAATTATTGTGATCAAAAGGAAACCTTTAGATTTCTTCAAAACAATCAAACTTTATTATTTAATTACTGCAGTAATGGAGGTGGTCGGTAATCACCCCTTGAGGTGATCCCTGAGCGGATTCGAGCGACAGCATTTTATAGCAAAGTCCATCCTCCTGGATGTTCATGACAAACAACAGATGTATGGAAAGGGTCACAAGGTTAAGATTTGTATGAAAGATACTTATAATTCACAGCAGACAGTATCTCATTGTGTAGGTCTGGCCCTGAAGTCATCTCTCCCTGGTACCTTATTGAACAGAAACATTAACTCATGCTCTGGAATGTGGTATCGCCCAAAGACATTGTAAATATTCTAGAGGCCCATCCTCAGTAGAACACACACAGATGAGTGTTCTAACAACCCTTTATTCTGTTGCATAAAACAAACATTTGATGCAATAACAGCATTATAACATAATCTTGTAATTTCCACCATACGCTTTTAAAAATCTCCCTGGTCTCTGTAGTTGAATCTGTGCTTGAAATTCAATACTTGACTGAGGGACCTTACATATGTTGTTTGTATGGTGGACCGAGGAAGGGTTGGTCATTGAAATCATGTCTATTATTTGATGAGCTATTACTAGTTTAATTGTACGGCCATGTGTACTTAGAATTGCATGGCTTAATCTTTGAGCCAAGCATATGCTACTGGCAGGATCAATCAGGTAGCCCCTAGCAAAATTAAGTTTAAACGCGATGCTCAGCGAGGAGGAGACCTGCTCGCACTCAGCGGGAGGCCTGGACCTACCCAGAGCAGCCAGCAGCATCAGGCCATGCGACACAGTCCCCCTCCTTGTAATTTATTATGGGATTTGTTAAGACAAATTTTACTCCTGAATTCACAAAGAGAGTGAATACCTATGCAATGACTATATTTTTGTTTTATTTTTTTATTAACCTTACAACAGCAAGAAAAAACATCCACTTTGACATTACAGAGTATTTTGAGTAGATTATTGACAGAAAATACAATTCAATCCCTTTTAATTCCAGGTTGTAACACAATACAATGTGGAAAAGTCTTATGCAAGGCACTGTATGAGAACATATCGTGTTGATATAAATTACATTAAATGACGAGCACATGCCAGTGTCTTCTTTCAAGGAGTATTAATTTGGCTCACAGTCCCGTCTCTCCCCAGCCCACATTGGTTGTCTCAGTAGACAAGGTGGAGGTGGCTTGTGTTAGGACGTTGCTCATCTACCAGACATGACAAAACGTTGACATGTTCAGTCATGGTAAACCTGGATTTAACACGGCTGACAAATATATGGTGTTTTATTTCTCTGTCGAGAAGCCAATGATTTATGAAACTCATGTGCTGACACGTCAGGTGCTTACATGCAGGTGACAGGTCAGTGCTCAGCTCAGCTCACCTGACACTGACACACAGTGGTCATGTCAAGTATGGTTTTCCGTCAGGTGAAACTCATTCTTCTCAAGTCAGTGTCATCAATTTTCTTGTCTACTGTGGTTGAGTCCCAAATGGCACCATATTCCCTATATGGTGCACTGCTTTTGATTAGAACCCTATTGGTCCTAGTCAAATGTAGTGCACTATAAAGATAATAGTGTGCCATTTGGGACACAGCCTCAGTCAATGTTTTCCATTTTCTTGTCTTGTATCTGAGCAGTAATCTGTTGAGAGCAGAAGTGTTGGGCAGATGCCCTTAAACAATGTTGCTCTGTCCCTGCTGAAAAACACAGCATAGACCAGCATAAACGTCAAGCTGGTCCATGCTGGTGTCGTGTCTTTGGCATCATTAAAAGTGAAGACTGTCATTTTATCAAATAATTCTCTGTAATTATTATTACTTGATTAAACTAATCATGTAAGTAATTAACTTCTTAGCGCTAGGGGTCATATTTTTTTTATTTTTTTTAAATAACGTGCCCAACGTAAACAGACATTTTCTCTGGCCCAGATCGTAGAATATGCATATAATTTACAGATTAGGATAGAAAACACTCCAAAGTTTCCAAAACTGTCAAAATATTGTCTGTGAGAATAAGAATACTTATTCTGCAAGCGAACTGAGAAAATGTAACCCGGAAGTGATATATATATTTTTTAATCTGTGTTCCCTGGCCCGTCTAACCTCCATTTTTAAAGGGGTATCAACCAGATTCCTTTCCCAATGGCTCCCTCAGGCTGTGACCAGGCTTTAGACATAGTTTCAGGCTTTTATTTTGAAAAATTAACGAGTTTTTAAAAAACTAGTCAAGTGTCCTCCGAATATTTCCTGCGCGCGCGGGAGGAGCTCACCATTTTCCGTTTGTCTCTTATTGAATAGGTTATGCTCCGGTTGAAATATTATCGATTATGTTTGTTAAAGACAACCTGAGGATTGATTATAAAAAAACATGTGAAATGTTTCTACGACCATTTCGGATACTTTTTGGAATTTGTCGAACGGAACACGGCTTTTGTTTTCTCAACATAAGGCCGCAACCCAAATGGCGTTTTTTTGTGATAAAAGTAATATTTATTGAACAAAAAGAAGATTTGTTGTGTAACTGGGAGTCTCCTGAGTGGAAACGTCCGAAGATTATCTAAGGTAAGCGATTCATTTTATTGCTTTTCTGACTTTCGTGACCATGCTAATTTGGGGCTAGCTGTTGTAGCATTGAAAGCTACACTCACAAAAGCTTGGATTTCTTTCGCTGTAAAATATATTTTCAAAATCTGACATGATTAACCTTTTACGGGGGCAGCCCGACACCCGTACACTTATGACAACATCCAGCTCAAAGTGGAGGGCGCGAAATTCAAAATCTATTTTTTTTTAAATATTTAACTTTCACACATTAACAAGTCCAAGACACCAGATGAAAGGTGCACATCTTGTGAATCAAGCCAACATGTCCGATTTTTAAAATGTTTTACAGGGAAGACAAAATATGTAAATCTATTAGCTAACCACGTTAGCAAAAGACACAACTTTTTCTAACTCCATCAGTTTCTTACTCCATCAGGTGCTATCACAAATTCGACCAAATAAAGATATAAATAGCCACTAACCAAGAAACAAATTCATCAGATGACAGTCTGATAACATATTTATTGTATAGCATATGTTTTGTTTGAAAAATGTGCATATTTCATGTATAAACCATAGTTACATTTCAGCTACAATCCGAAATTGCATCAATAGCAGCCATAATATTTATATACATCAACGTCAAATAGATAATTACTCATCATAAAACATTTCTGAAAAATACATAGTCTGCAGCAATTGAAAGACAGGCATCTTGTGATTCCAAACAATATTTCCGATTTATTAAATGTTTTACAGCGCAAACAAAATGTATCGCTATATTAGCGTAGCTACAATAGACAGAAATAATTGGGCGCCCACGGCCAGTTCACATGCACGACAGATATATGAAATAACATCATAAAATGGGTCTTACTTTTGCTGATCTTTCATGTTGAAGAACGTGTCTGCTGATCAGAATGTTGAAGAACGTGTCCTCTGTCCAGATGAGTCGTTGTTTCGATTCAGAATGGCAAATGTCCCTCTTCAATTAGCATTGGCACTAGCCGAGTGGCATAAATTTCTCCAACGTAAACACAGTCAGAGGACGGAACACGGCAAAACTCCCGAATAAAGTTTCAATAATCTGATTAAACTATATTGAAAAAACATACATTACGATGATATGGTCACATGCACATGTATCAAAAAAAATTCGAGCCGGAGACGTTAGCCGTTCGTTACCAAGGCAAAACAGAAGTCAATCCCACTTCCTTCAGAGTACCGGAAGTGGACGGTCACGTCAAAGAAATCGTTTTTTTTCCCACCACAGACCAAGAGGAGCAAAAAAAATTATTCTCTGACATCCTCTTTACACCAATAGGAAGGCGTATAGAGTGTCAGCAGACTCCTAAGTGTTAAGACCATGTATAGGCATCAAGTTGAAAAGAGCATCGATTTCTGACATTTCACTTTCTGGTCTGGAAAAGTGCTGCAGAAGGACTTCTGTTTCACTCAGAGAAATAATTCCAACTCTTTTAGAAACTAGAAAGTGTTTTCTATCCAAAAAGAATAATAATATTCATATTGTACGAGCAAGATTTGAGTAGGAGGCCGTTTGAAATGGGCACGATTTCACTGGCTACTCAACACTTTGCCTTGCAGCCATAAGAAGTTAACAACAAGCTAAACTGTGTTTTTGTATATTTCACTTGTGATTGCATGATTTTAAATATTTGTAGTAATATTTATGCATTTGGCGGCCTGCAATTCTAGCGGTTGTTTAGGAAAGTGATCCCGTACTAGGGATGAGTAGCGCAGAGAAGTTAACTAGGAAGTCGGGGCACCACGGAAAATATTCAGATTACAAAGTTATAATTTTCCAAATATAACTCTTCAGATATTTTAATATCTGATCAATTAGTCTACTATTAATTAATTATTCTTTACCTGACATCAGTGTCATTCCAAAGTCATAAATTGTTGGTTTTCTGCACGAACCAAGCCTAAACTATGAGTCACCCATACACCAATTGGCTTAATAATTGATTTACTAACTAACTAAATAATCACAGAAATGCATAAACAAACAAACAGTAAAATTGGTTATTAGCAATGATAGGGAAGATCCCCTACTGGGCTAAGCCGATATGACGGCTTGGTGGACAAAGGAAAGAAGGTGTGGACTAAGAAAGAGCGGGAAAGACTAAATGGTTTCATTACACAGTCTATAATTATATACATTGAAATGCTTATCCTTCGCAAATGAACGGTCACTCATTCGAGAATAATTGCAAGTGCATATTTACGGTGTATGTCATTGTTGTCTTCTCTGTTGGAAGAAGTCCGTCTGCTGGAGAGTTCATCTGAGTATCTCTCTCTCTCTGTTTCCCTGAAGATCAAAGTCTTTCGTGGTTAGAATGGATTCTTCAGAGTACCATTCAGAAATGTTCTCATAGATAGATGTTTCGGCGAATGTGAGTATTCGCATCCCAGGATTCCATAATTTCTAGCTGCAGACTAGTAATTAGAATCTAAGGTTTGCTTTTATTCTGTAGGGATTGATAGTCTCAGAGTTTTTAACCATTTCCAGCCGTGTAGCCAATGACCACCTGGTATGGTTAGGAATTCAACAACCATTGCAACCTTAGCTTACACTGAGGTTTTTGTTGTATGAAGAGGAGGTACTCAGGGGGGGTTTTATTCCTAGCAATAAGAAAGGGCTGTTTCTTGACGCCAGATCATGTCTGTGCTCACGGGGACGGGCAAATGACTTAAGCTTGAAAGGGAATACAATTCTCTCACATTAAAGGTTTAATCTTCCGGGTAGGTCATATATTTTATTTTCCAAATATTGCACGTTTGCTAGCAGAATGGAAGTAAGTGGTTTAATTCGTCGCCTACGAATTCTCAGAAGGCAGCACGCCCTCTGGCCCCTTTTTCTATGCCTTCTCTTAACACAAATGACGGGGATCTGGGCCTGTTCCCCGGAGAGCAGTATATCATTCACGTCAAACTCGTTAACCCCCCCCCCACTGAAAAGGCAGAGCCGCGAAATTCAAAAAAAATATATTTTTTAAATATTTAACTTTCACACATTAAAGTCCAATACAGCTAATGAAAGACACAGATCTTGTGAATCCAGCCAACATGTCCGATTTTTAAAATGTTTTACAGGGAAGACACAATATGTAAAGATGTACATCTATTACCTAAAAACACATTAGCATAATCCACCATCTTTTATTTGTCCACCAACACCAGTAGCTATCACCAATTCGGCTAAACTAAGATATTTATAGCCCCTAACCAAGAAAAAAACTCATAAAAAAACTCAACATATTTATGGTATGGGATAGGTTTTGTTAGAAAAAATGTGCATATTTCAGGTAGATGGCATAGGTTACAATTGCACCCACCGTCACAAATGGACTAGAATAACTACATAGAGCAACGTGTTTACCTACGTACTAATCATCAAACATTTCGTAAAAATACACAGCATTCACTAATCGAAAGACACAGATCCTGTGAATACAGACAATATTTCAGATTTTCTAAGTGTCTTACAGCGAAAACACAATAAATCGTTATATTAGCATAGCACAGGTGCAAACATTACCCCAGCATTAATTCTAGCCAAAGTGAGCGATAACGTCAACATCGCCAAAATATATTATTTTTTTCACTAACCTTCTCAGAATTCTTCAGATGACACCCCTGTAACATCACATTACAACATGCATATACAGTTTGTTCGAAAAAGTGCATATTTAGCCACCAAAATCATGGTTAGACAATGGGGAAAGTAGCCCAGCTGGTGAGAAAATGTCCGTGCGCCATATTAGACAGTGATCTACTCTTATACATAAATACTCATAAACGTGACTAAAAAATATAGGGTGGACATCGATTGATAGACAATTTAATTCTTAATACAATCGCGGAATTACATTTTTTTAATTATCCTTACTTTTCAATACAGTTTGCGCCAAGCGAAGCTACGTCAAAAAACATGGCGTCCTAAGCCACTAACATTTTTCGACAGAAACACGATTTATCATAATAAAAATGTCCTACTTTGAGCTGTTCTTCCATCAGTATCTTGGGCAAAGGATCCTTTCTTGGGTCTAATCGTCTTTTGGTGGAAAGCTGTCCTCTTGCCATGTGGAAATGCCAACTGCGTTCAGCATGAACTGGAAGCGTGCCCGGCGATTCACAGCGTTTCAGAAATAAATGTCCCAAAATCGCACTAAACGGATATAAATTGCTATAAAACGCTTTAAATTAACTACCTTATGATGTTTTTAACCTGTCTAGGATCAGCGTGGCGCTAGCGGCACTCCCCCCCCCCCCCCACTGAAAAACCAGTGCCGCGAAATTCAAAAAAAATATTTTTTTAAAATATTTAACTTTCACACATTAAAGTCCAATACAGCTAATGAAAGACACAGATCTTATGAATCCAGTCAACATTTCCGATTTTTAAAATGTTTTACAGGGAAGACACAATATGTAAAGATGTACATCTATTACCTAAAAACACATTAGCATATTCCACCATCTTTTATTTGTCCACCAACACCAGTAGCCATCACCAATTCGGCTAAACTAAGATATTTATAGCCCCTAACCAACAAAAAAACTCATTAGATGACAGTCTGATAACATATTTATGGTATGGGATAGGTTTTGTTAGAAAAAAGTGCATATTTCAGGTATATGGCATAGTTTACAATTGCACCCACCATCACAAATGGACTAGAATAATTACAATGAGCAACGTGTTTACCTAACTACTAATCATCAAACATTTCGTAAAAATACACAGCATACACGAATCGAAAGACACAGATCCTGTGAATACAGACAATATTTCAGATTTTCTAAGTGTCTTACAGCGAAAACACAATAAATCGTTATATTAGCTTAGCACATAGCAATTAGCAGCCCAGCATTGATTCTAGCCAAAGTGAGCGATAAAAGTCAACATCGCCAAAAGATATTAATTTTTTCACTAACCTTCTCAGAATTCTTCCGATGACACTCCTGTAACATCACATTACAACATGCATATACAGTTTGATCGAAAATGTTTATATTTAGCCACCAAAATCATGGTTAGACAATGTGAAATGTAGACAAGCTGGTAAAGAAAACGTCCTTGCGCCACTTAGACAGTGATCTACTCTTATACATAAATACTCATAAACGTGACTAAAAAATATAGGGTGGACAGGGATTGATAGACAATTTAATTCTTAATACAATTGCGTTATTACATTTTTTAATTTATCCTTACTTTTCAATACAGTTTGCGCCAAGCGAAGCTACGTCAAAAAACATGGCGTCCTAAGCCACTAAAATGTTTCGACAGAAACACGATTTATCATAATAAAAATGTCCTACCTTGAGCTGTTCTTCCATCAGTATCTTGGGCAAAGGATCCTTTCTTGGGAGAAATCGTCTTTTGGTGGAAAGCTGTCCTCTTGCCATGTGGAAATGTCAACTACGTTCGGGATGAACTGAAAAGCGTGACCAACTTTTCACATCGTTGCAAAAATAAATGTCCCAAAATCGCACTAAACGGATATAAATTGCTATAAAACGCTTTAAATTAACTACTTTGTGATGTTTGTAACTCCTATAACGAGTGAAAAGATGACCGGAGAAATATAACAGGCTAAACTAACGCTTGGAACAGGAGAGGGTCGGTGTCTTCCACGCGCGTTACGCAGCAAGAAAAGACTTGCTAGCTAAAGGTTTTTTTCATTTGTAGGGCCTGTGAACGAGCAATCGAGCCCGTTGGAATCGTCATCACGTAAAGGCATCCAGGGGAAGACGTAAGAAGTGTCCGTATAGTCATAGCAACGACAGTGCCCGTTTAAATGACTTCAGAAAAGTGGCCAACGTTTCTCAAATCTGACTCCATGTCAGGGAAATTGCTGTAGAATGGGCTCTGTTCCACTTAGAGACAAAATTTCAACTCCTATAGAAACTATAGACTGTTTTCTATCCAATAATAATAATAATATGCATATTGTACGATCAAGGATTTTGTGGGAAGCCGTTTAAAAAATTAGCCACATTAGCATAAATAGTCTAAACAGCGCCCCCATCCCCAACAGGTTAACTCCTATAACGAGTCTTAACATGACCGGAGAAAGATTACTCCCAACACTAATGCTTGGAACAGGTGCGGGTCGGTGTCCTCCACGAGCATGACGCACCGAGAAAAGAGTTGCTAGCTACAGGGTTTTTTAATTTATAGTGCCTGTGAACGCGCAATCGACCCCATTCAAATCGTCATCACGTAAAGGCATCCAGGGGAAGACGTAAGCAGTGTCCGTATACTCATAGCAATAACAGTGACCTTTTAACTGACTCCAGATCAGGGGCCAAAATTTCTGAAATCTGACTCCATGTCAGGGAAATTGCTGTAGAATGGGTTCTGTTCCACTTAGAGACAAAATTTCAACTCCTATAGAAACTATAGACTGTTTTCTATCCAATAATAATAATAATATGCATATTGTACGATCAAGAGTTTTGTAGGAAGCCGTTTCAAAAATTACAAGATTACCATAAATAGTGACAACAGCGCCCCCAGCCTCAACAGGTTAAAGGGAAAAAAGGCTTCTGCCATTCCGTGGTGAGTAATCGCAGTTCTGATGCCCGGAAGTTATTTTCGGTCATAAGAGATGGTAGCAGCAACATTATGTACAAAATAAGTTACAAAATCAGTTACAAACAACAACAAAAACACAATTGGTTTGGAATACGTAAAACATAAGCCTTGTTCTCCGGAGCTATCTTACAAATTGTATCTCTGCCAATTTGTAATTTAACCTTCCATTTTGAATCATCATGATGATATATATGCTGACACTTTGCTTCTTGAAAGTCCAATATCTTAACTTGACAGCTGACTTGAAAAACATTTTGGGACTTAATCAACAGTGGACTAATGAAAAAAAGACCATGATTTTTGAGTGGGTTTTCCTTTAAATGTCAAGGTTGAAATTACTAAAGGCAACCAAACCAAAAACACATGGTTCATGACCCCAATCCATTTGGGGTCGTAGTACAGTATCTGTCTGGATACCCTATTAGGCTCGTCTTCAACAGGCGGATAGTAGATTAATCAAGTTCCATGGTTCACTGTAAACCAGCAGACGATGGATATGTTTCAAATGGCAGCCTATTCCATAGGTGGTGCGCTACTTTCTACCCCTATGAGTCTTGATCAAAAGTAGTGCAGTAAATAGGTAATAGGGTGCCATTTGGGACGCAGTCACAGTGCAGTTAGTGTGGTGTGTAGCAGAGTAACGTGGGCACCCCCTGACCTGTATTGAATACATGAAACACTCCAACTAACTGTGATTGAACCAGGACACCGCATTAAGAGGATATATGGTAGAGAAATTGCTACATGACCTTTGATATGTGGACCCATATATTGTTACACGGGTAATACATGGAAGGCTGTAAGGGGATTTCATCCTTCCTTCTAAGGGTGAGAGAAAATCAGAGAAAAGGTAGAATAGAATGACAAGGGATAACCAAATGGAACTGAAATCCCCCTGAGTATAATATGGAAATCTGCCTAACATAAGATCCCTGAGGTAATGCAATTTAAGTTGGAAGGAAAAAATGTCAGGGTAATCTCATCAGTCTGTTGGAGAGAGGGATGTCAGATGTAGCCTGTGGCAAGCCTCCAGCGAGGCCTCTCCTGTCCTCTCTTTCACTCTTTTCCAGCTTCTCCGGGAATGTTTAGTTGTGCTATCAACATGGCTGTGTGTCTACAGTAACTACTGTACATCACTATTGCTGTACCACTAAATCTCCCCCAAACACACAAGCACACAGAGAGAGAACCAGACAGACAGACATTGAGGAGATGTGCCTAAACAGCTCAGGACAAATGGCACATTACATCATTTCACAAATAGTTTCATCTTTACTCCTTAATTTTATACACAAATTAGATGCAAACACCATAACTGAGAAATGTACACATTCAGAGATATAGTTATGTCTGTTTCCTGTCCTTTGTGAGGTCACCAAATGAAAAACTCTCAACATAACTGTCTCTTAAGTGTCCACTGACACTTCCCACATTCTCACAAGTGGACATATAGTTTCAATATCCCATTTTGGGGATTTAGGAGTTTGGCCATGTGAAATTCTTTGTTCACTCTGTGTTCTCTCTCTCTGCATGAAAAGGGGGAGAGAGTCTCTGCCAGGAATTTACGACCTGAGATAACAGAACCTGGGTGTAGGAGAGAGTGTGAGAGGGGAAAGCCATGATCTACACCCAGAAAGGGCCATGTCATGAGACTGGATCATGCTGGTCCATGCTGGTCTATGTGCTGGTCAGTGCTTGTCGGATGCTGGTCAAATTGGTCTGACCAGCACGGTTCTGCTGGCCGACCAGCATGGTCTAACTGGTTCATTGTGTTTTCGCTGGTGACCAGCCTTTGTTGCGGTTTGACAGGTGACCAGCCTTCATTGTGTTTTTTCTGGCAGACCAGCCTTCGTTGTGTTTTTGCTGGCAGACCAGCCTTCGTTGTGTTTTTGCTGGTGACCAGCCTTTGCTGTGTTTTTGCTGGTGACCAGCCTTCGTTGTGTTTTCGCTTGCAGACCAGTCTTTGTGGTGTCTTCCCTGGCAGACCGGCCTTCGTTTTGTTTTCGATGGAGAACAGCCTTCAGATGTGCTTATGGCACACACTGTTAAAAGTTGTCTGCAATTTGACAGTATATAATCACACACTGTTAAAAGTTATCTGCAATTTGACAGTAAGTTACCGGCTATTGAGTTGAAGTCAAAATACTGTGTTTTTACAGTTGAGTTCAGGTGTTGTTGTTGTAAAATGAATTGTTGTTGTTTACCTTACTTTCATATCACTTTGAAATGTACAGTAGCCAAGACAATGTGCTGGTGGGGGCGCATCAAAATATTTGAGGGCATTGTCTAAAATGTGTTGCATTTGTGAAAACCGTTAGTGGAAGTGTTGTACCAGTTTAAGTGGTTTTATCGTTATGTTGCTGAAGGTTGTGCAACTTATACCAAAATACCTAACAAGCGTGAGGATGAATTACATGTGGTGGTAGGTGTGATAAAGAATACTTATTGATTATTTTACAATCATTACAATTTATACATCCTTTATATACCCAAGGGCATTAGAGTCATTAATCAAACATTAACTTCTTATGGCTGCAGCCCGACGCCCGTACACTTTTGACAACAGCCAGCTCAAGTGGAGGGCGCGAAAATCAAAATATATATATTTTTTAATATTTAACTTTCACACATTAACAAGTCCAATACAGCATATGAAAGGTACACATCTTGTGAATCCAGCCAACATGTCCAATTTTAAAATGTTTTACAGGGAAGACACAATATGTAAATCTATTAGCTAACCACGTTAGCAAAAGACACCACTTTTTTTACTCCAACAGTTTTTTACTCCATCAGTAGCTATCACAAATTCGACCAAATAAAGATATAAATAGCCACTAACCACGAAACAACTTCATCAGATGACAGTCTGATAACATATTTATTGTATAGCATATGTTTTGTTAGAAATATGTGCATATTTCAGGTATAAATCATAGTTTACATTCCAGCTACAGTCAGAAATTGCACCGAAAGCAGCTATAAAACTTACAGACACCAACGTCAAATACCTAATTACTCATCATAAAACATTTCTGAAAAATACATAGTTTACAGCAAATGAAAGACAGGCATCTTGTGATTCCAACTAATATTTCCGATTTATTTAGTGTTTTACAGCTAAAAACTAAATTTGCGTTATATTAGCTTAGCACAATAGCCAGAAACACTTGGGCGCCGGCGACTACGACAGATATATGAAATAACATCATAAAATGTTTCTTACTTTTGCTGATCTTCCATCAGAATGTTGGACAAGGTGTCCTTTGTCCAGAACAGTCGTTATTTGGATTCAGAACGAAAACTTTCCCTCTTCATTTAGCAAGCGCGCTAGCCTAGTGGCACAAAACTCTCCATGTCAACAAACGGAAGAGAACGGAAAACGGCAAAACTCCCCAAAAAATGTCAATAATCTGATGAAACCATATTGAAAAAACATACTTTACGATGATATTTTGACATGTATCAAATAAAATCAAAGCCGGAGATTGTAGTCGCCTATAACGGCAGCTAAACAAAAGGCAATCCGACTGTCCAGCTCGCGCTCTTCAGAGTACCGAAAATGGGGGACACGTCATTCCAAGATGATGTGTTCCATCTCAGACCAAGATAATCAACTAATTTCTTCTCTCACAGCCTCTTGACACCCAGAGGAAGGTGTATGACGTGCATGTATACTAATAAGTCTTGTGCCCATTTATAGGCAGGAAGAAAAACAGAGCATCGATTTCAGACTTTCCACTTCCGGGTCAGGTAATGTACTGCAGAATGAGTTCTGTTTCACTCAGATAAATAATTCAAACGGTTTTAGAAACTAGAGAGTGTTTTCTATCCAATAGTAATAATAATATGTATATTGTACGAGCAAGAATTGAGTACGAGGCCGTTTGAAATGGGCACATTTTATCTGGCTACTCAATACTGCCCCTTGCAGCCCAAACAGGTTAAAGGAGGCTGGCAAGCAGGATGTCTTGGATAAGAAATGAAAAACATGCAAGGGAGAGGGTCCTGTTCTCCTTTCTATATTTCCTGTAACACAGCCAACAATTTCTAGAGGGGGCCTGTAGACTGGGTACATGCTGTGTGTGAAAAAATGGAAGGTCTGTAAAATATGGATACCTGTCATTAACAGGTGCTGCGTGACTACACTGCCATTCCTGGAACAAAAGGTAACTGTTGACAACTGCAAAGTTAACACAAGTGTTTTCAACCACTTCTAGGTCTTTTGCAAAACATTGAAGAAGTTGATCAATTGATCAGACTTGTCAACCCCACCATTTGGTTATTTTCATCATGGACAGCAGGCTGGTGGACAAGCCTCCTTACTTTCCTATTCCAAACACCATCCTGTCGGACGAGCCTTGTTACCTGAGTGGAATCATTTCATTGTGAAAATTGGAAAGGCAAGTAACAGTATGTGTCTCTCCACTGTATGGCCAATACATTGCTCCCTATCCTATACCAATGCATATCCCCATGCTTGGTTTGAAATCTAAAGTGTAGCCTGGCTCAGATGAAGCAATGAAGCATATTAGTGTGTAGCTGAAACTGTTCGAACGTTACAGACAGAAGTTGGCAGATCGGCTGTACCGACTTCATACAAGTCAAGAGGCTTCCAAAACGCAGCACCATTGTGTTCATGAGAGTTTCATCTTTCCATAGAGGGGTCAAATTATGTTGTACACTACAAACAATTTTGGGAGAAGACTGCTTTTCGGGATGTCTCATGGACTGACAAACACCGCTCTAGCTCTGTCACCTTGCACCGCAAATGCGGAAGTGTGTCTGATGGAATTGTGTTCCAGATTGACAAAAGATGCTTTTCCTTAAGAGGACTATACAGTCCTCTGTTACAGTTTTCAGTTTTTTTCTGTTTAACAAAAGTGCTAAGTGGAGGGGGGGCCAGGCCATTTAGGATCTTGAATAGACATGTGTGAGTGTATTGCTCATGCTTTCTGAGGATGTAACAGTGATGATGGCTATTGGGCTTTCCATCAAGCACATTGAGAGCCTGACAGACTGAATGAGTTTTAATGTTGTACAGCAAGCTTGGGCCCAACTAGTCAAGCAGTATGTGAAGTGGGGGAGTATCACAGATTTTAAGTAACCGGGCCTCTCTTTCTCCCACAGAGAGGAGAGCTGCTGGAGCTGCTGGATGGTCACCGTTCACACCCTGCTGTTATTCTCTAGAGGGGGAAACTTTCTCTCTATACCCTTTTAGTATCAACGAAAAGAATGCCTTTGTCTAGAGAGTCTTTTGCCAGCCCAACACTCTAACATCCAAAAAGTGAACTTTGGAAAAACATTTCTAACATCCAAATGTGGGAAATGGTCAGCGGGTTGATGTAGAAAAATTATGTCATTTTTATTTTTATTTTGTGATGTTATTAAAAACTGAATGGACCAAACTTGAAATGGACACCCCCTTTATATGTCAGGTTTCCATCCAATACGTTGTGCATAGGATATGAAAAATGATGAAGATATTTGTGTTAAGATAGGATTGTGATTTTAGGAGTCATAAGAGATAACTTTTTATCATATCCTTTGCACATTAAGTAGCCACGCCCCGAGTGAGGTCAGAAGAGCATGTCAGACTCTGTCCCCTTTGGCCAGCGTGCTTAAAAGTACTGGCTAAGAATTAACATATCAGACAAGAAAGAGGTGAGACCGTGGTCCACACGTTGAAATAGTTAGAAGAACTTAACCTCAACATGAGGTGAAGAAGATAAACTCTTTAAGCAATGGCTTTTTTCTGGCCACTCTCCCGTAAAGCCCAGCTCTGTGGAGTGTATGGCTTAAAGTGGTTGTATGGACTGATACTCTAATCTCCGCTGTGGAGCTTTGCAGCTCCTTCAGGGTTATCTTTGGTTTCTTTGTTGCCTCTCTGATTAATGCCCTCCTTGCTTGGTCAGTGAGTTTTGGTGGGCGGCCCTCTCTTGGCAGGTTTGTTGTGGTGCCATAGGTGTATATATACTGAGATCATGTGACACTTAGACTGCACATAGATGGACTTTATTTAACTAATTATGTGACTTCTGAAGGTAATTGCAGATCTCATTTAGGGGCTTTATAGCAAGGGGTGTGAATACATATGCACGGACCATTTTTCCGATTTTATATATATTTTTTAACCAAGTAATTTTTTTCATTTCACTTCACCAATTTAATCTACTTTGTGTATGTCCATTATATGAAATCCAATTACAAATCCATGTAAATTACAGGTTGTAATGCAACAAAATAGGAAAAACGCCAAGGGGGATGTATACTTTTGCAAGGCACTGTTGTTTTTTTCAGCAGGGGTTGTATACTCAGAGGAGAATCTTGTTCATGTTAATGAAGCCACCAAAGCAATGTGCTAACGATACGCTAGATGCCTCCGGGTTATTTGCTTTGGTTTCTTCTCTTTTCTTTCTCTGTCTTTTGATTTTTTTATGTGACTTTTTCTATTTTGTCCATATGTTATAGGGACTGATATTAAAACATTCTGTCGTGCGGCTTCTACAAGGAGAATGACACCCCGTCCTTCTTTGAGCCTTCGACTGAGCCTCACAATTCCCGAAAGAGCTTTCAAAGGCAAACATCTACAATACATGAGAAGTGGTAACTTGACACAGCTCGAAATAACAATAAAAAGCTATACTGAGCAAAAATATAAACGCAACATGCAACAAGTTCAATGATTTTACTGAGTTACAGTCAGTGCTTAATTTGTAAATCGGGAGGTGCCGGAACAAAAAGTGAGTGGGAGAGCGGGGTGACCTGGGGAGCTCCGAGGTACCGGAATGTATTACAAAAATATATCCCCTTTATAATAAAGCATTGCATGCATATCATCACATTTGCGTAGTGGCATAGAGCAGAGGCACTTACAAAAGTTGCACACATTTTTAGAAGCCTATGGTGCTTCATTTCTGCATCATTTTACATGACTGGAGACTTTTTTAAATTCTTTTTTTAATTTAACCTTTATTTAACTAGGCAAGTCAGTTAAGAACAAATTCTTATTTACAATGGCAGACTTTGGCAGAATATTTTTTAACACGGCACAAATGATCTAATTTGACACTGACAAATAGAACATCTCAGATCAATAATAACATCCTTGTCTTGAATCTATCAGTAGTCTAGGCCTAGGTGTGTGGAGACACACATATCGTAGGCTACAATATGAGGAGAAAATTATAGTCCTAAAAAAGCTTTCCAGTTTCACTGACTCACCCAATGATGCGCAGCTCACTCACAGGTGATGGCTGATGTGATCGTGCCAAAAGCCTAATTTCTCTTTTGTTTTACTTTGTAAAACAATATTTGGAAGTCGATCAGATATTTTCGTAGCCTACAGCAGACAGATTGGAGTCTTGTCTTTTCAGCAGAAGCCATTTGCTTTCCAACCTGTGTTTTCCAACCATTGTATTTGAAATATTGGGAAAGGCCTATTTTGTCCACATGCTGTTTACTGACAGATTAGCGATTTGCGTTCCTGACTGTAGGCTATGCCTTGTTATTGGGCTACACACAAACCACAGATATTTTTCTAAAATAAACTATCGATCTCCAGTGACTAAATTATAGGCCTTCTCAAGGTGTAGTAGGCTATTCTGAATGATTTCATTTCTTTCTGAACAGACAGCGGTAATTCTATAACTTTGGCAAATTTATTTCATTTTATCAGGGGTGCTGCAGCTCTCCAGAACCCTGTGAGCGGCCATGATTCTGTAAGGAAATAAATGATGAAGTGCAACGCTAGAGAGATGACAGTTGCAGGCTCATGTCTATCAGAGCAAAGAGAGGGAGAGAGATCATAGAAAGTGAATCTCGTTCTAGTTCTGTGAGAAATACAGGAGCGCTTCTCACACGGTCACGCATTGGTCTCAAGCATAGGTTGTAATGTTGCGCAAACCGTAAGCCCAGGCCGGCCCAACCCGAATAAACTCTTAGAATATCAGGCCCAAGCTGCAAATCAACTTTTTTAGCTTCATTACAGACATAAATACTCCTCAGTTTCAGCAGCAATCAGGGTGGCTGGTCTCAGACGATCCCGCAGGTGAAGAAGCAGGAAGTAGAGGTCCTGGGCTGGCGAGGTTACACGTGGTCCGGAGATGTGAGGCTGGTTGGACGTACTGCCATTCTCTAAAACGACATTGGAGGCTGCTTACGGTAGAGAAATGTCTGGTAGAGATTCCTGCAGTCAGCATGCCAATTGCGCGCTCCCTCAAAACTTGAGACATATTTGGCATTGTCTTGTGTGACAAAACTGCACATTTTAGAGGGACCTTTTATTGTCCACAGCGCAAGGTGCACCTGTGTAATGATCATGCTCTTTATTAATAAGCTTCTTGCAATGCCACATCTGTCAGGGGGATGGATTATCTTGGCAAAGGTGAAAGGCTCGCTAACAGGGATGGAAACAAATTTGTGGATAATATGTGAGAAAAAGATGCTTTTTGTGCGTGTTTAACATTTCTGGGATCTTTTATTTCAGCTCATGCAACATGGGACCAACACTTTACATGTTGCGTTTATATTTTTGCTCAGTATATAATATTTTCCACATAGGGAGAGAAAATTGCAACCCAGAAGGTTTAGACAGACACTCTACATGTCAATAATACGGCCTGGAGGCAAACCCTCACCCCTCGCCTTGATCTTCCATGTCAAACGGATAGCGAGACATAACAGATGGGTATCATCTGATTGCTGTGCTGCTGCAGCCCGCCACGTCCTCCATCCTTCTTATCAGCCGCTGATCCTCACGCTGATGCTTCACCCATAATGGCTGTGTCTCTTATGGCGCCCTATTCCTTTTTTATCGCACTACTTTTGACCAGAGCCCTATAAGTCCCTGGTCAAAAGTAGTGCATAGGGCTCAGGACAAAAGTAGTGCACTATGTATGGAATCGGGTGCCATTTGAGATGCATTCAAGGCCTGCTCCCCTCCCTTTACTTAATGTGCTGTTTCACAGTGCTAATGCATGTTCTTGGGTTTAGTTTACACAGCTCCCTCTGGCCCCTCAGAGTGAACACTCTCTCCCCTTCATAATCTGAGAAACACGATTCCTATCTGATCTTCACCAGAGAGCCACTTAAACAGCCCCACACTGGGAAGGCCGGGAGCAGGCACTGGCCGGCCGGCAGACATCAAGACTACATCCCAAATGGCACCCAATTCCCTATATAGTGAACTGGTCAAAAGTAGTGCACTTTAAATGGTTCCATTTGGGATGCAGGCCATCTAAGCAACACAGCAAGCATTTTGGTGGTAAAAATAGAAACATAGATTAGTATAATTTGAAAGGCCTTTTCAAGATCACTCTACTCTTGGTGACGATGGAAGTGCAGCATAATAGTTCATGTATATCAGTCATGGACATGCATGTGTTACACAGATCATATGGACTCGCGCTCAAATACAACCACATAGCCTACTTAACATATTGAAGCAACAATAAAAGTTGAATGGTGTTGAATAACATGCGTTAATGGTGTGTGACCACCAGGGTTCGGGTCAATTCAATTTAGATTCCAGACAATTCAGAATGTATATCAAATTCCATTCCCAAATGTTCCTCATGGAAAAGCGTTGAAGGAATTGGAATAGGAATTTCAGTACGTAGCCCTAAACATACATTTACTGGAATTTAAATGGAATTGACCCCAACCCTGGTGGCCACTGTCAAAGGTGAATGATGTGCAGGCACTGTCCCCATCAATGAGTCCCTGACATTTTTATTTTACTTCTGCCAAACAAGTGTGTTCACTGTCTGTCTCTTTTCTTGACTAGTTAACTGGAATATTCTGTCTTTCTTTCCCGACTGTCACTTTAACCACTATAGTAGAACCATTCTCCTTGAACCATACTGTGTGCAGCAGTGTGCAGGACAAAATAAGAAGATGATAGCACAGGGTTGGAATGAGGTAAATGGTCCCAAATGGCACCCTATTTCCTATAGAGTGCACTACTTTTGACCAGGGCCTATATGGACTCAGGTCAAACGTGGTCAAAAGTAGCAGTGTACTATAATAGAGAATAGGGTTCCATTTGGGCTGCACTCAGTGAATTGAGAGTGGGAGTAACCCCGCCTGCCAGTCTGTCCCTGCTAAACAACAAGCTGACAGCTGACGGGAGAATACTGAGGCACATTGAAGCAGATGGGTCACACATTGAAACGTATCAGTTTGTCAATGACAAGAAATATCCGGACGGAGATCATTACAGCCAATCAAAGCAGAGGAGGAAGTGCAGAGCGATTAAGATTGATGGCACCAGACTGCTGGCTTTCAGCTTTGAATAAACGAGATAGAGGAAGAAAGATGTAGACAATAAGACCGCAGTGTCTTACTGATGTCTCATAGCGTTGTACCCAAACTTTTTCATTTTGTGTGGATGTATGTGAGAGAGACAGAGAGATAGAGACATAAACAGTGAGAGAAAGCGGGAGAGAGAGAGAGATGGGGGGTGGAGGGGGGAGAAAGACAGAGACTTAATATTCTGTGTGTTCTTTTATTTTCTGTTGTTGTGTGGTGGTATAGTTCTACATGCCTGAACATGCCCGATCACACATGTCAATAACAGATCTGATTAGTTCAGACATTTTTTTTATTTTTTTATTATTTAAACTTTATTTTACCAGGTAGGCCAGTTGAAAACAAGTTCTCATTTACAACTGCGACCAGGCAAAGATAAAGCAAAGCAGTGTAGATAAACAAACATACAGTCAATCACACAAAATAAAATAAAAATGGAAATATCCACAGTTGAAGTCGGAAGTTTACATACACTTAGGTTGGAGTCATTAAAACTTGTTTTTCAACCACTCCACAAATGTCTTGTTAACAAACTATAGTATTGGCAAGTCGGTTAGGACATCTACTTTGTGCATGACACAAGCAATTTTCCCAGCAATTGTTTACATACAGATTATTTCATTTATAATTCACTGTATCACAAATCCAGTGGGACGAAGTTTACTTACACTAAGTTGACTGTGCCTTTAAACTGCTTGGAAAATTCCAGAAAAATGTGTCATGGCTTTAGAAGCTTCTGATAGGCTAATTGAAATCATTTGAGTCAATTGGAGGTGTACCTGTAGATGTATTTCAAATGCAGTGCCTCTTTGCTTGACATCATGGGAAATCAAAAGAAATCAGCCAAGACCTCAGAAAAAAGATAGACCTCCACAAGTCTGGTTCATCCTTGGGAACAATTTCCAAACACATGAAGGTACCACGTTCATCTGTACAAAGAATAGTACGCAAGTATAAACACAATGAGACCACGCAGCCATCATACTGCTCAGGAAGGAAATGCGTTCTGTCTCCTAGAGATTAACGTACGTTGGTGCGAAAAGGGCAAATCAATCCCAGAACAAGCATCTCAGAAGATGCTGAGGAAACAGGTACAACATGATCTATATCCACAGTAAACGAGTCCTATATCGACATAACCTGAAAGGCCGCTCAGCAAGGAAGAAGCCACTGCTCCAAAACCACCATAAAAAAAGCCAGACTACAGTTTGCAACTGCACATGGGGACAGGGATCATACTTTTTGGAGAAATGTCCTCTGGTCTGACGAAACAAAAATAGAACTGTTTGGCCATAATGACCATCGTTGTTTGGAGGAAAAAGGGGGAGGCTTGCAAGCAGAAGAACACCATCCAAACCTTGAAGCACGAGGGTGGCAGCATCATGTTGTGGGTGTGCTTTGCTGCAGGAGGGACCGGTGCACTTCACAAAATAGATAGCTTCATGAGTATGAACAATTATGTGGATATATTGAAGCAACATCTCAAGACATCAGTCAGGAAGTTCAAGTATGGTCGCAAATGGGTCTTCCAAATGGACGATGACCCCAAGCAAACTTCCCAAGTTCTGGCAAAATGGCTTAAGGACAACAAAGTAAAGGTATTGGAGTGGCCATCACAAAGCCCTGACCTCAATCCTATAACAACATTTGGGGGCAGAACTGAAAAACCTTGTGGGAGCATAGAGGCCTACAAACCTGACTCAGTTACACCAGCTCTGTCAGGAGGAATGGGCCAAAATTCACCCAATTTATTGTGGGAAGCTTGTGGAAGGCACCCCAATACATTTGACTGTTAAGGCTGTCCTCGCTGACAGAAGGTGTGGACCAAAACGCAGAGTGGTTAGTGTTCATTCTTTTAATGAAAGTCAACAAAACAATACAAAATACAAAAACAACCAACGTGACAAAACCGAAACCGTCCCGTGTGGCAACAAAACCTCCACAGGAACAAACACCCACAAAACACCAGTGAAACCCTGGCTGCCTTAGTACGACTCTCAATCAGGGACAAACGATACACACCTGTCTCTGATTGAGAATCATACCAGGCCAAACACAAAAATCCCAACATAGAAAAACAAACCTAGACCAACCCACCCAACTCACGCCCTGACCAGCTAAAACAAATACATAACAAAGGAAAATAGGTCAGGAACGTGACAGAACCCCCCCCCCCCCTTAAGGTGCGAACTCCGGGCGCACCAGCACAAAGTCTAGGGGAGGGTCTGGGTGGGCGTCTGTCCACGGTGGCGGTTCTGGCGCTGGGCGAGGTCCCCACCCCACCATAGTCACTCCCCGCTTCCGTATCCCCCTCCCAATGACCACCCTACAACTAAACCCACCTAAATGAAGGGGCAGCACCGGGATAAGGGACGGCAGCTCCGGGCCGAGGGACTCTGGCAGGTCCGGGCCGAGGGGCTCTGGCTGGTCCGGGCCGAGGGGCTCTGGCTGGTCCGGGCCGAGGGGCTCTGGCTGGTCCGGGCCGAGGGGCTCTGGCTGGTCCGGGCCGAGGGGCTCTGGCTGGTCCGGGCCGAGGGGCTCTGGCTGGTCCGGGCCGAGGGGCTCTGGCTGGTCCGGGCCGAGGGGCTCTGGCTGGTCCTGGCCAAGGGGCTCTGGCTGGTCCTGGCCGAGGGGCTCTGGCTGGTCCTGGCCGAGGGGCTCTGGCTGGTCCTGGCCGCGGGGCTCTGGCTGGTCCTGGCTGCACGGCTCTGGCTGGTCCTGGCTGGACGGCTCTGAAGGCTCGGGACAGACGGGCAGCGCTGGGCAGGCAGACAGTTCAGACCACGCTGGGCAGACGGGCAGTTCAGGCGCCGCTGGGCAGACGGCAGACTCTGGCCGGCTGAGACGCACTATAGGCCTGATGCGTGGTGCCGGAACTGGAGGTACCGGGCTGAGGGCACGCACCTCAGGGAGAGTGCGGGGAGGAGGAACAGGGCTCTGGCGATGCACTGGAAGCCTGGTGCGTGGTGTAGGCACTGGTGGTACTGGGCTGGGGCGGGAAGGTGGCGTCGGATATGCCGGACCGTGAAGGAGGACACGCGCTCTTGAGCACCGAGCCTCTCCAACCTTACCAGGTTGAATGGTCCCCGTAGCCCTGCCAGTGCGGCGAGGTGGAATAGCCCGCACTGGGCTTTGCAGGCAAACCGGGGACACCACCTGTAAGGCTGGTGCCATGTACGCCGGCCCTAGGAGACGTACTGGAGGCCAGATACGTTGGGCCGGCTTCATGACATCCGGCTCGATGCCCAACCTAGCCCTCCCAGTGCGGCAAGGTGGAATAGCCCGCACTGTGCTAAGCACGCGTAGTGGGGACACCGTGCGCTTTACTGCATAACACAGTGTCTGACCAGTACGACGCCCTCTCACTCCACGGTAAGCCCGGGGAGTTGGCTCAGGTATCCAACCCGGCTTCGCCACACTCCCCTTTAGCCCCCCCAAGAAATTTTTGGGTGAGCCTCTCGGGTTTCCGTGCTAGCCGCGTACCTTCATAACTCCGGTTCCTCTCTCCGTATGCCTCTGCTCTCCTAACTGCCTCCAGCTGCTCCCATGGGAGGCGATCCCTTCCAGTCAGGATCTCCTCCCATGTGTAGCAACCCTTGCCGTCCAAAACGTCTTCCCATGTCCATTCCTCCTTCTGTCTCTGCTGCTGTCGCTGCCCTTCTCCACTCCGCTTGGTCCTCTTGTGGTGGGTGTTTCTGTTAAGGCTGTCCTCGCTGACAGAAGGCGTGGACCAAAACGCAGAGTGGTTAGTGTTCATTCTTTTAATGAAAGTCAACAAAACAATACAAAATACAAAAACAACCAACGTGACAAAACCAAAACCGTCCTGTGTGGCAACAAAACCTCCACAGGAACAAACACCCACAAAACACCAGTGAAACCCTGGCTGCCTTAGTATGACTCTCAATCAGGGACAAACGATACACACCTGTCTCTGATTGAGAATCATACCAGGCCAAACACAAAAATCCCAACATAGAAAAACAAACCTAGACCAACCCACCCAACTCACGCCCTGACCAACTAAAACAAATACATAACAAAGGAAAACAGGTCAGGAACGTGACATTGACCCAAGTTAAACAATTTAAAGGCAATGCTACCAAATACTAATTGAGTGTATGTACACTTCTGACACACTGGGAATGTGATGAAATAAATAAAAGCTGAAATAAATCATTCTCTCAACTATTATTCTGACGTTTCACATTCTTAAAATAAAGTGGTGATCCTAACTGACCCAAGGTCGATTAGAAAGGCCTGCTCGCTGAAGTGTTTTCATGAAGGTTTGATAGTGATGAGGGGCAGACCCAGTACGCACGCAGGCAATGAGGCAGTGATCGCTGAGATTCTGGTTGAAGACAGCAGAGGTGTATTTCGAGGGCAGATTTGTTAGGATGATATCAAAGAGCTTACGAATTTGGTTACGGATTTCGGATTGTACCTGGTAGGTTCCTTGATGATTTGTGTGAGATTGAGGGCATCTAGCTTAGATTGTAGGATGGCCGGGGTGTTAAGCATATCCCAGTTTAGTCACCTAACAGTACGAACTCTGAAGATAGATGGGGGGGCGATCAATTCACATATGGTGTCCAGGGCACAGCTGGGGGCTGAAGGGGGTCTATAACAAGTGGCAACGGTGAGAGACTTGTTTCTGGAAAGGTGCATTTTTTTAAAAGTAGAAGCTCAAATTGTTTGGGCACAGACCTGGATAGTATGACATAACTCTGCAGGCTATCTCTGCAGTAGATTGCAACTCCGCCCCCTTTGGCAGTTCTATCTTGTCGGAAAATGTTGCAGTTAGGAATGGAAATTTCATGATTTTCGGTGGCTTTCCTAAGCCAGGATTCAGACACAGCTAGGACATCCGGGTTGGCGGAGTGTGCTAAAGCAGTGAATAAAACCAACTTATGGAGGAGGCTTCTAATGTTAACATGCATGAAACCAATGCTTTTACGGTTACAGAAGTCAAGAAATGAGAGCGCCTGGGGAATGCGAGTGATGCTGGGGGCTTTAGGGCCTGGGTTAACCTCTACATCACCAGAGGAACAAAGGAGGAGTAGGATTAGAGTACGGCTAAAGGCTAAAAGAACTGGCCGTCTAGTGCGTTCGGAACAGAGAGTTAAAGGGGCAGATTTCTGGGTGTGGAAGAATACATTTAAGGCATAATGTACAGACAAGGGTATGGTAGGATGTGAGTACAATGGAGGTAAGCCTAGTCATTGAGTGACAATGATGTAGGTTTTGTCTCTAGAGCCACCATTTAAGCCAGGTGCGGTCACCGCATGTGTGGGGGGTGGAACATAAGAGCTAGCTAAGGCATATTGAGCAGGGCTGGAGGCTCTACAGTGAAATAAAACAAAAATTACTAACCAAAACAGCAGTAGACAAGACATATTGACATTAGGGAGAGGCATGTGTAGCTGAGTGATCATAGGGTTCAGTGAGTAGTTAGGCTAGCTGGAGGCACGGCGATTCAGACAGCTAGCAGGCCGGGTCTAGCAGCAGGCTAGCAGATGGGCCTTAGGGGGACGTCGCAACAAGAGTCTGATTGAAACCCTCTCGGACGGTTACATTGGCAGACCAGTCGTTATGGATCGGCGGGGCTCCGTGTCGGCAGAAAAATGTCCAGGCCAATTGGCAGAAGAGGTATTGAAGCCCAGGAATTATCTAATGGATTTCTTTGGCTAGCCGGGAGAAGGGCCTTTGCTCGAGGCTAGCTCAAGGCTAACTGGTGCTTGCCTCGGGACAGAAACCCCTTCGGACGGTTACTTCGGTAGACCAGTCGTGATGGATCGGCAAGCAAAGGGTCCAGGCCACTTGGCAAAAGAAGAAATTTAACCCCAGAGATTGCTTGATTTAATCTCTTCAGCTAGCCGGGAGATATGCCTAGTTCCAGGCTAGCTCCAGGCTAACTACTAGCTAGTAGCTAGTTAGCTGGCTACCTTCAGAACGGGGTACCAGTTCAAAAGTGTAGAAATAGCAGATTCATGCCACATTGGGTGAGGCGGGTTGCAGAATCTGAATCTGGGGGAGTAGATAAAGGTGATACTAGGAGAAATGCTGTATTTTAGCAGTTTTATTTATTTTTAAGTGACTCTTGCTTGTTATTAAATGAGGCAGTCTTGGCTGGCTCTTAATTTTTCTAAAGTAGGTTTTATTGTTAACCTACAGTTTCTGTGCGTCTTTGTCCACACATTCCCTATAGACATTTTACGATTCTTTAAATGGTGTTTAGTCTTTTTCATTGTTGTATGAAGAATCTCACTTGGGATTGTATCGCAGCAAGGCTTAACTACCCAATTTGTCATTATTTGAACATTGTTAGGATGACTGGTACTGAAGGCAAGAAAATGGAACATTAATCATGCAACCTTAGTCTGCATCTTAGGAATGTTAGTCATATCTGTATGTACCTCATGTCTTATTTCTCATTCAGTTTTTGGTCATGATTGAAGAACCCTCATGTTTTAATGTTATAATGGACTAACTAGCCTAATTCACCATGGATTTTGTTTGTTGTTACATTGTTGTTACATATGTTCAGTCCGTAGATGGAAAATTAGATTTAAAAAAAGAATACAATTATATACGAAGAAAAAATATATATACAAGGGAAAGGACAAGACAATCAAAACAGACATCCCCACTGCTACGCCATCTTGGAATTGCATTAGTCCTGCATCAAACCCCATAAGTCTTGCACTGTATGGGAACACACCTGTGTGGGCACTGTTGGAGAGAAGGAAGAGATGCCTATCTATGATCAATACATCACAATCTGGCCTTATCTATCGCTCTAAAATGCTGTGCAGCCACTTTCCCCTCTCTCCCATGTCCACAAGGCATCAGATCTGAGAATGGTGACAATTATGGATCGCCACCTTTTCCCAATAAGCCTGGAGTCAGCAAGCACAGCCACAGAACAGTACAGTCAGGGCTTCTTATTTAGGTAAGTCATCCAACTTTTTTGCAAACAGAGGAGACAGATTTAAACAGATTTGCTCTATGTTATCTCACCTGTGTATCAAAACATCTGACAGGACCGGCGTAGCCTTCCATCATTTTAACTACCATCACTATAAGTAATAGAAGAGTGATTCCCCTATTCCTGTTATGTATAATAAATAACCATACTCCCTTTGTGACTGACTGGGTCTCTCTGTGCTGAGATACTCTGCTCAACAGGACAGTGACTTCAGTGCTGGCCCAGCCCCAAGGCTTCCTGTACGACTCACCCCAAATCCAGCCTACACCAGGGACCTTCCGTAGTCCCTGCCAGCCCTCAGGACTGAATTATCAATAATTTACTGAGCCTATCTCCATATGGACAGGTATGAAAAGAGCAATATCCAGGAAATATGTTGAGGTTACATCAGGCTCCCTATTTTCTCTACTTAAAACAGATAAATATATTCATATTGAATTGTTAAAATCAAGCCCCACCCATTTCTGCTGAGGGCACTTGAGACATATAGTACTTCCAGACCCAGACTTGTCTATGTGTCTAAGACTCCTTTGCCTATGTGTTTGTCCCCAATGGCACCCAATTCCCTATAGTGCATTACTTTTGACCATAGAAAAAATTGGGCCCTGGCCAAAAGTAGTGCAGTATAAAGGGAATAATTGCCATTTGTCCTGAGCTGTTTAGGCACATCTCCTCAATGTCTGTCTGTCTGGTTCTCTCTCTGTGTGCTTGTGTGTTTGGGGGAGATTTAGTGGTACAGCAATAGTGATGTACAGTAGTTACTGTAGACATACAGCCATGTTGATAGCACAACTAAACATTCCCGGAGAAGCTGGAGAGAGTGAAAGAGAGGACAGGAGAGGACCCGCTGGAGGCTTGCCACAGGCTACATCTGACATCCCTCTCTCCAACAGACTGATGAGATTACCCTGACATTTTTTCCTTCCAACTAAAATTGCATTACCTCGGGGATCTTATGTTAGGTAGATTTCCATATTATACTCAGGGGGATTTCAGTTCCATTTGGTTATCCCTTGTCATTCTATTCTACCTTTTCTCTGATTTTCTCTCACCCTTAGAAGGAAGGATGAAATCCCCTTACAGCCTTCCATGTATTACCCGTGTAACAATATATGGGTCCACATATCAAAGGTCATGTAGCAATTTCTCTACCATATATCCTCTTAATGCGGTGTCCTGGTTCAATCACAGTTAGTTGGAGTGTTTCATGTATTCAATACAGGTCAGGGGGTGCCCACGTTACTCTGCTACACACCACACTAACTGCACTGTGACTGCGTCCAAAATGGCACCCTATTACCTATTTACTGCACTACTTTTGATCAAGACTCATAGGGGTAGAAAGTAGCGCACTACCTATGGAATAGGCTGCCATTTGGAACATATCCATCGTCTGCTGGTTTACAGTGAACCATGGAACTTGATTAATCTACTATCCGCCTGTTGAAGACTAGCCTAATAGGGTATCCAGACAGATACTGTACTACGACCCCAAATGGATTGGGGTCATGAACCATGTGTTTTTGGTTTGGTTGCCTTTAGTAATTTCAACCTTGACATTTAAAGGAAAACCCACTCAAAAATCATGGTCTTTTTTTTCATTAGTCCACTGTTGATTAAGTCCCAAAATGTTTTTCAAGTCATCTGTCAAGTTTTTAAGATATTGGACTTTCAAGAAGCAAAGTGTCAGCATCCATACCATCATGATGATTCAAAATGGAAGGTTAATTTACAAATTGGCAGAGATACAATTTGTGAGATAGCTCCGGAGAACAAGGCTTATGTTTTACGTATTCCAAACCAATTGTGTTTTTGTTGTTGTTTGTAACTGATTTTGTAACTTATTTTGTACATAATGTTGCTGCTACCCTCTCTTATGACCGAAAATAACTTCCGGGCATCAGAACTGCGATTACTCACCATGGAATGGCAGAAGCCTTTTTTTTGTTTACGGAGTTTGACGTGAATGATATACTGCTCTCCAGGGAACAGGCCCAGATCCCCATCATTTGTGTTAAGAGAAGGCATAGAAAAAGGGGCCAGAAGGCGGGCTGCCTTCTGAGAATTCGTAGGCGACGAATTAAACCCTCACTTACTTCCATTCTGCTAGCAAACGTGCAATATTTGGAAAATAAAATATATGACCTACTCTGAAGATTAAGCTACAAACGGGACATTAAAAACAGTAATATTTTATGCTTCACGGAGTTGTGGCATCAACATACAGCTGGATGGTTATACGCTGTATTGGCAGGACAGAACAGCGCCGTCTGGTAAGACAAGGGGCGGCAGACTATGTCTTTTGTAAATAACAGCTGGTGCACAATATCGAAGGAAGTCTCGAGATTTTGCTCGCCTGAGGAAGAGTATCTCATGATAAGCTGTACTATAGACCACACTCTCTACCTAGAGAGTATTCATCTGTATTTGTCATAGCTGTCTACACACCACCACAGACTGATGCTGGCATTAAGACCGCACTCAATGAGCTGTATTCTGCCATAAGCAAACCGGAAAACGCTCACTGAGAGGCAGTGCTTCTAGTAGCAGGGGACTTTAACCTCTCTGGGATATAGGGGGTGCTGTTTCGACTTAGGGAAAATTGGTCTCCAAATTAAACTGCCTAGTACTCAATTCTTGCTCGTACAATATGCATATTATTGTTATTATTGGATAGAAAACACTCTCTAGTTTCTATAGCCGTTGGAATTTTGTCTCTGAGTGAAACAGAACTCCTTCTACAGCACTTTTCATGATAGGGAGTCAGATTTCAGACATCTTGGCCCCTGATCTGGAGTCAGTTTAAAGGTCCCTGTAAATGCTATGGAGAAACAGACACTTCTTACGTCTTCCCCTGGATGTCAGTACGTGATGACGCTTTGAATGGAGTCGATTGCGCAATCAGTGCCTCTATAAATCACCAAATACCGGAAGTAACTTCCTTTGGCTGCCTGCGCCTGACACACGAAGGATGTCGGACTCGCCTCCTTCCAACCTTTTGTTTAGCCAGTAATATTTCTCCGGTCATGTTTTTACTCGTTATAGGTGTTAACAACATCATAAGGTAGTTAATTTGAACCGTTTTATAGCAATTTATATCCGTTTAGTGCGATTTTGAGGCATTTCTTTCTGAGACACTTTGAACCGCTGGGCACGTTTCCAGTTCATGCCGAACGGTAGTGGGCATTTCCACATGGCAAGAGGACAGCTTTCGACCAAAAGACAATTAGACCCAAGAAAGGATTCATTGCCCAAGATTCTGATGGAAGAACAGCTCAAAGTAAGAACAATTTATGATGATAAATCGTGTTTCTGTCGAAAAATGTGAAACGCTTATGCCGCCATTTTGTTAGGTGTAGCTTCGCTTGGCGCAACCTGTATTGAAAAGTAAGGATAATTTAAAAAATGTAATTCAGCGATTGTATTAAGAATTAAATTGTCTATCAATCGCTGTCCACCCTGTATTTTTTAGTCAAGTTTATGAGTATTTATGTATAAGACTAGATCACTGTCTAATATGGCGCACGACATTTTCTGACCAGCTGGGCTACTTTTATCATTGTCTAACCATGATTTTGGTGGCTAAATATGCACATTTTCGAACAAACTCTATATGTATGTTGTAATATGATGTTACAAGAGTGTCATCTGAAGAATTCTGAGAAGGTTAGTGAAAAAATTAATACATTTTGCCGAATGATTACGTTATCGCTCTCTTTGGCTAGAATCAATGCTCTGGTAACGTTTGCACATGTGGTATGCTAATATAACGATTTATTGTGTTTTCGCTGTAAGACACTTAGAAAATCTGAAATGTTGTCTGAATTCACAAGATCTGTGTCTTTCCATTGCTGTGAGCTGTGTATTTTTAAGAAATGTTTTATGATTAGTAATTAGGTAATACACTTTGCTCTCTGTATTTATTCTAGTCGAGTTGTGATGGTGGGTGCAATTGTAAACTATGATTTATACCTGAAATATGCACATTTTTCTAACAAAACCTATCCTATACAATAAATATGTTATCAGACTGTCATCTGACAAGGTTTTTTCTCGGTTAGTGGCTATCAATATCTTTATTTGGCCGAATTGGTGATAGCTACTGGTGGAGAGAAAAAAATGGTGGACAAAGAAAAATGGTGTCTTTTGCTAATGTGGTTAGCTAATAGATTTACATATTTTGTCTTCCCTGTAAAACATTTTAAAAATCTGAAATGGTGGCTTTATTCACAAGATCTGTATCTTTCATTTGGTGTCTTGGACTTGTGATTTTATGATATTTAGATTTTCCTTTTCATTGTGACGCGATGCTAATCAGTGAGGGGGGGGGTTGGGGGTGCTTGTCAGTTGGGACGCTAGCGTCCCAACTATCCCAGAGAAGTTAATGCAGGGAAAATCCATTTGGCAAATCTGACCATAATTCTATCCTCCTGATTCCTGTTTACAAGCAAAAATGAAAGAAGGAAGCACCAGTGATTCGATCAATAAAAAGGTGGTCAGATGAAGCAGATGCTAAGCTACAGGACTGTTTTGCTAGCACAGACTGGAATATGTTCTGGGATTCCTCCGATGGCATTGAGGAGTACACCACAACAGTCAATGGCTCATAAATATGTGCATCAATGACATCATCCCCACAGTGACCGTACGAAAATACCCCAACCAGAAGTCACGGATTACAGGCAACATCCGCACTATTCTAAAGGCTAGAGCTGCCGCTTTCAAGGAGCAGGACTCTAACCCAGAAGCTTATAAGAAATCCCTCCATGCCCTCCAACTAACGATCAAACAGGCAAAGCGTCAATACAGGAATAAGATCTAGTCATACTACACCGGCTTTGACGCTCGTCAGATGTGGTAGGGCTTGCAAACCATTTCAGACTACAAAGGGAAGCACAGCCGCAAGCTGCCCAGTGACACAAGCCTACCAGAAGAGCTAAACAACTTCTATGCTCGCTTCGAGGCAAATAACACTGAAACATGCATGAGAGCACCAGCTGTTCTGGAAGACTGTGTGATCACGCTCTCCACAGCCAGTGTGAGTAAGAACTTTAAACAGGTCAACATTCACAAGGCCGCAGGGCCAGATAGATTACCAGGACGTTTACTGCGAAAATGCGCTGACAAACTGGCAAGTGTATTCACTGACATTTTCAACCTCTCCCTGTCCTAGTCTGTAATACCAACATGTTTTAAGCAGAACACCATAGTCCCTATGCCCAAGAACACTAAGGTAACCTGCATAAATGACTACCGACCCGTAGCACTCACGGCTGTAACCATGAAGTGCATTGAAAGGCTGGTGATTGCTCACATCAGCACCATTCTCCCAGAAACCCTATGCCACCTCCAATTTGCATATTGCCCAAACAGATCCACAGATGATGCAATCTCTATTGCACTCCACACTGCCCTTTCCCCCTGAACAAAAGAAACACCTATGTGAGAATGCTTTTCATTGACTACAGCTCAGTGTTCAACACTATAGTGCACTCAAAGTTCATCAACAAGCTAAAGACCCTGGGACTAAACACCTCCCTCTGCAACTGGATCCTGCACTTCCCGAGAGGCCGTCCCT
This sequence comes from Salvelinus fontinalis, assembly GCF_029448725.1. Classification (NCBI taxonomy): domain Eukaryota; kingdom Metazoa; phylum Chordata; class Actinopteri; order Salmoniformes; family Salmonidae; genus Salvelinus; species Salvelinus fontinalis. Next base: position 8,118,624 of record NC_074689.1, read on the forward strand.
AGGCGGTAAGGGTAGGTAACAACACATCCGCCATGCTGATCCTCAACACTGGGGCCCCTCAGGGGTGCGTGCTCAGCCCCGTCCTGTACTCCCTGTTCACTCATGACTGCATGGCCAGGCACGACTCCAACACCATCATTAAATTTGCCGATGACACAACAGTGGTAGGCCTGATCACAGACAACGACGAGACAGCCTATAGGGAGGAGGTCAGAAACCTGGCCGTTTGGTGCCAGGACAACAACCTCTCCCTCAATGTGATCAAGACAAAGGAGATAATTGTGGACTACAGGAAAAAGAGGACCGAGCAATCCTCCATTCTCATCGACGGGGCTGCAGTGGAGGTTGAGAGCTTCAAATTTCATGGTGTCCACATCACCAACAAACTAACATGGTACAAGCACACGAAGACAGTCGTGAAGCGGGCACAACAAACCTATTCCCCCTCAGGAGACTGAAAAGACTTGGCATGGATCCTCAGATCCTCAAAAGGTTCTACAGGTGCACCATCGAGCGCATCCTGACTTCTTGCATCACTGCCTGGTATGGCAACTGCTCGGCCTCTGACCACAAGGCACTACAGAGGGTAGTGCGTAAAGCCCAGTACATCACTGGGGCCAAGCTTCCTGTCATCCAGGACCTCTACACCAGGCGGTGTCAAAGGAAGGCCATAAAAATGATTATCTATGCATAGTCATTTTACTCCTGAACATGTAATCAAATGTCTACCTGGCCTATTTGCATTGCCCCACCCCTCCCCTCTTTTACACCTCTGCTACTCTCTGTTGTTACCATCTATGCATAGTCACTTTAATTTCTCTACCTACATGTACATATTACCTCAACTAACCGGCGCCCTTCTACTCTGTACCGTTACCCCCTTGTGTATATATATCTTACTGCTGCTCTTTAAACTGCATTGTTGGTTAGGAGCTCGTAAGTAAGCATTTCACTGTAAGGTCTACCTGCTGTTTTCGGGACATGTGACTAACAACATTTGATTTGATTGGATTTGAATTACAAATTGGGCAGAGATACAAGGTAGAAGAGAAAGAGGTGGATGGTGTCCACCATGCATTAGTCCATCACATTAGCACACTCTCTTTGCTGTGCCTCATAGCGTAATGGGCTCAATTAGTCTAAAAGTCACCGCCGTTAATAATTCACCTATCTCAGGCTTAATTACCTGTGATCGTAGTCAAGCATGGTGCAGGAAATGACACTTCAGGAGCCTTTAAAGAATGACGAGGACAAGCGGAGCGATCAGAGGTAGTAAATCAGGTGAGCGGAGCGACTCTCTCTCTCGCTTTCTCTTTCTTTCTCTCGCATCATTGATGGTTGCGGGTGGGTGGCAGGGGGACCGTCACTCCCTTGGTGACATGTTTCATCAAGATTCACGTTGTGCAGGGCCGTGCACAGACCTTTTAGTTGGCAGGTGCTCAAAATTTAAAAAAGGGCAACCCCCACAGCTTAAAGAAAAAAGTAGTTTCATAATTCATATCTCGAAATTCATAACATACCAAATGTCTCTCTTAGGCCATGCATGTTTGGATACCAGACACTCACAATCTCAAACCAACTGACGGGGCGTGGGGTGGCGAACTTCAGGACGACTTGTGGGCAATTGGTTCTGAACAACAATGACAAAACAATTATTAAAAATATATATATTTTGTGGTCATTTTACCACCACCCAAAATAGTATTTTGGAAACTGGAAGGGCAAGGGTCATGTCCTCTACACAGGTAGAGCCCTATCTGTGCACATACCTGACGTTGTGACATCATCACTGAATCATGGTCGCCTCAGTCACTGGAATAAACTGTCAGTCCCATCCAACAGAAATGTCACTATAAGAGAGCTTTCAACAGAATAATCATTGTTTAGTGTATGCACACAGTCACATACAAGATCAAAACACTGCAACATTTGTTTGGGAGAGGATTTGGATAACATAAATGTACTTGTATTAAGAAGACAAAAACTATTTGAGATGTGCTTGATTTAGTGGACATTTTGTGGAGTAAAGTGAATATGCACTTTTTTGAGTTCTCTATTGACCCCATTTGAGCTGGCAAACTAAGTCATGTGCAGCTTCAAGTAATTGAATTTATTTGACATATGTATTTGATCCAGGTCTGGCCACTAAAACTTTGTCTGCATCCCAAATGGCACGCTATTCCTTTCATAGTGGGCCCAGGTCAAAAGTAGTGCACTATATAGGGAATAGGGTGCCATTTTGGACAAAGTAACTGCTGTAGTGATTTCTTTGATCAAACTTCACAGCGACCAACCCATCATTTGCAACTTAAAAGTTGCTGCCTGTGTGGATAGTAATCTCCCGGGGGACAGCCAGGGGATCAGTGGCGACCTTGAGTCAGTCAGGGGGAGGATACAAATCTTTTACATAATCATACTGAGCCGTAAATCATGACTAACCAATCATTAACAGGCTTATAGATTGGCATCCCCCTGCACCATTCCAACCCCACTCCACTCCACTTCCATTTATCATGCAGCTAGCTAATGGTAATTACTCTTCAACTTACATACATGCATCCTAAATGGCATTACCTATTATGTGTACTTATTTGACCAGGGTCCATAGGATTCTGGTCAAAAGTAATGCACTACGTAGGGAATAGAGTGCCAGTTGGGACACATATGGACTTCCTGATTTATCATTTCCCCTTTTTGCCCTGTGTAACATAATATGCCACAGGTTTTGGTTTCGTAAAGGGTTTATTTTAAATGGTGCGGATCTCAGATCTAATAGCATGTGAATTCAAATGAAAAAGTGTAATTTTAGGCAAATATCACCTTTTGACTGTGCATATGTTTTATGCCTTCCCCCCCCCCCCCCCCCCACTACATTAGACCATGGGGCCACCTGCAGGAACTTGCTCTGACAGTTAAGCGAAAAATATGAATGAGTCAAATGCTATGGTTCAGTCCCAAATGCCATTTGAGACACAGTCAAACAATATAAAAAGCCTCCCCTTTAAGTGTGACATTAATGAAAATCAATATTCCAATATGAAGGAGCTTTTTAACAGAATTAATTATTACACAGAGTCAATGTCATCATCAATAGATATTATCCTAATTAGAGTTTGGTCATTTTTTGTGAACAACGGTACAATGGATATCTCAATTAGATTCACCCACCCCACTCAGCTCTGAAATAAGTGTTCTGCAAGGCTATCAATCCTTTATAGGCCCCAGCTGTTAAGAAAAAGCCTATCTTGTAGGTTAAACATCCTACTTCGGTTGAAATAGTATTAGAAATCTTTCAAAAGCTTTTGCCTGCCTAGTCAGATGAGTTGGATTTGACGTTTTGTAACTATTGATTCCATTGTGCCAGGCAAACTCAATCAAGCCCAATCAAGGCCAGCTAAAGTATTTGAAAAGCTTTTAAATAGTATTTGAACCCAGGTCGGATGAACACCTCCTTTTCTCAGTAACGTTAACACCAGAGGGACACAGACAGGGCTGGTGCCAGATTGTTGTCACATTTACTGATGTTTCAGGGAAGAGCTGGAAATAGAGTCAGGATGTGTCTGCTATCTTCCCCCCATCCCCCCTCCTTCCTTCGTCCTCCCATCTCTGATCTCTCCATCCACGCCCCACTGCCTATACATCTCCTCCGCTCTGTGTGCGTTTGATGTCCAGATTGAGTTTTGCCTCAACACCTCCCTCCTTTCATCCCTCCATCTCTCCATTCCTCCCTCCCTCTCAATACATCTATCTCCCCCTCTCTTCCCCTCCTCCCTCCCTCCCTTCCTCCCACCCTCTCTCCATCCATTACTCCCTCCCTCTCCGGTCCCTTTCAGGGAGGAGACTATAACACACCCTAGGTGTTGTGTCTCCTGCTGTCCCCCTCTCTCAGGCTCAGTTAACCCTTCTCACTGACCCTGCTGAGCACTGGTCAAGTGCTCACTGAGGTGTGGTGTGGCCGTCACTCTACCATGACCAATGTGTCTGGGCCGAGGTTGAGGAGGGGGTGAGAAAGATTGGTCGATACTCTCAGGGGATTGGGGACTGGGTGTGAGGGGTTGCAGATTGTGGGAAATGGTGAAGTCTTGGGACCAGTGGGTTTGGTGTACCTTGACTCCATGCCGACCCCTATTTCCTGTCTCAGTTGCCTCAGCTTGAGTTGGATTATGTGGCGCATTAATGCTGTGTTCCAGTCCGCGAACGCCCGACCTCACATTGGACATGTGTATGTTGTTTTCTGCTTGTAACTATAGAAATGAAAACAAGTCTCTTCACAACACACCACGAGGGTGTGATTATTGTTTAATATTTAGCATGCTTTAACGCAATTTTGTGACTCCACTTGAGCCTGGCATAGACTACATGATTTTGGCCCGGAAGTTTTTGAGATTGGAAACAACATCCATACTTCCCAATATTTTCAAACATTTTTGATTTTATTGGCACAAAATCTGCAATGCTCTTGTAGTGTAAATGTGCAACGACAAGTTTTGAGAATTGTGATCAGCAATAGACAATAAGAGCTTGTCCAGAGAAGAAGCCAGTGAGCTCATGACGTTGTATCTCATCACCCGGAATGTGTGGACATCTCGAGCAGTACCAATGACTACTACTAGTATGAGTGTCAAATCGTTACAGCTCTGAAGTTCACAAGCAATGTTATTCAATTCAAAATGATTGGCTTGATATTCCAATTTTGTACGGCAAGCATGAATGTCTGACTGAAAATGTTTTTGAGGCTACTTTGAGCCACAGCTCATTCTGGCTATGTTAACTATCTAATCACATCATTATATCATTGTTTTTGTGAGACAGCGTGGTCTTGTAGTGTGTGAAAAATCGTATTGTGTGTGACCCCCGTCTGTGCCACATTGGTAGTTATGTTGGCAAGACAAAAAACTACAGGAAAGAAGATAGTGTAATGTGAGTGTAAAGGGTCGATGTGCAGCAGGTGGAACGGAGTCAGGCGCAGGACACAGAGGAAGAGTAATAACGAACTTTTACTCAAGACGACAGCAAAATAAATTCCACGCAGGGAAAACAATCCAGCTCACAAAATAGTAGCGACTGCTAAACACAGAACAAACACGCACAAAACCATGTGGGAACCAGAGGGTTAAATAGGGAATAAAGAATCATGTAATGGAAACCAGGTGTGTACAATAAAGACAAAACAAATGGACAATGAAACATAGATCGGTGGCGGCTAGAAAACCGGTGACGTCGACCGCCGAACGTCGCCCGAACAAGGAGAGGCACCAACTTCGGCGGAAGTCGTGACAGTGAGAGGCTCGGCAATGTTAGGATTTGGAAGGTTATGTAGTGTTCACCCCACATTAGGTTAATTCATTACAGGCAATCAGTTATAAAAAATATATTTTATCAAATATTTCATGAAACATGGAATTTGGCCTTACTGCTATAAGCTCATAGAAACACATTGAATAACATCTTCATACGTGGATAAACAGATGGCTGAACAGACATGGTGTGTTTGTGTTTGTCTGTGCATTTGTGTGTGTACATGTATGTGTGTGTGTGTCTGCCCGATTAGAGCGTAAACGAACAAGAGCAGTCCCGGATTAGATCAAGCACTCTCTTTTGTGAAATCATTTATCACCAGCCCAATGAAGAGTGACGTTTGTAAGAGGAGAGTAGGGTCCCTGAATGGGAAGGTTTCCACTTCAAAGCGGTCCTATAAGATTCATCATTAGACAGAACCTCATGGCAAAGGGCCATTTCCTCTCATGGGAGTTGAATGGAATGACTCTATGATCTGCTCTCTACATGTTCCCAAGGCTGAATCCAAATGGCACCTTATTTCCTATACAGTACACTATTTTTAACCAGATCCCTGTGGGTCAAAATTAGTGCACTATACAGCATAGGGAATAGGGTGCCATCTGGGATGCAAACCAATTGTTTTCCACAATGGTCACTGATAAAATGGAAACATAAATTGATATCTTACACTATAAAGGCTTTCAACTTAATTTACAGCATTGGAAACCAATAACTGTCCTCCAACATAATAGAGAAAGTAATGAAACATGTAGAAATATGTGGCTTCAAAACCACCATTACATGGAATGAATATTGAGCCATCCATGTGACATTGAGTGCATTCTAAATGGCACCCTAATCCCAATGTAGTGCACTACTTTGGAACAAGGAAAGGCTGTGCTTTGATCTTTACAATTTTATCTTATTTGATTACTTCACTAATCATTTGACCATGTCATGTATCACTAACTACAACTCCATGTACCACTAACTCCAGCTTCATGTGAAAGCCTGAACGAAAACCTATTCTTGCTTTTTACCATATCGCTTCCACTTTCAATGCAATATGTAGGTAGAGCAAACCCATCATACCTCCCCCGAAATACCTCATGGCGTAAGCACACACACACACACACACACCACACACACACACACAAACTCTCTTTATTTCTTGATCTTGATCTCACACACACCAACCCTAAACACCTAAACAGTGTTAATCCCGTGAGGGAGTCTCAAAAGGGGGCTTTACAAAGCTGATTCCGCGGGGAGGCTTCCCAGGTCAGGACTGTTTGTGGTGCCAATAGTGCTGAAGCGTTCAGGCTTAAACCCCTCACCTTTCCACGCACGCACGCACACACGCACAAAGATTATACCTAATCACTTTCCCTCTCAAATGAACATGTACCATCTCTCTTCAGACGGTGAAAAAAATGCAGATCTTGTTAGTGTAATGTTCTTACTTAGTCACTGGGAAGTTTGAATGAATGACGCCAAAAGAGAGGGTCTTTCTTTATTACAGCAGCATCACTCGGCCCACTCTCTAAATCACTTCTGATGGACTGAGAGAAAAGGACCTGCTCTGTATCACTGAATCAATCATTCACTGTGTTTTCCTCCTTCTGCAGCCACCCACTTGATCACTTTGGTGCTTTAATGAGCCACTTCCATTCCTATCAGATGATCTCTGTGTCACGTCCCATGTGTGCGCACGTGTACCCGTCACACGGTTACAGTCATGCTGATGCCAGACTGTTCAAAGGGAGTTTGTGGGATATTTGTTCATTCTCTCTCTCTCTCCCCCTCTCTCCCTCTCTCCCTCCAAGCTTCACCTGGAATGCTTTTCCAACAGTCTTGAAGGAGTTCCCACATAGGTTGAGCCCTTGTTGGCTGCTTTTCCTTCACTCTGCGGTCCAACTCATCCCTAACCATCTCAATTGGGTTGAGGTCAGGTGATTGTAGAGGCCAGGTCATCAGATGCAGGACCCCATCACTCTCCTTCTGGTCAAATAGCCCTTACACAATCTGAAGGTGTGTTGGGTCATTGTCCTGTTGACAAACAAATTATAGTCCCACTAAGCGCAAACCAGATGGGATGGCGTTTCGCTGCAGAATGCTATGGTAGCCATGCTGGTTTAAAGTGTGCCTTGAATTCTAAATAAATCCCAGTCAGTGTCACTAGCAAAGCACCCACACCATCACACCTCCTCTGATATGCTTCACGGTGGGAACTACACTTGCAGAGATCATCCGTTCACCTACTCTGCGTCTCACAAAGACACAGCGATTGGAGCCAAAAATCTCAAATTTGGACTCATCAGACCAAAGGACAGATTTCCACCAGTCTAATGTCCATTCCATTGAGCTGCAATTTCTAAGGCTGGTAACTCTAATGAACTTATCCTCTGCAGCAGAGGTAACTCTGGGTCTTCCTTTCCTGAGGTGGTTCTCATGAAAGCCAGATTCATCATAACGCTTGAAATGTATTTATTTGAGCTGTTCTTGCCATAATATGGACTTGGTCTTTTACCAAATAGGGCAATCTTCTGTATACCACCCCTACCTTGTCAGAACACAACTGATTGGCTCAAAATTAAGAAGGAAAGAAATTAGACAAATTAACTTTTAACAAGGCACACCTGTTAATTGAAATGCATTGCAGGTGACAACCTCAAGAATCTAAAATCTCAAATATATTTTGATTTGTTGAGCAATTCTTTGGTTACTACATGATTCCATATGTTTTATTTCATAGTTTTGATGTCTTCACTATTATTCTACAATGTAGAAAATAGTAAAATTAAAGAAAAACTCTTGAATGAGTAGGTGTGTCTAAACTTTTGAATGGTACTGTATATATCACAGGAGGTTAGTGGAACCTTAATTGGGGAGAATGGGCTCGTAAGGACTGGAGCGGAATCAGTGGAATGGTATCAAACACATGGTTTCCTGGTGTTTGATGAAATTCCATTTGCGCTGTTCCGGCCATTATTATGAGCCGTTCTCCCTTCAGCATCCTCTTGTGACATATACACTGCTCAAAAAAATAAAGGGAACACTTAAACAACACAATGTAACTCCAAGTCAATCACACTTCTGTGAAATCAAACTGTCCACTTAGGAAGCAACACTGATTGACAATACATTTCACATGCTGTTGTGCAAATGGAATAGACAAAAGGTGGAAATTATAGGCAATTAGCAAGACACCCCCAAAAAAGGAGTGATTCTGCAGGTGGTGACCACAGACCACTTCTCAGTTCCTATGCTTCCTGGCTGATGTTTTGGTCACTTTTGAATGCTGGCGGTGCTTTCACTCTAGTAGTAGCATGAGACGGAGTCTACAACCCACACAAGTGGCTCAGGTAGTGCAGCTCATCCAGGCTGGCACATCAATGCGAGCTATGGCAAGAAGGTTTGCTGTGTCTGTCAGCGTAGTGTCCAGAGCATGGAGGCGCTACCAGGAGACAGGCCAGTACATCAGGAGACGTGGAGGAGGCCGTAGGAGGGCAACAACCCGGCAGCAGGACCGCTACCTCCGCCTTTGTGCAATGAGGAGCACTGCCAGAGCCCTGCAAAATGACCTCCAGCAGGCCACAAATGTGCATGTGTCTGCTCAAACGGTCAGAAACAGACTCCATGAGGGTGGTATGAGGGCCCGACGTCCACAGGTGGGGGTTGTGCTTACAGCCCAACACCGTGCAGGACTTTTGGCATTTGCCAGAGAACACCAAGATTGGCAAATTCGCCACTGGCGCCCTGTGCTCTTCACATATGAAAGCAGGTTCACACTGAGCACATGAGCACATGTAACAGACGTGACAGAGTCTGGAAACGCCGTGGAGAATGTTCTGCTGCCTGCAACATCCTCCAGCATGACCGGTTTGGCGGTGGGTCAGTCATGGTGTGGGGTGGCATTTCTTTGTGGGGCCGCACAGCCCTCCATGTGCTCGCCAGAGGTAGCCTGACTGCCATTAGGTACCGAGATGAGATCCTCAGAGCCCTTGTGAGACCATATGCTGACACATGCACATTTGTGGCCTGCTGGAGGTCATTTTGCAGGGCTCTGGCAGTGCTCCTCATTGCACAAAGGCGGAGGTAGCGGTCCTGCTGCTGGGTTGTTGCCCTCCTACGGCCTCCTCCACGTCTCCTGATGTACTGGCCTGTCTCCTGGTAGCGCCTCCATGCTCTGGACACTACGCTGACAGACACAGCAAACCTTCTTGCCACAGCTCGCATTGATGTGCCATCCTGGATGTGCTGCACTACCTGAGCCACTTGTGTGGGTTGTAGACTCCGTCTCATGCTACCACTAGAGTGAAAGCACCGCCAGCATTCAAAAGTGACCAAAACATCAGCCAGGAAGCATAGGAACTGAGAAGTGGTCTGTGGTCACCACCTGCAGAACCACTCCTTTATTGGGGGTGTCTTGCTAATTGCCTATAATTTCCACCTTTTGTCTATTCCATTTGCACAACAGCATGTGAAATGTATTGTCAATCAGTGTTGCTTCCTAAGTGGACAGTTTGATTTCACAGAAGTGTGATTGACTTGGATTTACATTGTGTTGTTTATGTGTTCCCTTTATTTTTTTGAGCAGTGTATTTACTTTATAGATCTACACAAAAAAATGTGGGTTTCTCAATGGTTCTTTTTGAAAGCTGATGGTTCTATGTTGAACCATAATGAATCAATGAACCCTTTGACCTCTTCAATGGTTCTTTACACTTCACAAAATAATGATTTGCTCTTTTAATGATAATTAAATGTGGTGAGGTGACTCATTAGAATACTTTGGGGTGTGCTATAGTCATTGCTCTTTCTGTACAACCGTAAGTGAAAGTGTCATTACAGTTTGTCTAATGTGTTCACCAATATGTTTTTTACGACTACAGCCAGTTAGAATGTCTTGTGAAAGAGTGATATATTATTATTTATTTTTTATTTTATTTCATCTTTATTTAACCAGGTAGGCCAGTTGAGAACAAGTTCTCATTTACAACTGTGACCTGGCCAAGATTAAGCAAAGCAGTGCGATATGCCATTGTCTCAATTGAGAATGGTTGACCAGATCAGTGTATGGTTCCCAATTACCTTCTTGTGAACATCAGAGGGGGCACCAATTATTACACTTGTCAATTAACACAATAGTAACACCTTTGGAATTTCTAACAATATAGTATGGCTGACCAGAATAAAAAAAAAAAATGGTAGTTCTTCAGAAGGATCTACATATTTGTCATTTATCAGATGCTCTATTCAAGGGTGATTTACAGTAGTGAGCGCATACATTTTCATACTTTTTGTAACCATTGCGGAACCCTTTTTTGGTGCTATATAGTACCTTTTTATATAACCTTAAAAAAGGGTTATTTATGGCACCATACATGTTCCATTTAGAACCTTATGAGCATGGCTTTTTATAGAACCTTCAAAAAAAGGAATCTACAATATATAGCACCTGTCACGCCGTGACCTTAGAGAGCCTTTTTATTCTCTATTTGGTTAGGTCAGGGTGTGATTTGGGTGGGCATTCTAGTTATCCTATTTCTTTGTTGGCCGGGTATGGTTCCCAATCAGAGGCAGCTGTCTATTGTTGTCTCTGATTGGGGATCATACTTAGGCAGCCTTTTCCCACCTTTAGTTTGTGGGATCTTGTTTTTTTGTGTGTATCTGCCTGTGAGCAGCACAGAACATCACATTTCGTTTTTGTTTTGTTTGGTGAGTTTATTATTTATTAAACATGTGGAATTCTACGCACGTTGTGTCTTGGTCCAATCATTATGACGACTGTGACAGCACCAAAAAGGTTTCCACTATGGTTTCAAGCCTTATCTGGTAATATTTAGAAGCATACTTTTTGGGTGTGTAACATAATTACATTGCATATACAACTTTTTCTAAATAACAAAATATTAGATCAATTTACCTGAAAATCGTTTTAATGGAGTGTCGTAAAACAATGTTGAGCAAGAGTAGTGGCAACTTGTCACGTCCCTGACCTGTTTTTCCTTTTTCTTGTGTTTATTTAGTTGGTCAGGGCGTGCGTTGGGGTGGGTTGTCGAGGTGTTATTTTCTTTTTGGGTTGTTTGTGTTCGGCCGGGTATGATTCTCAATCAGAGACAGCTGTCAATCGTTGTCCCTGATTGAGAATCATACTTAGGCAGCCTGTGATTCACGTGGTGGCTGTGGGTGGTTGTATCTCGTGTCAGTATTAGTACCACACGGGACTGTTTTCGGTTTTGTCACGTTTGTTGTTTTGTTATGTATAAGTGTTCAGTCTACGTTAATTAAAGATGACCACTTTCCACTCCGCATATTGGTCTGATCCTTCTCGCCTCTCCTCCTCGGACGAGGAGGATGATTACGACGATCGTTACACAACCAGGGAAAGTGTTAAATGTTTTTCTGACAAAGTGGTGTCTGTGAGAATTACAGGTAGAGGGCGAGATACCCCAAAACACTCTACATGTTCAATACATTTTTCCTCTAAAGGTAGGTAAGCAAGAGCATAATTTTAAAAAGTGTGTAAACCGCCCTTCACTACAGTACTGGTTACCTGTATATTACACAGCATCAGAATCACCTTTATTTGGCAAGTACATTTACATGTACAATTGTTTTGCTTCTGGTATAGATCAAATAATTGATGTTCGTAAAAAGGGACTGGGAAATGTACTGTAATTATCTTTCATTCTACAGTATATCAGACATAAAGGGCAGTCAGTAGACAATATATCCCAAGTTTCCGGTTAAAGGTGTTCTATACATGTGGATAATTCCTGTAGAAAATGTTAACTCCCCATAGTCTGGTTCTTTATCACGTAACAATGGGTCATTAACATGATTGATGGGCTCTATCCCTCAAGGATTGCGAGCCTACTAATTACAGTAGTGTGATAGCAAGACTCTCTCTATATTTCTCTTCTATCTATCTCATTATATTCTTCCTTCCCTTTTGGTCACACACACTTTTAGCTATATCGCCTATCGCGCCATCTGAGCTTATAGGAAGGAGTCGTGTTTAGGAGTCATCAACACCTCCGAGTCTTCCCCCTCACAGTAAGCAGTAAAAAGAGTGAACTGTCTTTAAAGTTATGGCTCGGAGAGAGTTCATTTGGTAATCAAGCCAAAGTGCGTTGTTGAATAGGAGCCAAGCCTTAGCCAGAAGAATCGGAGAGAGAGAGGGAGGGAGGGAGGGGGGGACCGGCACGGCCCAGGCCCAAACCCTGTTGGAGTAACGTCAACGCATCGTGTAATGGACTACTGTACAACTGGAAATAATGTGCTCAGTCATTTATGAAAGCTATTAAGCCCCCTGAAATTCACTAAACCCTGTTCCCTTCATATTTATTCTGCTAGGGAACTAGCAGGCATATTCAGCTTCTTCAACCCTGTAAAATCTAGGATGCGTCCCGAATGGTACCCTATTCCCTATAGAGTGCACTACTTTAGACCAGAGAAGAGGGAGAGTAAGTGAAGTCTAGGGCGTCGTCTGGGGCTTTGTCTCAAATGGCAGCCTATTCCTTATATATTGTACTACTTTTGACCAAAGCCTGGTCAACAGTAGTGCACTATATTGAGAATAGGTGCCATTTGGTATACAAACTTAGCTCTCCCCTACTCCCAGGATAACTTGCAGTGAGAGATCGGTGATTGTAGTGCATTGAATATACAATGGTTTGTGCCAGAAGATGTTTCATGAAGTTGGAAAGTACAGCTGTGTATGCTTAATTGAGGATATGCTTTATTAACCTTGAACGCATTCTGGTACCCCCCCCCTCTCTCTCAATACCCCCCCCTCTCTCTCCCTCTCTGTCTAACTCTCTCTCTATCAGTGTTTCTCTCATGCACACATTCGTGTGCACACACACGCACACTTACAAGCACCGTACTCAAACTCTCTTTATCTGTTTCACAGAGTCATGCACACAAACCCACAACAACCCCAAACACCTAAACAGTATTAATCCCATGAGGGAGTCTCAAAAGGGGGCTTTACAATGCTAATTCTGCTGGGAGGGTCAGGAATGTATGTGGTGCCAATGGTGCTGATGCGTTCAAGCTTAAGCCCCTCACCTTTCCGCACGCACACACACACACACACACGCACTCCCTCTCTCTCTCTAACCCCCCCTCTCCCTCCCTTTCTCTCTAACCCCCCCCTCTCCCTCCCTCTCTCTCTGTTGTCAAATGTAATCCGTTTGCATTTGTATCCCCTGGCATTGTTTAACATAAATCGAAGCAGCGTTAATCAACAGCAAAATGAATGCATGAGCCCCTCTCTCTCTGTAATTAGTAGGATGACTTTGGTTTATCTGTTTTCATAGGACCTCCAGGCCCAGTAATAGGATCATTCAAATCAATACATTCACATCATGTGACTTCCTCTTAGTTCTCAAAGTCTGATGTTATAGGGCCTGATAGAGTGCAAGACACTAAATCGAAGATAAACTCACAGGGAGGTAGCGCTACCTGTTAATTGTCTTCTCTCTGGGTTACTGTGGTTTGTAAGCATGTTTGCACATTGGTTTTATTTGATCACAGGCTGTCCTGCTGCAATGGGTTTATCAGTCAGTTGAGCCAGATTTGTGTTTACACAGCAAATATTGGACATGTGTGGTTATCCAATCCATAACAATTCCAGACAAACAGTTGATTGAAGAGAAAAAATATATAAATTGGTTATGGTAATGATTCCGCATGGTTCTCAACACGCCTGCACTCATAGAACCCTCTACCTTGAGAAATGATGTGACTAAACTCAACAAAAAGAAGAAGATGAAGCCAAGATCAATGATATAAAGAATGATGGAAATAAACTTTGGAGTACTTTAAATGAAATTATGGGCAGAAAGAAAATTTTTACTCCATCTTTCATCGACTCAGATGGCTTATTCATCACAAAACCATTTGATGTTGCCAATTATTTTAATGATTACTTAATTGGCAAAGTGGGCAAACTTAGGCAGGAAATGCCAACAATGAACATTGAGCAATTGTATTCATGCATAAAAAAACTAATAATGAAAGAAAAGCATTGCAAGTTTGACTTTTGTGTAGTTAATGTGGGGTAGGTCGATCAATAATGACAAACCTCCTGGCATTGACAACTTAGATGGAAAGCTACCGAAGATGGTAGCTGACTATAGCCACTCCTATCTGTCTTTGTCCTCAGGCCTGGAGGGAAGCAAAAGTAATTCCGCTACCCAAGAGTGGTAGAGCGGCCTTTACTGGTTCTAAGAGCAGACCTATAAGCTTGCTGCCAGCTCTTAGCAAACTGTTGGAAAAAATTATTTGACCAAATACAATGCTATTTCTCTGTAAACAAATTAACAACAGACTCAGCATGCTTATAGAGAAGGGCACTCAACATGTACTGCACTGACAAAAATGACTGATGATTGGTTGAAAAAATTGATAATAAGAAGATTGTGGGAACGGTACTGTTAAATTTCATTGCAGCCGTTGATATCATTGACCATAACCTGTTGTTGAAAAAAACATATGTGTTATGGCTTTTTCAACCTTTGCCTTCTCATGGATTCAGAGATATCGATATCTATCTAATAGAACTCAAAGGGTTCTTTATTGGAAGCTTCTCTAATGTCAAACATTTAAAGTGTGGTGTACCGCATGGAAGCTTTCTAGGCCCTCTACTCTTTTCTATTTTTACCAATGCCCTGCCACTAAACAAAGCATGTGTGTCTGTGTATGCTGATGATTCAACCATATACACATCAGCAACCACAGCTAATAAAGTCACTGAAGCCCTTAACAAAGAGTCACAGTCTGTTTTGGAATGGGTGGCCAGTAATAAGCTGGTCTTGAACATCTCTAAAACTAAGAGCATTGTATTTGGTACATATCATTCCTTAAGTTCTAGACCTCAGTTGAATCTAGTAATGAATGGTGTACCTGTTGAACAAGTTGAAGAGTCTAAATAGGGGTGGCAGGTAGCCTATTGGATAGAGCATTGGGCAGCAACTGGAAGGTTGCTGGATCAAATCCCTGAGCTGACAAGGTAAAAATATGTAATTCTGAGCAAGGCAGTTGTTCCTCAGGCACAAAAGATGTGGATGTTGATGATGGCAGCCCCCCCGCACCTCTCTGATTCTGAGGGGTTGGGTTAAATGTGGAAGATACATTTCAGTTGAATTATTTTAGTTGTACAACTGATATAGGTTTCCCCTTTAAATTACTTGGCATTACCTTAGATTGTAAACGGACATGGTCAAAACATATATATTCAATGGTTGTAAAGATGGGGAGAGGTCTGTCTGTAATAAAGAGGTACTCTGCTTTTTGACACCACACTCCATAAAGCAAGTTCTGCAGGCTCTAGTTTTGTCTAATCTTGATTATCGTGTGGTCCAGTGCTGCAAGGAAAGACCAAGTTAACCTGCAGCTGGCCCAGAACAGAGAGGCACATTTTGCTCTTCATTGTAATCAGAGGGTTGATATAAATACTATGCGTGCCAGTCTCTCTTGGCTAAGAGTTGAGGAGAGACTGACTGAATCACTTTTTCTTTTTAGAAGAAACATGAATGTGTTGGAAATCCCAAATGGCTTGCATAGTTAACCTACACACAGCTCTGACACACACACACTTACCCCACCAGACATGACACCAGGGGTCTTTTCACAAAGCTAATGGGGATCCTAATAAAATACCAAAATACCTTCACACACACAATCTGTTATCCGTGGTTCATAACGGGGAGTGCAAATTAATATGTAACACTTTATCCGTATAGTCTGTAGAGCATCTGCCGATGGACTATCAGTCACATGTCAACTGCATGTCTATTGACTTTCAACAAGAATGTGTCTTATCTGTAGATGGACTACAGGCACTTTCTTGTTCATAGTAAACAGACATGCAGTGGACATGTTACTGATAGTCCATTTGTAGATGCTCTACAGACTATCCAAATAAAGCGTTACCTGTTAATATGTTAACAGGTGATCTATCAGCATGACTTCATTTTCCCTGTCTGTGAACCGTGACATGGATGGTAAACTGCCTATTTTTCTCTCTCTCTACCAGCCTTTCTGTTCACCTCCTCAACACACACACACACACACACACACACACACACACACACACACACACACACACACACACACACACATCCCACCTCCACTGTTCATCCACACTTTCCTCCACCCAGAACATAATTATTTTTCATTTGTTTTGTTCGGAACAGAACCATACATTTTTCCATTCCTGTCCACTGTTCCGACCAGCAAAATAAAGTTCTGAAATGGTTCAGACCAACAAATCTTTCTTTTTTTTACATTTAGCTCAACATTAAATTACTTCACCAATCAGTGCGGATTGAGCAGCTTGCTGTGGATCGGATTAAGGATTTAATCTGTATAGGAAAGTCTCTAATAGCAAATTGTATTTTGCCGTAACATCATGGTTTAATCATTATGAAAGACAAACACACACACTGTGCTGCCAGTCACAGAGCAGAGCACAAGATGCAACTGAAATTTTGAGGGTGAGGAGAGGGCGAGATAGGACGGAGGAAGCTTGCCTTGAATCTCTGGGTATCTTGTTATGACATGCATTATCTGAATTAGGCCCACATAGTTATACGTGGATTATACATTATCCATGGAGGAAGTTTGAATGTCTTTTAACTTCCGAGTTTGTTTAATGTTGGACCAGAGCAAGCTAGCTAACAAGCAGAGCAGCACTAGAATTAAAACACGTCTTACCTTTTTGCATTTAATAAATCCAATGTGAAACATGATATAGTATCCTTAACTAGCATTGAAAAAGTCAATGTCTGTGCTTTTTTGTATTTGGTGGTGAGCTAACATAAATATACGTGGTGTTTTCGCTGTAAAACATTTAACATGTTGGCTGGATTCACAAGATGTTTATCTTTCATTTGCTGTATAAAAAGATAAACATCTTTTCATGGGGGGGTTCCGCTAGCAGACCGTGTGTCCTAGACAGGTTAATAAATCCAATGTGAAACATGATATAATATCCTTAACTAGCTTTGAAAAAGTCAATCCAATGTTTTGCCTAATTTCTGAATTATGCTTGAAACATTGTCAGTAGGCTACAGTAACCTATGCTTCAGAGGGGAGGGGCAGGTAGACTACGCACACACGCTGGCAAATATTTTCAGCTGGCAGACAGACGCTGGAATACGTTTATGAGTGACAGAGTGAAGGCTTTGCATAGGCATTTGTTGTATTTTTGTGGGACTGGAAAAAAATACCAAGAAAGTCAAATATATTTAATAACCGGTTCCCGTGATTTTAAATTAACGGTTGTGTTCCGGGACAGTATAGATCACTTTCATTTTCGGTTCAGATTCTGCTCCTCAAATAATGGATTTTATTTCAAGTCAAACTTTGATCACAAACAATTGCTTAGTTACCAGGTTCTGTGTTCTTACAATCTTATAACAGATCAAAGCTTTTATCTGTCAGTCCCTGACAATGTCTCAAATGGGAGCCTTTTCCCTACATTGAGCAGTACGGGCCCTGGTCAAAAGTAGTACACTATAAAGGGAATAAGGTGTCATTTGGGACACATTCCCTGTGTTGTGCTGAATGAGCAGTATGCCTGCCTGATCTTAAAAATACCTTTAATAATAATAATAATTTCAATACAAGTAACTGTCACGTCCTGACCATAGAAAGCCTTTATTGTCTATGGTAGAGTAGGTCAGGGTGTGACTAGGGGTGTAGTCTAGTTTATATTTTCTATGTGGGATTCTAGTTTGTTTTTTCTATGTTGGTGTTTTAGTATGATTCCTAATTAGAGGCAGTTGGCTATCATTGTCTCTAATTGGGGATCATACTTAAGTAGCATTTTTCCACCTGTGTGTGATGGGATATTGTTTTGAGTTAGTGCACGGTGCATTCTCTGTAGTCACGGTTCGTTGTTTGTTTCCTTATTTGTTTTGTTCTAAGTTTTTCACTTTAATAAATTATGTGGAAACCATATCATGCTGCAGCTTGGTCCGACCATTATTACAACGAACGTGACAGTAACAAAGTGCTTCACGTCATAAAATAATAAAATAAAGTAAATAATACATTTTAAAGCCTCTTTATAAAAGTCTGTCTTCAGTAGGGATTTAAAAAGTGGCACTGAATCTTACAAGGCTGATCACTCCAAAGTCTAGGGACCCTAATGGCAAATGCCCAGTCTTTGTTCGTTTTCACCTAGACTTTGGAATGGTCAACAGTGCCCGGTCAGAGAAGCTCAGGCTGCTCCCTAGCTCATATGGAGATAGAAGATTGGACATATAGGATGGGGCTAATCCAAGCCTAGCCTTAAACGTGATTGATACCTTTTTTTATGTACTCTAAAAATACTAAAATGATTTAGGTGTGATAGGGTTACATTGTCTGGTGACTGTTAAAAGCCGTGCTGCAGCCTTTTGCTGTAGACGATGGAGTGATTTCTGACTGAGACGTAAACAAAGAGTTACAAAAGGCTTGAGGAAATAAAAGCATGAATAACTTTCTCCAGATCAGTGATTGAAATACAACACTTGACTTTAGCTATATAACTTAGATGATAAAAGCAGGACTGGAAAATCTTCTTTACACTCAGCTCAAGGTTAAGGTCAGGGTCAAAGACGACACTAAGGTTTCCGGCCATAGGCTTTACATGGGTGGACAAATAACCAAGGTTATTTACAATCTGGGTTCTAGCAAGGTAGGGGCCAAATAAAACAACCTCTGATTTCTTATCATTGAGCTGGAGACAATTGCCAGACAAACAACATTTGATGTCAGAAAGACACTTGTGAAGGATAGCAACGCTAGCTTAGTCACTGGGCCTGATTGGTAAATAAAGCTGTGTGTCATCTGAGTAGCAATGAAACTGAATGTTAAGATTTCTGACGATGTCACCAAGGGGAAGCATATACAGCACTCTCAAAAATAAAGGTGCAAGTTGCATTTTAGGGTATCTGAAGAAACATACAAAAATCCCAAACCAGAAATGTTTCGGCCCTCCAGGTATGGAATTTAATAGCCCACCTGTAGGGTTTTAAGTCTTATTTGCATATTTCCCAAGGTGCCTTTCGAGGGATTTTTTGAGTTACCAGTACCACCCATGACAGATTGCTACTGCCAGAGACATGATTTAAATACATTAATTTTAAGTATGGGGCCCTTTAACAAGTTTGTCATTAGAATTTAAGGCAATATGTATTTCATAAGGTATTCATTTGAGGGCCTAGATTTACCCTGATATAGTGGCCTGAACTGCATAGATTAGAGGGCACATCAGGCACATTATGCTGGCTTGCAAAGTGATGTGCAACTCCTACTGGAATTCAACATTTGGATGAATGACACTACAATGGGCGTCAGGATCTCGTCACTATATTTCTGTGTATTCAAATTGACATCGATAAAATGCAATTGTAGCTTATGCCTGCCCATAACATAACCCCATCGCCACCATGGGGCACTCTGTTCGCAACGTTGACATCAGCAAACCACTCGCCCACACAACACCATACACACTGCCTGCCACCTGCCTGGTAGAGTTGAAACTGGGATAAATCCGTGAAGAACACACTTCTCCACCGTGCCAGTGGCCATCGAAGGTGAGCATTTGCCCACTGATATCGGTTACGCCAAACTGCAGTCAGGTCAAGACCCTGGTGAGGATGACGAGCATGCAGATGAGCTTCCCTGAGACTGTTTGAGCATAATTTCTTCAGTTCTGCAAACCCACCGTTTTATCAGCTGTGCAGGTGGCTGGTCTCTGACGATCATGCAGGGGAAGAAGCCAGGTATGCGGTTGTGAGGCCAGTTGGACGTACTGTCAAATTCTCTAAAATGACGTTGGATGTGGCTTATAGTAGAAGAATTAACATTACATTCTCCCTCAAAACTTGCGACGTCTGTGGCATTGTGTTGTGTGACAAAACTGCACATTTTAGAGTGGCGTTTTATTGTCCCCCAGCACAAGGTGCACCTGTGTAATGATCATGCTGCTTAATTTGCTTCTTGATAAGCCACACCTATCAGGTGGCAAAGAAGAAATGCTCACTGAATGGGATGGCAACAAATTTGTGCATAGCATTTTAGAGAAATAAGCTTTTTGTGCATATGGATCATTTCTGGGAGCATTCAATGGCATTGGCAGCCAACAGAAGGTCATTACTGGCTTTCAATAAAGCATTTTCGTGCTGCCAAGTGAGTGGAAGACCAACTGGAATTTTTGTAACAAATTGCTTGAAAACAACTTCTCTAAAATCTTGGCTATAAAAGGAAGTTTAGATAGAGGCCTCATTGAGGTTGGGTCTAGAATGGGCTTTTTTAAGAGAGGTTGCACCAGATCAGTGTTAAAATACACTGGAATGGAGCCAGAGGTCGTGGAGCTTTTTACAATAGACAGAATGTTGGGGACAACAGTAGGCATAACCTCTTTTAGTAGTTAAGTGGGGATCACGTCTACTGGGAAGGAGGAGGTCTTTATGTGAGCTACAGTATCAAGGAGGGACTCAAAGGATATTTTCTCAAAGGAGCAAAAGAAAGCAATAGACCGTCTCAGAGTAGTTGCTTCAAGTACCTCCTGATCAGAAATGCTGGTATGGTGTTTTTATGATACTTTTCTGTAAAGTATCATAAAAACAGATTGTGCAAACATGTCACTGGAACCAACAACACGCTCAATTGTATTAAACAGAATTTGAACGTTGTGGGAAATCTCAGATATCAGGGTAGATAAGTAGTTTGCTCTTTAACCGCAACATTGTAATTTCTTATCTAATACTTCATTCTCTCATACAATACTTGACGTTTGTAGGCCTTCCATTTACATTCAGCCTTTCTTTCTAACTTCACTTTTAAATGCACAAGCGGTGATTTAACCAAGGTGAGACTCTGCCTCGGGCAGGGGGGATGGGGGCTTCAAGCCAGGCTAACCTGACTCTCCGCAACAGCAGCAGCGGATGGCGTTGGAAGCCCTGGGAAGATGGAGGAGGGCCCGAGACACTGCTGTGTTGAGTCAGCGGCCTGCTGAACAGTGGAATTCGTGGAGAAGGGTTGAACCGGTCGGCTGCCGGCTGTTGGTACACTCCCAGGATCAGAGCTGACCCCGGGGCCGGTAGGTCCACCTCCAGCGGGGAAAAGCTGTTAGAAAGCTGGAATCGGATCTTCCGCATAGATGGAGGCCGGCCAGACTGCCTCCCTCCCGGCCTCCTACACCTGGCCAGTGTCCAGTCTCCCAGGGGAGTTGAGCTTATTTTTCATCTGTCAGGTGGATTTGAACAGATTAACACCACCCGACTCATCGGCACCTTGGCAGTAGGAGGCACTCAAGACTGAGATGCAATTTGCCTGGGTTGTCACCAGGTATGTGAACTTGATTAGCAGATCCTGCTTTTGCCACAGCTGAGCTAGCAACCAGAAAGACTCTTGCTGAAGCAGCTTGATGGTGATGCATTTAGGGCAGACAAACCCCTGTCCATTCCTGTCATGTCCTCCTCTAATTCCCAGAAAGATGATTGGAGCAATCATGTTTAGTTTATTGGTTTGTATCGTTCTCCCAAAGACAGGGACAGGGAGATGTGAACGTTCAGTGTCAAGGATAACATTGAGCTAATGAAATGATTGTCGGACGCAGCTTTCTGATGGAGGGGGGGCACATGTTTTTATAGGTCAAACATAGGGGCGAGAAGGGGGTGAGAAGGGGGCAGACGGACTGGGTGAGGTGCAGGGCAGAGGGGAGATAAGGCAAGGTCATGGCCACCTTAATTTCAATTTTACGAGTGTCCAGGCTCCTGTACATTCTGCACATGCTAGTTAATCCCATGAAGAGATTATAAAATTACTCAAATATACGTTCAGGTATAGGATTCGTCCATTCATTCACACAGCAACAACAGATGTAAAATGTGTGTTATATGTTAAATGGCAACCTTGAACATAGCTATGTTGTCCAATCTCAAAGTATAAAGCATTGATTAGCAATGTTTGTAATTTTATCAGTAATTTACTGTATTAACCAATAGTATGATACTGCATAAACTGAATACAGTAGATTACTGTATAAGGCACAGTGAAATACCTTACATTTGTTTACAGCACACTGTAAGACAGGGGTTCACAAACTTTTTTTGGTCCGTGATCCCATTAGGAAATAAAAAAATGTTTACCCCAGCATGTAAAGTGATGTCCAATGAGAAACTGTCCAAGCAGATGAAGAAAATATCCAATGATGTCAACATACAAAAATTGATATGACTGAACAGGGCAAATGAGAGGAGGAGGCCAAACCTGCGTTAACCCTGGAGAAAATTGCATGAGAAAAGCTCCAGAAACCGTCAATGAGCAAAAATACATCATTATAGGTCTTACTGAAAGATTAAACAGGATGAAAGACTTCAGTTTCCATTCAAATCTTTGTTTCGTAATTTCCCTGAAAGTTGTGGAACAACTGGAATGGAAGAATTCCTGGATAGGGTAATACCACAACTACTGGGCCAGGAGAACTTAATTCGGAATCACACAATTGAACGAGCACATTGAACAGGTGGGTCGAGAGGGGACATGAACAGCAAACCAAGGGGCATCATTGCAAAGTTCCTTAACTCTACTTAATCACCCTCCCGGATCCGGGATCATCCTCATCAGAAAAGCTGACTAGCATAGCCTAGCCTAGCGCCACAGGGATATCATATAATATAATATCATGAAATCACAAGTCCAATACAGCAAATGAAAGATAAACATTTATTTTAGCTCACCACAATAGCCAAACACACAACGCCATTTTTTCACCGCAAACATAGCTTTCACAAAACCCACAAATAGAGATAAAATTACTCACTAACCTTTGAACAACTTCATCAGATGACATTTACATTACATTTACATTTAAGTCATTTAGCAGACGCTCTTATCCAGAGCGACTTACAAATTGGTGCATTCACCTTATGACATCCAGTGGAACAGCCACTTTACAATAGTGCATCTAGATCTTTTAAGGGGGGGGGGGGGCAGAAGGATTGCTTTATCCTATCCTAGGTATTCCTTGAAGAGGTGGGGTTTCAGGTGTCTCCGGAAGGTGGTGATTGACTCCGCTGTCCTGACAGTCTTATAACATCATGTTATACAATACATTTATGTTTTGTTCGAAAATGTGCATATTTATAGCTACAAATCCTGGTTTTACATTGGTGCCATGATCATAAATGTCACCAAAACAGACAGAATAATTACAGAGAGCAACATGAAATATATAAATACTCATCATAAAACATTTATGAAAAATACATGTTGTACAGCAAATGAAAGATAAACATCTTGTGAATCCAGCCAATATTTACGATTTTTTAAAGTGTTTTACAGCGAAAACACAACATATATTTATGTTAGCTCACCACAATAGCGCAACACACAACGCCATTTTGTCACCGCAAAGATAGCTTTCACAAAGCCCACAAATAGAGATAAAATTAATCACTAACCTTTGAACAACTTCATCAGGTGACAGTCTTATGACATCATGTTATACAATACATTTATGTTTTGTTCGAAAATGTGCATATTTATAGCTACAAATCATGGTTTTACAGCGCAGCCATCGTCACAAATAACACCAAATTGTCCAGAGAAATTTTACACAGCGACGTAATCTAACCAAAAAACTCATCATAAACTTTGCTGAAAAATACATGTTGTACAGCAAATGAAAGAGACACTTGTTCTTAATGCAACCGCTGTGTTAGATTTTTTTTAAATTACTTTAGTACAAAGCACAGCATGCAATAATCTGAGACAGCGCTCAGCCATTCTCCGCCATGTTGGAGTCAACATATTCCACAAAAATACGAAATAACATCATAAATATTCTCTTACCTTAGATGATCTTTCATCAGAATGCAGTGCAAGGAGTCCTAGTTCCACAATAAATCGTTGTTTTGTTTTAGAATGTCCATTTCTTCTGTCGAATTAGCAACTTTGGCTAGCATAATGGTGCTCACGTGTCCATGAAAGCTTGGCGCATGGAACGAAAAATTCCAAAGTCATAATAAAAGTCGAATAAACTCGTCAAACTCAGTTGAAAATCTATCTTTATGATGTTTTTCTCATATGTATCCAATAACGTCCCCGACGGAGCATTTATTTAGGTCTACCTAACGCATTGCAGACAAAGATATGGCGTTCCCAACTGCGTAGCAAAATACTGCTAATATGGCTGACCTGTCACTCCAAAAGCTCTCATTCGGCCCCATATCAGGCTAGACACCTCATTCACCGTTCTACAGCCTGTTGACATCTAGTGGAAGGCGTATGAAGTGCATACAGACCCATAAATACACGGCAATTGAATAGGCAAGGCCTTACACAGAGCCCCATTTTCAGAATTTTCACTTCCTGTTTGGAAGTTTGTACCAAATGAGTTCTGTTTCACTCACAGATATAATTCAAACAGTTTTAGAAACTTCAGAGTGTTTTCTATCCAATAGTAATAATAATATGCATATCGTATGATCTAGAACAGACTACGAGGCCGTTTAATTTGGGCACGATTTTTCCCCAAAGTGAAAACAGCGCCCCCTGTTAAGAAGAAGTTTTAACTATAGGGACAAAGATAAAGCTCTGTGACTGGCCATCCAATCCAAAAAGTCAGGAGTCAGACCTTTGATGTATGAGGGCCATCGCATCTATATCAATGCAAACATAAGCAGAGACCTTTACATGAAATGCGGAGAATTCGACCCCATAAAGAAAAAGGGAAAAATGAATCCCGTTCTCTTTGGTGTACCCAGCACAACTGCGGGTCAAGTGAAAGGAAAGAGACATCACACTGAAATCAGCAAAATAAGATACCCGATTCCTGGATAACTTGTGCAAGGATAACGGTGGAAATGGCAATGACTACAGCACAGCCTCTCTACAGATAATGTTCGACAAATGTGGCACTGGACTATTGTACTGTTTAGGCTACTGAAATGAGGTGAACAATGGACACCCCACCACATCAAAGAAACAAACGAGAAAGGTATGTGTTATTAAGGCCTTCACTCACATTAAAAAGACAATCACAGCACCATCCAGGCGATCTGTCTAAATGAATAACACTTTAATAACTATTGGATATGCAGACTTTTTTTTACAAGAAACTCATCTATCAGCAATAGAACATGAAAGGTTTGGGTGAGCTTGGGATGGGTTGGCATTCTCCTCCACCTACTCCTAATTCTCATTGATAACAAAGTCCCATTTCAGTCTACAGAAATGACTGAAGACCCAAATGGAAGATTTATAGTGGTAAAAGGAAATTTGGCACAAGAAAAAGTCCCTTTACTGAACACTTTCAATCCGACTTACTAAAGCCTATGTTACTTGTGCTCACAGCAGCTCTAGAGAAAAATGTACTCCCCCAGTCACTATGTTTGGATAAAATCACCCTACTTAAAAAGAAAGATAGAGATCAATTTTCATGTGGATCATTCCTCCCAGTATCACTTTTGATGTGGATTACAAAATCATTGCTAAGGTAATAGCTTTTCACATAGAAACTGTAATACAAATGTTGATTTACTCATATCAAACATGATTCATAGGGAACAGGACAGTCTGCACCATTTTTTAAATATAATCCATCATAGCAAGAACATGAACGCTCAAAAAGTGGCACTATCTATCCATGCTGAAAAAGTTTTAGATTAGGTTGGAATGCGCAATTTCGTCATGGGTAGGCCAAATAAAAATGTGATTCATATTTCTTCACATTTTCAAAGAGTACATTTAGATTTTCCAATACATTTGGGTGAGGTTTCTTTCTCGCCTGAGTAGCCTCGTTTCACTGCCAAAAACAAAATGAAACCATCTAGTGTTCAGCGAAATAACAGCACAATGTCAAACACAGGTAGCCTAGTCCAATAATTAACATCCAATCACATTAACAATTACTCTCTTGCGGGAAACCTTCACTCTTGCGCAGACATTTAGAAACGAAACACGAGAATTTGAAAAAATAAGCCACGGGAGTTTTTTGAGCGAGAATAAAGACAACTTTCTTGTTTTCTTGCTGTCTTTTTTTCTTTCACCTTTATTTAACCAGGAAGGCTAGTTGAGAACAAGTTCTCATTTACAACTGCGACCTGGCAAATATAAAGCAAAGCAGTTCGACAAATACAACAACACAGAGTTACACATGGAATAAACAATCATAGAGTCAATAATACAGTAGAAAAAGTCTATAGACAGTGCCTGCAAATGAGGTAGGATAAGGGAGGTAACCAGTGAGATATACCTGCTGGAGCGCGTGCTATGGGTGGGTGCTGCTATGGTGACCAGTGAGCTGAGATAAGGCAGGACTTTACCTAGCAGAGACTTGTAGATGACCTGGAGCCAGTGGGTTTGGCGGCAAGTATGAAGCGAGGGCCAGCCAATGAGAGCGTACAGGTCGCAGTGGTGTGTAGTATATGGGGCTTTGGTGACAAAACGGATGGTACTGTGATAGACTGCATCCAATTAGTTGAGTAGAGTGTTGGAGGCTATTTTGTAAATGACATCGCCGAAGTTGAGGGATGGTAGGATTGGCAGTTTTACGAGGGTATGTTTGGCAGCATGAGTGAAGGATGCTTTGTTGCGAAATAGGACGCCGATTCTAGATTTAATTTTGGATTGGAGATGCTTAATGTGAGTCTGGAAGGAGAGTTTACAGTGCAACCAGACACCTAGCTATTTGTAGTTGTCCACATATTCTAAGTCAGAACCGTCCAGAGTAGTGATGCTGGATGGGCGGGCAGGTGCGGGTAGCGATCGTTTGAAGAGCATGGATTTAGTTTTACTTGCATTTAAGAGCAGTTGGAGGCCACGGAAGGAGAGTTGGATGGCATTGAAACTCGTCTGGAGGTTAGTTAACACAGTGTCCAAAGAAGGGCCAGAGGTATACAGAATGGTGTCGTCTGCGTAGAGGTGGATCAGAGAATCACCAGCGGCAAGAGCAACATCATTGATGTATACAGAGAAGACAGTCTGCCCGAGAATTGAACCCTGTGGCACCACCGTAGAGACTGCCAGAGGTCCGGACAACAGGCCCTCCGAATTGACACACTGAACACTATCAGAGAAGTAGTTGGTGAAGTAGTAGTAAGACATGTATAAAAGAAACCGATAAGAAGGGGCTATGTGACTACCGAGTGGCTAGGACAGGCAAGCTAGGACAGGCAAGCTAGGACAGGCAAGCTAGGACAGGCAAGCTAGGACAGGCAAGCCCCGTATTATTGTGGAGGACTTAATTCTTCCTGCTGCCGCGGATATGGCTGGCACAATGCTGGGGAAGAAAGGCCAAAAACACTATACAGACAATGTCTTCATCAAACAACACTGTTTCACAATGCATTAGTGACATGGCAGGTGATGTTTTGAAACAATTACTGCTTTGCATTCAAGCCAGTGAATTCTATGCGTTATAACTGGATGAGTCAATAGACGTGGCGGGCCTTGCACAGCTCCTGGTATATGTCCGTTACATTTATGGGGGGTCGATTAAGGAAGGCATCCTTTTCTGCAAATCACTGGAAACCAGGATAACATGAGAGGATATATTTAACCTGTTTGGCGTGCAAGCCCGACGTCGGTACATTTATGACAACAGCCAGCTCAAAGTGCAGGGCGCGAAATTCAAAAGATATATTTTTTTAAATATTTAACTTTCACACATTAACAAGTCCAATACAGCATATGAAATGTACAGATCTTGTGAATCCAGCCAACATGTCCGTTTTTTTTAATGTTTTACAGGGAAGACAAAATATGTAAATCTATTAGCTAACCACGTTAGCAAACACTTTTTTTACTACACTGCTCAAAAAAATAAAGGGAACACTTAAACAACACAATGTAACTCCAAGTCAATCACACTTCTGTGAAATCAAACTGTCCACTTAGGAAGCAACACTGATTGACAATAAATTTCACATGCTGTTGTGCAAATGGAATAGAGAAAAGGTGGAAATTATAGGCAATTAGCAAGACAGCCCCAAAAAAGGAGTGATTCTGCAGGTGGTGACCACAGACCACTTCTCAGTTCCTATGCTTCCTGGCTGATGTTTTGGTCACTTTT
The DNA here is from genome assembly GCF_029448725.1 of Salvelinus fontinalis. Taxonomy (NCBI): domain Eukaryota; kingdom Metazoa; phylum Chordata; class Actinopteri; order Salmoniformes; family Salmonidae; genus Salvelinus; species Salvelinus fontinalis. Next base: position 8,146,990 of record NC_074689.1, read on the forward strand.
AAGTGCTGGCGGTGCTCTCACTCTAGTGGTAGCATGAGACGGAGTCTACAACCCACACAAGTGGCTCAGGTACTGCAGCTCATCCAGGATGGCACATTAATGCGAGCTGTGGCAAAAAGGTTTGCTGTGTCTGTCAGCGTAGTGTCCAGAGCATGGAGGCGCTACCAGGAGACAGGCCAGTACATCAGGAGACGTGGAGGAGGCCGTAGGAGGGCAACAACGCAGCAGCAGGACAGCTACCTCCGCCTTTGTGCAAGGAGGTGCACTGCCAGCGCCCTGCAAAATGACCTCCAGCAGGCCACAAATGTGCATGTGTCTGCTCAAACAGTCAGAAACAGACTCCATGAGGGTGGTCCTGCTGCTGGGTTGTTGCCCTCCTACGGCCTCCTCCACGTCTCCTGATGTACTGGCCTGTCTCCTGGTAGCGCCTCCGTTCTCTGGACACTACGCTGACAGACACAGCAAACCTTTTTGCCACAGCTCGCATTAATGTGCCATCCTGGATGAGCTGCACTACCTGAGCCACTTGTGTGGGTTGTAGACTCCGTCTCATGCTACCACTAGAGTGAGAGCACCGCCAGCATTCAAAAGTGACCAAAACATCAGCCAGGAAGCATAGGAACTGAGAAGTGGTTTGTGGTCACCACCTGCAGAACCACTCCTTTTTTGGGGGTGTCTTGCTAATTGCCTATAATTTCCACCTTTTGTCTATTCCATTTGCACAACAGCATGTGAAATTTATTGTCAATCAGTGTTGCTTCCTAAGTGGACAGTTAGATTTCACAGAAGTGTGATTGACTTGGAGTTACATTGTTTAAGTGTTCCCTTTATTTTTTTGAGCAGTGTATAACAGTTTATTACTCCATCAGTAGCTATCACAAATTCGACCAAATAAAGATATAAATAGCCACTAACCAAGAAACAACTTCATCAGATGACAGTCTGATAACATATTTATTGTGTAGCATATGTTTTGTTCGAAAAATTTGCATATTTCAGGTATAAATCATAGTTTACATTTCAGCTACAATCAGAAATTGCACCGAAAGCAGCCATAATATTTACAGACACCAACGTCAAATACCTAATTACTCATCATAAAACATTTCTGAAAAATACACAGTGTACAGCAATTGAAAGACAGGTATCTTGTGATTCCAGACAATATTTCCGATTTATTAAATGTTTTACAGTGAAAACAAAATGTAGCGTTATATTAGCGTAGCCACAATAGCCAGAAACACTGTGCGCCGACGACAAGTTCACATGAGCGACAGATATTAGAAATAGCATCATAAAATGTTTCTTACTTTTGGTGATCTTCCGTCAGAATGTTGGACAAGGTGTCCTTTGTCCAGAACAGTCGTTGTTTGGATCTGGAACGGCAAATTTCCCTCTTCATTTAGCATGGGCACTTGCCAAGTGGCACGGATCACTCCAACGTCACATGTATCAAATAAAATCTAAACCGGAGATGTTAGTCGTCCATAACGACAGCTAAACAGAAGGCAAATTCATGTCCCCTTTCGCGCGCTCCAGAAACAGGAAATGGACGGTCACGTCATACAAAGAGCTTTAATTCCACCTCAGACCAAGATGAACACAAAATGTCTTCTCTCACAGCCTCTTGACAACCAGGGGAAGGTCTATGAAGTGTACGCAGACTCTTACGTTTTATGCCCATGTATAGGCATGAAGTTGAACAGAGTATCGATATCTGACATTCCACTTCCTGGTCAGGAGATGTGCTGCAGAATGAGTTCTGTTTCACTCAGAGAAATAATGCAAACGGTTTTAGAAACTAGAGAGTGTTTTCTATCCAATAGTAATAATAATATGCATATTGTACGAGCAAGAATTGAGTACGAGGCCGTTTGAAATGGGCATCTTTTATCAGGCTACTCAATACTGCCCCTTGCAGCCATAAGAAGTGAAAGCACTGGCCAGCTTTGTGACATCAAATGGACCTTTGTGGTCAAAATGTGTTGGTATCTGTACTGTCTTTGAAGATCTTGTTGGCCTTCCTGTGACATCGGGTGCTGAGGGTGTCATGGAGGGCAGGTAGTTTGCCCCCGGTGATGAATTGTGTAGACCGCACCACCTTCTGGAGAGCCCTGAGGTTGTGGGCGTTGCAGATGCCATACCAGGCAGTGATCCAGCCCGACAGGATGCACTCAATTGTGCATCTGTAGAAGTTGGTGAGATTTTTAAGTGACACGCCAAATGTCTTCAGCCTCCCGAGGAATTTAAAACTTTCCAGCTTCTCCACTGCTGTCCCTTCAACGTAGATAGGGGGTTGCTCCCTCTGCTGTTTCCTGAAGCCCACGATCATCTCCTTTGTTTTGTTAAAGTTGAGTGAGAGGTTGTTTTCCAGGCACCACACTCTGAGTGCCCTCACCTCCTCCCTGTAGGCTGGCTCATCATTGTTGGTAATCAAGACCACTACTGTTGTGTCGTCTGCAAACTTGATGATTGAGTTGGAGGCGTGCAGGGTCACACAGTCGTGGATGAACAGGGAGTACAGGTGCACACACTCTTGTGAGGCCCCAGTGTTGAGGGTCAGCAAAGTGTAAATGTTGTTTCCTACCTTCACTTCCTGGGGGCAGCCCGTCAGAAAGTTCAGGACCCAATTGCATAGGGTTGGGTTGAGACACAGGATCTAAAGCTTGATGATGAGCTTGAAGAGTACTATAGTGTTGAATGCTGAGCTGTAGTCGAAGAACAGCATTCTTACATAGGTATTCCTTTTGTCCAGATGGGATAGGGCAGTGTGCAGTTTGATGGCGATTGCATCATCTGTGGACCTGTTGGGGTGGTATGCAAACTGAAGTGGGTCTAGGGTGGCTGGTAAGGTGGAGGGGATATGATCCTTGACTAGTCTCTCAAAGCACTTCATGATGACAGAAGTGAGTGCTATGAGGCAGTAGCCATCTGGGCCAGCAGCCTTGCGCGGGTTAACAAGCTTAAATGTTTTACTCACGTCGGCCACGGAGAAGGAGGGGGGGGCACAGTCCTTGTTAGTGTGCCGCGACGGTGGCACTGTATTATCCTCAAATCGGGCAAAGAAGGTGTTTTAGTTTGTCTGGAAGCGTGACATAGGTGTTCGTGACATGGCTGGTTTTCTCTTTGTAGTCCGTGATTTCCTGTAGACCCTGCCACATACATCTCGTGTCTGAGCCATGGAATTGCAACTCTACTTTGTCCCTGTACCGACATTTCGCTTATTTGATTGCCTTGTGGAGGGAATAACCACATCTCTTTATAGTCAGCCATATTCCCCGACCTCTTTCCATGGTTAAATGCGGAGGTTCGCACTTTCGGTTTCCACGGTTTCTGGTTAGGGTAGGTTTTAATAGTTACAGTGGGTACAACTTCTCCAATGCACTTCTTTATAAACTCACTCTCCGAGTCAGCGTATAGATCGATGTTGTTCTCTGAGGCTGACCGGAACATATCTAAATCTGCGTGATCAAAACGTTCTTGAAGCGTGGATTCCGATTGGTCAGACCAGCGTTGAATGGTTCTAGTCACTGGTACATCCTGTTTGAGTTTCTGCCTCTAATACGGTAAGAGCAAGATGGCGTTGTGGTCGGATTTGCCAAAGGGAGGGCCGGGGAGGGCTTTGTATGCATCGTGGAAGTTAGAGGAGCAGTGATCGAGTGTATTACACCCGCACATAGTGCAATCAATATGCTGATAGAATTTAGGTAGCCATGTTCTCAAATTTGCTTTGTTAAAATCCCCAGCTCCAATAAATGCAGACTCAGAATATATGGTTTCCAGTTTACATAGAGTCCAGTGAAGTTCCTTGAGGGCGTCTTCGTGTCTGCTTGTGGGGGAATGTACACAGCTGTGACAATAACTGACGAGAATTCTCGTCATGGCCGGCATTTGATTTTTAGAAATTCTAGGTCGGGTGAGCAGAAGGACTTGAGTTCTGTATGTTGTTATGATTACACCATGAGTCGTTCATCATGAAGCATCCACCCCCTCCCTTCCTCTTCCCAGAGAGGAGTTTACCTCTGTTGTCGCAATGCATGGAGAAGCCCTGTGGCTGAACTGATTCCAACAACATAACCTGAGAGAGCCATGTTTCTGTGAAACAGAGAATGTTAAAATTTCTGATGTCTCGCTGGAAGGCAACCCTTGCTCAAATTTCATCTATCTTGTTGTCAAGAGACTGGACATTGGTGAGTAGTATACTCAGGAGCTGTGGGTGATGTGCACGTCTACAGAGACTGATCAGGAGGCAGCTCCGTCTGCCCCTTCTGCGGCGCCCTTGTTTTGGGTCAGTTTCTGGGATTAGGTCCATTGTCCTGGGTGGTGGTCCAAACAGAGGATCCGTTTCGGGAAAGTCATATTTCCTGGTCGTAATTTTGGTAAGTTGATGTCGCTCTTATATCCAATAGTTCTTCCCGGCTGTATGAAATAAGACAAGATTTCCAATGTAAGAAATTATACATAAAAAAACGAAATACTGCATAGTTTCCTAAGGATTCGAAGCGAGTCAAGGCAATTATGTTTTTTCTCGCCTGAATGATCTGAATCTAGGCTTTCAGGGACTCTCCGCAACTATATTCAATGTGTGGGACAAAACTGAGGCTATGATTAAGAAATTGGAGCTCTTTACTGTCTGCATTAATGATTTAGTCCCACAAATCAAACATGCTAAATTTGAGGTTGAAGTTGCGGATACACAGTATTCCTGGGTATCTTGTTGTATGCTGATGGTATAGTTCTTCTTGCCGAGACCGAAGATGACCTCAGGAATATGTGGAATATTGTTAATTTATGGTGTACTAAATGGAGAGTAGTGATATATCAAGAGAAGATCCAGATTGTTAATTTCCGAAAGAAGGGCATGCAGAGAAGTGCACACAACTTTTGTTTGGGTACAACCCCATTATTCTACACTGGGCTCTATAAATACAGTGGGTTCACTCTGGATGAACACATGACCTTTGAAGATGGTATTAGATCGCTGGAAGATTCTGAAGGTAGAGCCTTCGCGGTCATTGTTAAACAAAAGTAACATATGTAAGGATCTTGGTTACTGTACTTATTCTCAGCTGTGTAAATCATGTGTTTCCAGTGATGGACTATGTTACTGGGGTATGGGGATTGTGGTGTGCACAAACTGACTCCAAACCTGGCCATCTGTGGAGATATGGGTAGGGAACCATGTGTGTTTGGGTAAAAAGGGGTCATGGTACATCTATAGAACAGACTGATAAATATGCCACTACACAGAATCACAAAAAAACTTTTAGACTGGGACCTTACTCATAACTATCCGTGAGCTAGAGAATTGTTATCTTTTTTTGTGAAATTGATTTGCAGTATATATTCAGGAACAAATGACCATGTGGTGTTAACCAAATCAAGGACATGCCTTTTCTGATCCATATAGAAAAATGGGTAGTTGATGTTTGGTTTCAACCTAAACTTAGAATGTACACTCTCATCAAAGAGAACTTCACCCCTGAACCATATGTCCGACTGAACCTACCAAAAAGCCAAAGGTTAGTTTCTGGAAAACTCAGATCCGGCACCCTCCGGACCCTGGCTATAGAAACGGGTAGATTTAACAGAGAGCCTGAAGAGGAGAGAACTTGCCTACTGTGTGATCTTGGGGAAAACGAAATCCATGTATTTTATTGTACTTTTTTCTAGTGTGGCCAGATGGTAGCTGTACTTGCCATGATTATTGTATGCGTATAATTAGTAAAATTGTATTTTGTTCTCTAGTGTCTTGCAAGCCCATGTAGGCTGGGCACCGGTAGGTGTATGAGACTTCAATAAATCATATCAATAAAACAATCTAGCAATATACCAAAACAAAATTGTATTTGTATGCCTAGCAATCAACAAATGTACTCTACATTGCTTAAAGCACATGTTTACAAGTCTCACTCACAAATGACTTCTCCAATAAGCCCTTGAACAACATGTGAACGAGAGGCTTGTAGAACCATGACCATTTCGAGTTTTCAGTCCATCGTTCGCCAGCAGGGAGTCCTGTATGCTCTGAGCGTTACTGACTTAAATGAATGAAGTGAGTCGTAAGATTTGTTCTGTTGACTGAACGAGTCGAGAAAAGATCAGAGTCAGTAAAAAGAGCCAAACGTCCCATCACTAATACCGATGCAAAAGGTTTTGGTAAACCAAACAACCCAACTGGCTGGGTCAAACTGGGTTGTCCTTAACACAGCATTATTTTGTGTGTTTTTAGTGCACTGGCCTCTGGTCAAAGTAGTGCAATAAATAGGGAATAGATACTAATCGAGACACGTTGATTGGTGTCCCTCGTCAACCTGTGGTTCTGACTATAGAGGGAATAAGGTGCTATTTGAGATGCAGACAGATGTGATTCTAAAACGCATCTAGGTCAAGTATGTTCTGTGTCACTGTCAGTGTTATACTACACAATCTACTTCACAGCCCGTGATTTCACAAGGTGCACAGTACAACAGACATCTGGACGTAATTCCAAGCTGCCTTTGTTGGACTTGAACATTGACAAAACTGTAAATATTACAGGGCAAATATCACTTGGCACAATGACAGTAGCTGTGCCTCTTTTAGCAAAAGTAGTGCACTGTAAATGGAACAGGGTGGTAATTGGCATGCAAACAGTGCGTCAGTGGGGGTGAGGTGGCTTTGTGGCTTTTCTCCTCGTGTGTGTTTGTGTGTGTGTGTGTGTGTGTGTGTGTGTGTGTGTGTGTGTGTGTGTGTGTGTGTGTGTGTGTGTGTGTGTGTGTGTGTGTGTGAGAGAAGGGGCTACATGGGTTTTAGTTTCATTGGAGCCAATCTGGCTATCACTAGTGACTAGAGTGTAATATATGTATATACAACAATACACTCTTAAAAATAAAGGCGCATGTTTGAAACAAATAAGGTTGCTTATTGAGAGCGTTGAAATAGGGGAACCATTTTAGGGTCACTGAAGAAACAAAAATCTCCGGAATAAAATAGCCCTGCTGTAGGGTTTTAAGCCGCATTTGCATATTTCCCAGGGTGCCTTTCAATTGAATTTTAGAGTTACCAGTACCACCGATGACTGTGTTTGCTAGTGACAGAGACATGATTATTACATTCATTTAGTTTCATTCCTGTTGCCTTCACCAAGTTAGATTTCCGCCCACATAGAAATCGAATTAGCATAATACAAAAAATCCCCATAAAAATCTGTCAATTTAAGCTACAGATTTCTATTGTTTTGCATTGAATGCGTCTGAATCCACCGCATCCGTCTATGTAACACTTCCACATCTGCGGTGTAATGTGACAGAGCTGTTTGACCTACAAAACTATTATGACCCCTCTATGGAAAGCCCACAGGCTTCACAAGACAAGTCTGAAGGTCCCCTTCCATTCAGACAAAAACTGAATGGAAGTGTATATACGGAGAGTGTTAAGTGACAAAAATCAAGGGTTAAATACATGTACAAAAAACAAACAAGCGTCTTGGGACTTGTCTGAGGTTGGTGCAGCCCTTCGTTTAATCGTGAGTTTCTGACGAACACGTACATGTCGTTTGTTTTGCTCCAGGACGCCCACATGTCAGACCCTTTACTCATTACTTTGTTGAAGCACCTTTGTCAGCGATTACAGCCTTGAGTCTTCTTGGGTATGATGCCAAAAGCTTAGCACACCTGTATTTGGGGAGTTTCTTCCATTCTTCTCTGCAGATCTTCTCAAGCTCTGTCGGGTTGGATGGGGAGCGTTGCTGCAAAGCTATTTTCAGGTCTCTCCAGAGATGTTCGATTGGCATCAAGTCCGGGCTCTGGCTGGGCCACTCAAGGACATTCAAAGACTTGTCCCGAAGCCACTCCTAAGATGTCTTGGCTGTGTGCTTAGGGTCATTGTCCTGTTTGAACGTAAACCTTCGCCCCAGTCTGAGCCTATGAGCGCTCTGGAGCAGGTTTTCTCTCAGTACTTTGCTCCATTCATCTCTCCCTAAATCCTGACTAGCCTCACAGTCCCTGCCACTGAAAAACACCCCCACAGCATGCTGCTGCCACCACAATGTTTCACCGTAGGGATGGTGCCAGGTTTCCTCCAGATGTGACGCTTGGCATTCATGCCAAAGTGTTAAATCTTGGTTTCATCAGACCAGAGAATATTGTTTCTCATAGTCTATGTCCTTTTGGTGCCTTTAGGGAAACTCCAAGCGGGCTGTCTTGTGGAGTGGCTTCCGTCTGGCCACACTACCATAAAGGCCTAATTTGGTGGAGTGCTGCAGCAATGGTTGTCCTTATTTAAGTTTATCCCATCTATACAGAGGAACTCTGGAGCTCTGTCAGCTGGGTTCGACCAGGCCACAGATAACAACAGAGATGTATTTATCTTGGGTAATTTTAATATAAATTGGAAGGATCAGAATAATTCGAATAGAACAAAATTGATGAGATATGCCAAGAACTGTGGTTTGAAATAAATGGTTAATGATACTACTAGATCATCAATTAAGTTGGGTCATCGTTCAGACACATGCATTGATCTGATTTTCTGTAATATACCATTGCAATGCTTAAAAGCCAGATCAATGCCAGTGGGCTGGACAGACCATAATAGTGTGACCATAACCATGAACACCAAGGTTCCAAAGAAACCCCCTAGGGTTGTGGTTAAGATACATTTTAAAACATTTAATCATGAGCTATTTCTAAATGATTTGGCTGCTGTACCCTGGAAGCTGATTTATCTAGAGGATGATTTAAATCATGCTACAAAATGTTTTATTGATTTGCTCACTGAGGTAATGGACCATCATGCCCCTATAAGAAAGAGTACAGTTGGTGCTCGTCCATCTCCATGGATTGATGATGAACTGGGTGAGGCTTTTTCTCAAAGAAATATGGCAAAAGTCTTAGCAGCCAAGTCAAAATTAGAAATTGATGAACAGATCTATAGAACATTACGTAATTATGCAGTTAAATTGAATCGAAAGAAAAAAAAGTTATTTTACAACAATGCTTTTATTGATTGTAAAAATGATTCTAAAAAGGTATGGAACACAGTTAAGGGCTTCCTTGGTACATCTATCTCATCATGCCCATCTAGTGTGGAGGTTGACAGGAGAATAATAACAAAACCAGTTGATATTGCCAATCATTTTGCAGATAAAAAAAAAAGAAAATGTATTTACTGAGCAACAATGTAAACATACATTCTTCCAAACAAGCTATTGTCCAATGGATTGATGATCATATTATGAGCAACAAGAGCTGCTCTTTTAGTCTGTGGAGGAGGTGTTAAACCTATTGAAGTCATTTCCTGATGGTAAATCTACAGGTTATGGTCTTATGGACAATTTTTTGCTTCGCTATGCTGCTCCCCAGATTGCAGTTCCACTGAGATACATATTTAATTGGTCACTGGAAAAGGGGATGTTTGCAAAAGACTGCAAAGAACCCGTTACTCCTGCCAATAGTCGACCAATTAGTCTACTCCCTACACTCTGTAAGATATTGGAGGGTATTGTGAGTAGACAAATATGGGAGCACATGGAAAAGAATGATCTGATTACAGCCAATCCGCATGCTTATTGCAAAAACCATTCCATTTCCACTGCATTGGTTGACATGACTGACCAGTGGCTCAATGCTATGGATAATGGCAAGTTTGTGGGTGTACTAGTTTTTGATTTCAGTGCAGCATTTGATTTAGTGGATCATTAAATAATTTTGACAAAATGAATGCATTATGGTTTTAATGTGTGAAAGTTAAATATTTAAAAAAAATATTTTTTTTGAATTTCGCGGCACTGGTTTTTCAGTGGGGGGGGGGGGGGGTGTGCCGCTAGCGCCACGCTGATCCTAGACAGGTTAACTTCTCTAGGGTAGGGGGCAGCATTCGGAATTTTGGATGAAATGCATGCCCACATTAAACTGCCTGCATCTCGGGCCCTGGTAGATTTGGATGGAAAACACTCTAAAGTTTCCAAAACTGTTAAAATAGTGTCTGTGAGTATAACAGAACTGATTTGGCTGGCAAAAAACTGAGAAAAATCCATTCAGGAAGTAGTTTTTTAATGGTTTTGTAGTTTTCTATTCAATGCCAATACAGTATCCATTGACTTAGGACTCAAAATGCAGTTTCTATGCCTTCCACTAGATGTCAACAGTCTTCAGAAAATGTTTCAGGCTTCTATCCTGAAAAATGAGGAAGTAAGAGCAGTCTGAATAAGTGGACCCTGCCGTGTCACAGAGCTTTTTCCTGCGCAAGACCGAGAGAGTGCGTTTCTTGTTTACATTTTATATTGACGACGTTATTGTCCGGTTGAAATATTATTTATTATTTAGGCTAAAAACAACCTGAGGTTTGAATAGAAACATCGTTTGACATGTTTCTATGAACTTTACAGATACAATTTGGATTTTTTGTCTTCCTGTTTTGACTGCGTTTCAGCCTATGGATTACTGAAGAAAACTCGAACAAAACTGAGGTTTTTGGGTATAAAGATACTTTATCGAACAAAAATAACATTTCTTGAGTAAATGAATGTCTGCTGATTGCAACCATATGTAGATCATCAAAGGTAAGGGATTAATTTTATCTCTATTTCTAAATTGTGTAACTGTTCTAGCTGGCTGGCTACTGTTTGTAATGATTTGTTTAGTGGGCTATGTTCTCATAATCGTAATGTCGCCGTAAAGCTTTAAAAAATCTGACACCGTGGTTGGATTCACAAGCAGTTCATCTTTAAACCTATGTAAAATATGTTTTGTTTTCTGAGTTTTTATAATGAGTATTTCTGTATATGAATTTGGTGCCCACCAGTTTCACTGGCTGTTGAAGAGGTGGGACGCTACCGTCTCACATGCCCAAGAGAGGTTAACCTGTCTAGGATCAGCGTGGCGCTAGCGGCACCCCCCCCCCCACCCCCACTGAAAAACCAGTGCCGCGAAATTCAAAAAAATTTTTTTTTTTAAATATTTAACTTTCACACATTAAAGTCCAATACAGCTAATGAAAGACACAGATCTTGTGAATCCAGTCAACATTTCCGATTTTTAAAATGTTTTACAGGGAAGACACAATATGTAAAGATGTACATCTATTTCCTAAAAACACATTAGCATAATCCACCATCTTTTATTTGTCCACCAACACCAGTAGCCATCACCAATTCGGCTAAACTAAGATATTTATAGCCCCTAACCAACAAAAAAACTCATTAGATGACAGTCTGATAACATATTTATGGTATGGGATAGGTTTTGTTAGAAAAAAGTGCATATTTCAGGTAGATGGCATAGGTTACAATTGCACCCACCGTCACAAATGGAATAGAAAAACTACTTAGAGCAACGTGTTTACCTACTTACTAATCATCAAACATTTCGTAAAAATACACAGCATACACGAATCGAAAGACACAGATCCTGTGAATACAGACAATATTTCAGATTTTCTAAGTGTCTTACAGCGAAAACACAATAAATCGTTATATTAGCTTAGCACATAGCAATTAGCAGCCCAGCATTGATTCTAGCCAAAGTGAGCGATAAAAGTCAACATCGCCAAAAGATATTAATTTTTTCACTAACCTTCTCAGAATTCTTCCGATGACACTCCTGTAACATCACATTACAACATGCATATACAGTTTGATCGAAAATGTTTATATTTAGCCACCAAAATCATGGTTAGACAATGTGAAATGTAGCTCAGTTGGTCAGAAAATTTCCTTGCGCCACTTAGACAGTGATCTACTCTTATACATAAATACTCATAAACGTGACTAAAAAATATAGGGTGGACAGGGATTGATAGACAATTTAATTCTTAATACAATTGCGTTATTACATTTTTTAATTTATCCTTACTTTTCAATACAGTTTGCGCCAAGCGAAGCTACGTCAAAAAACATGGCGTCCTAAGCCACTAAAATGTTTCGACAGAAACACGATTTATCATAATAAAAATGTCCTACCTTGAGCTGTTCTTCCATCAGTATTTTGGGCAAAGGATCCTTTCTTGGGAGGAATCGTCTTTTGGTGGAAAGCTGTCCTCTTGCCATGTGGAAATGCCTACTGCGTTCGGGATGAACTGAAAAGCGTGCCCAACTATTCACATCGTTGCAAAAATAAATGTCCCAAAATCGCACTAAACGGATATAAATTGCTATAAAACGCTTTAAATTAACTACCTTATGATGTTTTTAACTCCCATAACGAGTAGAAACATGACCCGAGTAATATTACCCCCTTCACTAATGCTTGGAACAGGAGCGGGCCGGTGTCCTCTAGGCGCATGACGCAGCTCCAAAAGAATGACTAGCTTCAGGGTTTTTTCATTTGTAGGGCCTGTGAACGCGCAATCGACCCCATTGGAATCGTCATCACGTAAAGGCATCCAGGGGAAGACGTAAGAAGTGTCCGTATAGTCATAGCAATATCAGTGCCGTTTTAACTGACTTCAGAACAGTGGCCAACATTTCTGAAATCTGAATCCATGTCAGGGAAATTGCTGTAGAATGGGCTCTGTTCCACTTAGAGACAAAATTTCAACTCCTATAGAAACTATAGACTGTTTTCTATCCAATAATAATAATAATATGCATATTGTACGATCAAGGATTTTGTGGGAAGCCGTTTCAAAAATTACCCAAATTAGCATAAATAGTCTAAACAGCGCCCCCATCCCCAACAGGTTAAGGAGGTAGCATTGAATTGGGTACAGTCATATCTAACTGACAGGAAACAGTCCACCTATATCAATGGTTTATTTTCTTCCCCTCATGTGTTAAACTGTGGAATACCGCAGGGCAGCTGCCTTGGGCCACTTCTCTATTTAATATATACCAATGACCTTCCCTATGTCTTAGCTGAAACTCAAGCTACTATATTTGCAGATGATACTACAATTTATGCAGAAAGACAATCGGTTCAACAGGTACAGCAAGCTTTACACAGAGATTTGGAGAATATTAGTGAGTGGGTTTGCAAAAACAAACTTGTTTTAAACACCAAGAAAACCAAAGTTATGTTGGTATGTTCCTCTAGGAAAAGGCCAAAACAGTCTGGGATACAATTAAGTATGGGAGTAGTACAAATTGAAGAAGTGGCAGAAACCAAACTATTGAGAGTGCAGCTAGACAACTGCTTAACTTCGTGTCAATAGGGGGGCGCTGTTTTCACTTTGGAAAAAATCGTGCCCAAATTAAACGGCCTCGTACTCTGTTCTAGATCATACAATATGCATGTTACTATTACTATTGGATAGAAAACACTCAGAAGTTTCAAAAACTGTTTGAACTATATCTGTGAGTAAAACAGAACTCATTTGGCAGCAAACTTCCATACAGGAAGTGAAAAATCTGAAAACGAGGCTCTGTTTCAGGGCCTGCCTATTCAACTGGCTTTTATTTATCGATATGTATGCACTTCATACGCCTTCCACTAGATGTCAATAGGCAGTGGAAGGTTGAATGGGGTGTCTAGCTTGATCTGAGGCCGAATAAGAGCTTTTGGAGTGGCAGGTCCGATATTTTGTTTGTTTTCTACGGCGCGCGGGGGACCTCGACATTTTCTTCTGAAGAGCGTTCGGTATACACGGCGAATTGCTCCGGCTCTGATTTTATTTGATACATATGAGAAAAACATCATAAAGTAGGATTTGTCAATCGAGTTTGATCAGTTTATTCAACGTTTATTGGGAATTTTGGAATTTTTCGTTCCATGCGTCAAGAGATGATGGACACGTGAGCTCGACATGGCTAGCCAAAGTTGCTAATTCGACAGAAGAAAAGGACATTCTAAAACCAAACAACGATTTATTCTGGACCTAGGACTCCTTGCACAACATTCTGATGGAAGAACAGCAAAAGTAAGACAACATTTATGATGTTATTTCGTATTTCTGTGCAATATGTTGACTCCTATTCTCCGCCGTGTTGGTGAGCGCTGTCTCACAATCACGCATGCTGTATGTTGTGGTAAAGTTATTTTAAAAACTTAGATGGCTGGCTCGCTAGCTAACATTGAACCTATTTGGTTAACTTTAGCTAGCTATGACAATCGGTTTGTGTTGCCAGTTCTCTATGGATTGGGATTATGGTTCATTGTTGAGCTAGCACGTCTAAACAAAAGACTCCACTTTGTGAGATGATTACATGACCCATCAAGTTAGCCAGGTGTACCTGACGGTGATTATGGCTATATATTGTATAATAATGCCAAAACATTTATAACGTTGACATCCTTCCTCCCATAGATGGTCTGCCTGTCCAAGCACCACCTGGAATTGGACACAGCTAGACAAACATATTTTTGAGAAGATCAGGGAGTTTTGCGACGACGAGGCAATGAACAACACATGCCCTGCACCAAAGTCTAGGGCAGGACAGAAACAGGCTCTCCGAATATAGATTATCTTGTTCATGTGTGGTTCGGACAGACTACTTCATCACTGGGGGCGAGTTCCCAGTCGTCAGCACTATCTGCAGTGGCTCTATTCAAATGACTCTCTCCCAACACACGCCATACGTTGCTGGTGCAATTGTTTTTTATCCTGCTGCTCAGACACTTTACCACTGATTGTATGCATCTAACTACCTTGTCTATCACTGATATCTTTATTGATATTGTTCTTGTACATACTGTATATTATTTTCTTTATATTGACACTATTTGTTTATGATATTGCTACTATGCAAGTAACCATTTCTCTGTACCATTTACACCGGTAGAGACCCATCGATTTAGCAAGATGTGGCTGGGGGTTATATTATTTATTTCACATGACCCATCAATTTAGACAAGTGTGTCTGGGTAATCGTCATCTAATATTTATAAAATATTTATATCTGGACACTTTCTGTTTACCTGGAATTGTTCCTTCTTGTAGGCTACTACTTTTACATTGTTACTCTTAATCTTTACTACACTACTCACTGTTTAGCACATGACCTCACATGTGAATCCTTAAAGAGAGGGGTGGGGCTGTCTTCAGAGGGTGTGAACAATGCTGAATGGGTGTAGACAAAGGAGAGCTCTCCAGTAGGTACCAAAGCATTCAAAGGCCATTTTCTCAAAAGTGAGGTTACAAGTTTATTAACTTTCAAAGCAGAATTACTTTCCCATTGTTCCTAAAATGCAATGCATGATATACCATTTTGTAGCTCTGTGTCTCTGCTTTATCCAATGTACAAATCACAATTTCAAATTTTGCTACATGAGACCAAATCAAGGCGGTCGGTCACAAATGTGGAAAAAGTCAAGGTGTCTGAACACTTTCCGAATGCACTGTATATGGACTGTTAAGTGACAAAAATCAGGGGTTAAATACATGTAGAAAAAAAACATGAACCTTTAGTCTTTTCAGTGTAGATAGCTAAACACAATTTATTATCTTTTGAACAGGTAATTATATCACAGATTAGTAGCCCCTTTCCAACACTGAACTATAAACATATATAACATTAATTAGGGGAGAAAAATCTACTACTCAACACTGTTGTGATGATGTCATCCACTGAAGCAGGAACCTTAGGAACCTTATTGTCTGTCATTTTTTGACAGACAGTAGTTTTGTCATAAACATTGTCTGGTAAGCCCCACCTCCAGGCCTAATAAACAACAGGGCTAAATCAATAGCTAGACACATCCACTCACTCACACTTTGTCTCTCTTTCACAAACAAACACACAAGCGCACTTGCACAAACACATGTTCCCTCTCTCTCTCTCGCACACACACACACACACACACACACACACACACACACAAGCACACACACACACACACACACACACACACACACACACACACACACACACACACACACACACACACACACACACACACACACACACACACACACACACACACACACACACTAAAATAATCCATGTAATGGATTTCTGCCCGAGTTGATTCAGGTCACAGGGTTACCTGGCACCTCTGGCAAACTGTATTCTTTACATTCTAATATTGTCATAACCATTTCCATTTTCACTTGGCTGGCTGCTGGTGACAGGTCAGTCAGAGGACTCTGCTCAGGGACAGGAGGGTTTAGCTGTAGATGAAGCATGATGAAGGATGCGTTTTCACCTTATTGACACGTTCACCACTTCACCAAACCTTTCCTTTCCAGTCACTCTCAATGGTCTGTGTTTCTATACTAAGGTTTCCCAAACTGTGAATATGTGGTATAGTTTTATGATGGTATGACTGTGACAATTATGATATAGGGCTTAATGTATAAGTTTCTCCTCTATTGACACATAAATCAATGTTACTTTACCAAGCCTTCCTTTTCCTGTCACTCAGTCTCCTTTCTGTCTCTATACCAGCCTTTCACAAAGCTGTGGGTGACGTTAGTCCAGGTGGGTGGCGGGATGACTGAAATTTTTGACACACATCAAATATTCCCTTTCAAGTCACTCACAATGCTCTCTCTCTCTCTCTCTTTAAATCAGTGCTCTCCAAACTGTGGGTGATGGTGGTTCAGTTGGGTCGCGGAATAAGTTAGGCATATTACCATCCAGGCCTAAAAATTTAGACCGTGAAGTTCATAGATTGACATAAAAAGATTGATATTCTCACTTTGCATATTTTCTTATTAACTGATGTAACATCTACACCTTTATTTCCCTTTCCATTCTTCTTTTCATTATCTCACATTTATCTATCTAAATCTCTTTCTCGCTTTCTCTCTCTCTCTGTCTTTCTCTCTCGCTCTTCCTCGCTCTCTGTCTCTGGTTCTTTCTCTCTCACCCTATTTTATTTTATTCTCTCTCAATTTTTTTTTTTTTTACAGAATCACCTGTGCTGCTCAGACCATAGCTCCAAAATAAATAGAAATCAAAATTCAAATTGCGCTTGTGGCATTAGTGGAAAAATACATTAGTCTGAAGGTCATAAGAGAACAGATGAAGGCATCCTATTGTTCGCAAATTTAGCGAATATTTCTTTTTTATCCCATAATGGTAAAAGTTTTTTTTTTAATTAATGGGTGTAAAAGCATGATAAATCAAATTTGGCATCGGTTACCAAGGCCAAGATGACCTGGAATAATAAATTCCTAGTTTCTGTTCCAAATGGAACTCTAGTCCCTGTATAGTGCACTATTTTTGACCAGGGTCCTATGGATATGCTGCCGTTTGGGATGCAACCATAGACTGGAGATTCATTAAATTTTTGTTTTTTCATTGTATTCCATAATCTTTCCTTTTGCTGTATTAGCACTGGCAGCTCCACTATGTTACTTGAATGATGCAATGACATTGCGGACCGAAGGCTACAGTTCAAAACTTTTGTGAAAAGTATCCTTACATATCCGCTCCATCATAAGAGAATGCAGAAACAATTCTCAATAAAACGCTTTTTTTGTTGACTATTTGTTTTTATAGATTTTCTACAGCACCCCACAAACAACACATAAACAAAATGCAACACATTCCCCAAAGTGATCAACATATGGTTTCCGAATGTCGTCAAACATTTCATTTTTTTTTTTTTTTACTTTATGACATATTTACGCTGCAGTAGTTTATGTGTCGGGGGGTCTAGGGTCAGTTTGTTATATCTGGAGTACTTCTCCTGTCTTATCCGGTGTCCTGTGTGAATTTAAGTATGCTCTCTCTAATTCACTCTTTCTCTCTTTCTTTCTCTCTCTCTCGGAGGACCTGAGCCCTAGGACCATGCCTCAGGACTACCTGGCATGATGACTCCTTGCTGTCCCCAGTCCACCTGGCCGTGCTGCTGCTCCAGTTTCAACTGTTCTGCCTGCTGCTATGGAACCCTGACCTTTTCACCGGACGTGCTACCTGTTCCGGACCTGCTGTTTTCAACTCTCTAGAGACAGCAGGAGCGGTAGAGATACTCTTAATGATCGGCTATGAAAAGCCAACTGACATTTACTCCTGAGGTGCTGACTTGCTGCACCCTCGACAACTACTGTGATTATTATTATTTGACCATGCTGGTCATTTATGAACATTTGAACATCTTGGCCATGTTCTGTTATAATCCACCAAAGTGGAGGGATCTGCGGGCGGAGGAGGGTCTACGTCCCGCACCGGAGCCGCCGCCGTAAGGGATGCCCTCCCGGACCCTCCTCTTTAGAGTCGGGTTTTGCAACCTCCAGCTGCATACCCCTTCTAGCACCAGGGTCAGTGCACTCTCAAATGTTGTTTTTTGCCATCATTGTAAGCCTGCCACACACACACTATACCATACATTTATTAAACATAATAATGAGTGTGAGTTTTTGTCACAACCCGGCTCGTGGGAAGTGACAAAGAGCTCTTATAGGACCAGGGCACAAATAAAAATAATCAATAATTTTGCTCTTTCTTTAGCCATCTTTCATATAAAATCTTATTTGTTCTTCACAAATTGTGGATGACTGAGAAGGGTGTGCTTTAAGCTCAAGACCCTGGGTCTCGACCCTGCCCTGTGAAACTGTGTCCTGGACTTTCTGACGGGCCGCCCACAGGTGGTGAGGGTAGGAAACAACATCTCCACTCCGCTGATCCTCAACACTGGGGCCCCACAAGGGTGCATTCTCAGCCCTCTCCTGTACTCCCTGTTCACCCATGACTGCATGGCCATGCACGCCTCCAACTCAATCATCAAGTGTGCAGACGACACTACAGTGGTAGGCTTGATTACCAGCAACGACAAGACGGCCTACAGGGAGAAGGTGAGGGCCCTCGGAGTGTGGTGTCCGGAAAATAACCTCACACTCAACGTCAACAAAATAAAGGAGATGGTCGTGGACTTCAGGAAACAGCAGAGGGAGCACCCCCCTATCCACATCGACGGGACAGTAGTGAGAAGGTGGAAAGTTTTAAGTTCCTCGGCGTACACATCACGGACAAACTGAAATGGTCCACCCACACAGACAGCGTGGTGAAGAAGGTGCAACAGCGTCTCTTCAACCTCAGGAGGCTGAAGAAATTCGGCTTGTCACCAAAAACACTCACAAACTTTTACAGTTGCACAATCGAGAGCATCCTGTCGGGCTGTATCACCCCCTGGTACGGCAACTACTCCGCCCACAACCGCAAGGCTCTCCAGAGGGTAGTGAGGACTGCACAATGCATCACCGGGGGCAAACTACCTGCCCTCCAGGACACCTACACCACCCGATGTCACAGGAAGGCCAAAAAGATCATCAAGGACAACAACCACCCGAGCCACTGCCTGTTCAAGGCGAGGTCAGTACAGGTGCATCAAAGCCTGGACCGAGAGACTGAAAAACAGCTTCTATCTCAAGGCCATCAGACTGTTAAACAACCATCACTAACATTGAGTGGCTGCTGCCAACATACTGTCTCAAATCTCTAGCCACTTCAATTATTAAAAATTGGATGTAATAAATGTATCACTAGTCACTTTAAACAGTACCACTTTATATAATGTTTACATACCCTACATTACTCACCACATATGTATATACTTTACTCTATACCATCTACTGCATTTTGCCTATGCCGTTCGGCCATCGCTAGTCCATATATTTATATGTACATATTCTTATTCATTCCTTTACACTTGTATGTGTATAAGGTAGTTGTTGTGAAATTGCATTTTGCTACACTAGCATTAACATCTGCTAATCATGTGTATGTGACCAATAAAATGTGATTTGATATGAAGCGCGCAAATTGCACAATTCTATAGGGTGGCATGTTATGTAGACACCTGTTCGTCGAACATCTCATTCCAAAATCATGGGCATTATTATGGAGTTGGACCACCCTTTGCTGCTATAACAGCTTCCACTCTTCTGGGAAATCTTTCCACTACATGTTGGAACATTGTTGCAGGGACTTGCTTCCATTCAGCCACAAGAGCATTAGTGAGGTCGGACGCTGATGTTGGGCGATTAGGCCTGGCTCGCAGTCGACGTTCCAATTTATCCCAAATGTGTTCGATGGGGTTGAGGTCAAGGCTCTGTGCAAGCCAGTCAAGTTCTTCCACACCGATCTCGACAAACAATTTCTGTATGGACCTAGCTTTGTAGGGGCATTTTCATTGATTTTCATTGATTTTCATGCTGAAACAAGAAAGGGCCTTCCCCACACTGTTGAAACAAAGTTGGAAACCCAGAATTGTCTAGAATGTCATTGTATGCTGTAGCGTTATGATTTCTCTTTACTAAATCTAAGGGACCTAGCTCGAACCATGAAAAACAGCCTCAGACCATTAGTTCTCCTCCACCAAACTTTACAGTTGGCACTATGCATTCAGGCAGGTAGCGTTCTCCTGGCATCTGCCAAACCCAGATTCGTCCAACGGCAGCAAGCTTTACACCACTCCAGCCGACGCTTGGCATTGCGCATGGTGATCTTAGGATTGTGTGCGGCTGCTCGGCCATGGAAACCCATTTCATGAAGATCTTGACGAACAGTTCTTGTGCTGATGTTACTTCCAGAGGCAGTTTGGAACTCGGTAGTGAGTGTTGCAACCGAGGACAGACAAAATTTGACGAACTGATTTGTTGGAAAGGTGGCATCTTGTGAGGCTGTTACGTTGAAAGTTACTGAGCTCTTCAGTACAGGCCATACTACCACCAATGTTTTTCCTATGGAGATTGCATGGCTGTGTGCTCAATTTTATACACCTGTCAGTAACGGGTGTGGCTGAAATAGCGGAATCCACTAAATTAATGGCATGTCCACATATTTTTGGCCATGTAGTGTACAAACCAGGTTGTGTGCACAGATAGTGCTCTACCTGAGCAGAGTACGTGCCCCTTTTCCCTTCCAGTCCATTTTCGGTGGTGGTATAATAAATAAATCAAATCTTTGTTGTCATGAACTCACTGCCCACAAGATGTCGGGGAATTCTCATGTATACTTCAGAACCAAAAAGATTAGTGACCAGAAATAATTTGTTTCATTTCCCCCAGTTTTGGCTGGCGTAAACAGAGTAGGCCTACGTTTATCATTCATATGAAATACAGTTTAGCAATCTACTACTGACTCATCTTTGCCAGAACAATAATAGGCTACCTGGAGATTTGATTGATCATTTTCAGATTTCAGATATAGCCAATCAAGCTAGGCCTAAGCAGCTGTAACATTGCATTGCCTTTAATATTATGGCATGAAGATTTAACACATCTAGCAAATTTATTACAATATTTATGAGGAAGAACAGGGCTACCCGGCTGGCAACTAGCACTCTGCAGACAGACTGTCCTTCAAAGTGACTGTGGGTGCAGATAGAACATGTTTTCCATCCAATCCGGTAACATCTGTGTAGCCCTATGATTTTGCTCGCTCTGTACTCCAGTGAAGTGACATGACATATCACTATTTGACATTGTCTGCTAACTTGAATGACTTTCAGCTCCAAATGCAGGTGTAAAACGCTGTTTATATTGCATTTTGAAAATGCATCACTGTTTATGGCTGTAATGACAGGCTACATTTGTTCATTGAGCGTGCATGTTCGCGTGTGCACACGTGCATGTGCGTGCGCGGGGGTCGCAAGTTTTTAACCATTCCTTTTTGGGGGTTGCAGGTCAACAAGTTTGAAAACGACTGGGATGGAGTTGGGTTGGATATCATAATGGTATGCTACAGTATTTATTACATTTTATTTTTACTGGAATTGTATTGGACATTTTTATTAGAAGCAGCATTTATTCCAGTCCAAAGTAGTTTTGTAAAGTACTTTACTCATCAGATTGAGCTGCTTTCCCTTCTTCTTGTAATAATTCAACGAGTCTGAAACTGCCATTGCTGGATTTTTTTTTTGGGGGGGTGCTCTTTTTTCTGTTGAGCACATGCACCCTAAAAGGTCTGTGCACTGCCCTGATACATTCCACAGCCTTTATAACATTAAAGTCCAAGCCATGCATCGCAATGCTTTTCCTAATCATTATACTATTTGATATGTTTATAATAATTTGAACATCAAAGCTGGTCCAAAGCTATAGAAACAGGTTTGTGTTGAGATTAATGTCTTTGTTAATGTTTACTATGTCCTCTGGTGTGCTATTAACTTGCTCCCCTGACAGACGCAACTGCAGGCAGTAAAAACAGACCAGGCACTGGCACGACAAGGCTGTGTGTGGGATGGCTGTGAAGCTGCCGCTGTGAAAATGAGTTGGAAAATTATAACATATTGAATGCAATGCTCATATTTTATTTTTATTTTTTTATTTCACCTTTATTTAAACAGGTAGGCTAGTTGAGAACAAGTTCTCATTTGCAACTGCGACCTGGCCAAGATAAAGCATAGCAGTGTGAACAGACAACAACACAGAGTTACACATGGAGTAAACAATAAACAAGTCAATAACATGGTAGAAAAAAGAGAATCTATATACAATGTGTGCAAAAGGCATGAGGTAGGCAATAAATCGATTAATTACAATTTAGCAGATTAACACTGGAGTGATAAATCATCAGATGATCATGTGCAAGAAGAGATACTGGTGTGCAAAAGAGCAGAAAAGTAAATAAATAAAAGCATTATGGGGGTGAGGTAGGTAAATTGGGTGGGTAGTTTACAGATGGACTATGTACAGCTGCAGCGATCGGTTAGCTGCTCGGATAGCAGATTTTTAAAGTTGTTGAGGGAGATAAAAGTCTCCAACTTCAGAGATTTTTGCA